>NW_019154090.1:25796684-25831294 GCF_002288905.1 Enhydra lutris kenyoni | reverse complement strand
ATTTATTTGTCAGAGAGAGAGAGGGAGAGAGAGCGAGCACAGGCAGACAGAATGGCAGGCAGAGGCAGAGGGAGAAGCAGGCTCCCTGACGAGCAAGGAGCCCGATGTGGGACTCGATCCCAGGACGCTGGGATCATGACCTGAGCCGAAGGCAACTGCTCAACCAACCGAGCCACCCAGGCGTCCCTAAAAAAAGTTTCTTGATAGAAAATATCCTTGCAAAAAAATTGACGTCTTGAGTTTGAGAGCATATTACGTGATTCCTACAATTCTCAGTAGCCCATTTCATTTGTTTCAGATGTCTACGGTTAATGTTTGGAAATTTATGATATCAGATGTCTGAAGTTTATATGGAAAGATTAAGGATCTTTAAAAAGGCAGAATTAGAATTGCAGATCTTGCTTTCATTTTCTTAAATGTTTTGTTCTGTTTGCTTTTTACTGAAAATACATGGCTTTGGAAATTTGGGGTAGCTTGAATTGCAAACAAGTGGGCAGTATTTCTGTTCAATAATGAGATTTGTAGTCAACACTAGGTTCCCCTAGACTCTGTGGGACCTAAAGAAAGGAATTTGCTTTTGCTTTTAGTGACTTAGCTGTCAAAGAAGCAGTTAGTATTATAATTGTTTAAATGTTATTTTTTGATCACAAAAGAATATACATTAATAGTAAAAAATACCCCAAACAAAAAGAAAGTCCTCACAACTCTGCCACCTAGAGGTGCAGAGGCTAACACACGTGAGGAGTATCCCTCTTGTCTTTTGTCTGCACACATGCTCACACAATTTTGTTTTTTAATTAGATGATGCAATCATAATGTATGAATTTAGCTGCTTAATTCACTTGGTGCATCATCAGCATTTCTCATTAAATAGTCTACAGTTTTACTTCAAATGACTGTCCACAGGTAGTGTTAAAAATATTTTTTGTTTAAAAACTTTTTTATCGTAAAAATGTAAGAGTAAAATACATGCAGCATAAATGTTCAGCTTAATGAATGTCATAAAGTAAAACACCCTCATACCTGCCACTTAGATCACGACTTGGAGTGTGGCTGGCATCCAGCAGCCCGTGGTACACTTTCCCACTCACAGCGCCCTTCTTCCCTTAAAGGTTGGCTGCCATTCTGTTTCGAAGTTCTGTTCTTGGCTTTTCTTGATTGCTTCCCAGCTGTGTTTGCATCCCCAGCAGTATAGTTTAGTTTTGCCTGTTTTTGAACTTCTTACAAATGGAGTCATTACAGTACGCATTCTTTTGTGTCTGGCTTCTTTCCGGCAGCATTTTGTTTTCCACATTCATTTATATTGCTGTAGTTCTTTTTTTTTTTAAGATTTTATTTATTTATTTGACAGAGAGATATCACGAGTAGGCAGAGAGGCAGGCCCCCTGCTGAGCAGGGAGCCCAATACGGGACTCGATCCCAGGACCCTGAGATCATGACCTAAGGTGAAGGCAGAGGCTTAACCCACTGAGCCACCCAGGCACCCGCTGTAGTTCATTTTTTATTGTGTGCTACCAAGTTTTGATTCTGCTGATGGTGGGCACTTTGGTTGTATATGGTGCAGGTTTTACAGATATCGCTGCCATGAACACTGGCTGTGCTTAGAGGTGTGTGTGTATGTGTGTGTGCACGCGCATGCATGCACGTATTTCTCTAGGGAATCCAACTGTAGGATTGACATTGCTGGGTTTTAGGCTGTTTCCGCCTTCAGCTGTGCCAGATGATGCCAGACTGTTCTCAAACGGTTGGATCCGTTTTCTGTGTACCTGTTTCTCATCCTCACTAGTGCTGCTTGGTATTGTTTTTAAACTTTCTTTTAAAAAATTTTATTTATTTAATTTATTTGACAGAGAGAGACAGAGAGGGAATACAAGCAGGGGAAGCGGGAGAGGGAGAGGCAGACTTCCCTCGGAGCAGGGAGCCCGATGTGGGGCTCGTTCCCAGGACGCTGGGATCATGACCTGAGCCAAAAGCAGACGCTCAACAATTGAGCCACCCAGCCACCCACTGCTTGGTATTGTTAAACTTTAATTTTAGCCGTTCTTACGGATGTGGTCCTATCTCCTTGTGGCTTCATTTGCCTTACAGTGTGTTCTTATTGTTCGTGACGTTAAATAGGTTTATGTGTGAATGTCAGCCATTTGGATATCCTGTTTGGCGCGATACTTAATTCATGGTCTTTTGCCTCTTCTTTTCCTGGGTTTCCTTTTTCTTATTGATTTATGTAGTTTAGATACATGATCTTTATCAGTTACATGAGTTGCAGATACCTTCTCCAACATTGTAGGTAGCTTGCCCTTTTTACTCCATTAATGGTGTCTTGTACAGAACAGAGGATCTTCATTTTAATGTAGTTCCATTGATTGACTTTCTCCTTTTAGGGATTAATGCTTTCCATGTCCTGTGTGAGTCTTAGAAATGGAAGTGTTGGCTTAAGAGGTTTTTAGATTTTCACTTAAAATGTACTGTACTCTGCCACTGGCAGTGCGTGAACCTTTTGATACCATTTTCACTCTCCCTGACAGTGTGGGCGTGACTCCCCCACTTTCTCCCCAGAACTGGAGTGCTTTGTCTGTTCATTAATGAGTATTGTATCTTAGTTTGCTACTGAGCCTCAAAGAACGAGTTTGTTGCATCATTCTGTGCACATGGCAGCCACTAAGCCTAGTTTCAAGGTTAATACTAAAAACATTCTTTAACTTTTGATTCTGAGGAACATTTAGTAGGAAAAGAGATAAAGATCTAAAAAGCTGTTTTCTTTTTCTTAATTTAAGTCAGCATGATCTGGGCTTAAATTAATTTCAGTAAATTAATGAAGACTTAATATAGTAGATCATGGGACCCATGAAATTGATGAGTTAGAATTTTGTAGATTTCCTTTATAAATTCCTGGTGTGTTTGTAAGAGGTAGAATCATGACTTTATCTACTCTTCTTCACACCCTTTATTAAAGAAGACATTCTTACCCTGACTTATCTCTGCTTCTCCTCTCCCCACCCCTTAATATTCAGAGTCCTTTCTAATTGCAAGGTGGGAGGTGGCCCCTTGGTTTTCCCTGGGAATGGGTGGAGTTGAACTCAGACTGCCACAGAGCCCACTGGAAGGAGTCTCTTTTAGGAGATGAAATCTGGAGTGGTGCTTTCCTGCACCCTCACCTGCTTTCCTCCGTCTTCCATTTTAGGTTGCTGGCACTTTCCCGGGCCTCACAGATAACTCAGAATCTTAGGCCCCCAGCACAGTGTCTCACCATCTACCCCGCTGTTCGCTCTTGACCCTCACGCGCCTAGGGTCCCTGATGAAATCTGCAGTTTCCTTGCATTTGGAATGTTCTTCCACATTTGCTCATCCCTTTATCTAGAACTCCCTCCTGTCTGCTCCTGCCAAGCTATCCACCTGCTAGCTAACTTCTTTTAAAACTCAGTTTAAGGGGCACCTGGGTGGCTCAGTGGGTTAAAGCCTCTGCCTTCGGCTCAGGTCATGATCTCAGGGTCCTGGGATCGAGCCCTGCATTGGGCTCTCTGCTCCGAGGGGAGCCTGCTTCCCCCACCCCGCCCCTCTCTCTACCTGCCTCTCTGCCTAGTTGTGATCTCTGTCTGTCAAATAAATAAATAAAATCTTTTAAAAAATAAATAAATAAAACTCAGTTTAAGCAGCACATCTCCCTGCAGGCCTTAGCCCCATGCCCTCTTTCCTCCAGCCCACTGAGTTAGCTGTTCCCCTTCCGGACTGCTGCAGCGCTCTCTGACTCTGTTGCTGTGCTTTGTATTGTCATAGATTTGGTTTTCTTTCTTACTCAGTTGAACACCTTGAGGGCAGGGCCTCGATTTCCACCTTCTGTCTCCCAGCCAGGAACTAGCATGATGTAGCTTATAGGAGGCACTCCATAAACATTTACTGAGTGGACTGAATGGGCAATTGTGTCTAACTTTTGTGATGTACATGTGAAAAGATTTTACGGAGAAAGAGGTCAGTTAGAAGAGCGATAGGAACTTACCAGTATTCCAAACCTCTTCTAAACCAGCGTGCGTTTAGGAGTGACTGCTGTGCCTGTAGGATCTGTCAGGTTTTGCTCACCTGAGTTGTGCCTTGCTGTCACAGAAGGATGCCCTGCAGTGGTCTCGCAGTCCGGCTGCAGTGGAAGGAGAGGAGCCAGAGGACACAGCCGACGTGGAGAGCTGTGGGTCTAATGAAGCCAGCACTGTGAGCGGTGAAAACGATGGTAAGTACCTCTCACAGGATGGGCCGAGAGCTACAGGTGTCTGTTGGAGACTAACCTTTATTTCCCTCTCTGCCAGTTTCTCTTGATGAAACGTCTTCGAATGCATCCTGTTCTGCAGAATCGCAGACTCGGCCTCTTTCCAGTCCCAGGGACAGCCACAGGGCTTCTTCACAGGTAGGGAGGAGAGTTGGTGGCTAGGCTGGGGTAGGTAAGGCCAGGTATGAGACAGGACTCTGCCTGTGCCTCTGACTGTGAGCATGTTGGGGGGGTGTGGAGCAAATCAGTGTGGTCTCCACCTGTTAGTACAGTTAAAGTGGGCAGTGGATCTGAGAGCAGAGTGATTGGTTTTTCCTCATTACCACAGATGGATAGTTTTGCTCCTACTTCCGACAAACACGGAACGCGGATAGCACAGTGCAGAGTAGGGGGCCTGCAAGCTCTGGAATCAGCACTTGGAATGATGGCCCTGGTGCTCGCTAGCTTGGGCAAATTCCTTATCTGTAAAACAGGGTGATGGTATGTTCCATTCTTCTTGGGGTGGTGGTCGGCACAGGGGCCAGCGCCTGGCTCAGTTACATGAGTCCGTGCTGCTCTCGGCGGTACCCTCCTGAGCGGGTTGAGTATGAACTCTGTTGTAGCAAACGGTGGCTGGGGACATGGTGGAGAGGGACTGCTCGTGCAGCCCTGCAGGGCATTCAGGCTCCTTTTGTAATCCCTCGGGCATCTAGGCAAACAAGCAAAAGAAAAAGACTGGGGTGATGCTGCCACGAGTTGTCCTGACTCCTCTGAAGGTAAACGGGGCCCACGTGGAATCGGCGTCAGGTATGTGCAAACTTGTGATGTGAGGCTCCTTCCTCAGGTCTTGGGGCCTGCCCCCATCTGGCAGCAGCGTGTGACCTAGGTGGCACAGTGCCCGTCAAGCCAGGAGGCCCTCCTGGTGGGCAGCACGCTGTGGTGGTGAGGCCTGAGCTAGGTTCCAGTGCCGGGCTCTGCCGTGCACATTGCCCTTGGCCTCGCAGGGCGGCGTGAGGGTCCGATGGAGGAGTGTGCAGGAGCTTGGTAAAGGTGCAGTGCTGTGCAAACGAAGATGGCGGTTTGGCGTTCTCACGGGATAACGTAAAGCCAGACCGTGAGGTGGTGGTCTCTGACAGCCCAAGCTTGGGCCATGGAAGCACCGGCTATTGCTAGCAGTGTCTCAGGGAGAGCTGGGAGAAGTAAGCTTGTCTGAGAGCCCTGGGCGCGGCGGGTGATGCTTTTGACCAGTGGAATGCTGTGCCTTCAGGGTTCTCGGGCCGCCACGCCGATGGCGAGAGCGGCAGCCCGTCCAGCAGCAGCAGCGGCTCTCTGGCCCTGGGCAGCGCTGCTACTCGTGGCCAGGCCGAGGTCGCCCGGGACCCTGCCCCGCTCCTGAGAGGCTTCCGGAAGCCGGCCACAGGTGAGTGGCTTGGCACTCATTTCTCTGCCTGTAAGGGGGGCCCCTGCAGGCTTAGTGAGAAGAAGACAATCTTCTGTTCCACTTCCTTTACCAGTTTATTTTGACTTCTTGGGTGGCCCTCTATTTTTTTTGTTTGTTTGTTTGTTTCTTACCTTGTATTTTGGTTATTTCACATGTTAGATCTTCTCTACTAGACTGTGAGGGAACTTGTGGGCAGAGATGGTGCCACATGGTTCCTTGTATATCCCTGCAAAGCGTGGCCTGTGCCTGCCTTGGTACTGCTTAGTAAGTGTTTGGGGTGAGTGAAAATTGCTTTTGAGCTTCTCAGTGAAGAATTCCAGCATCCATTTTCTTTCTTTGGTAGCATCCTGTCACATTTGTTCTTAACATCCAAAGTTTCGGTCAGGCACCCTTTTCTCTAGCCTTGACATAACGTTGAGTGGAAGGAAGCCTTTGTTGAATTTGAGGTTGCAAGCAAATTCCGTGGCATGCTCCTCCCCGTTCTCAGTAGGGCTATTTGCAAGGCCAGAATGCTGCCTGCTAGTTCAAGATTTATTTCTCAAAACCCACAGGCTGGTTATTTGTGGATGGGCCACATGAAACCATTAAGAAGACTGGCCTTGGCTTCTGAAAGTTAGAATTAACCATTGCCCGAGTGGGAACAGGGTTTTCCGTCTTACTGCTTTTCCAGCTCATCAGCAATGCTTAACCTTTAGGTCTCCGTTCTTAGTGATTTTTTTCAAATAAAAGTAACATCTACTGAGGTTTCTGTGAGAGAGTTATATTGACATCTCAGTGGCTTTAAACAGCCTAGTACCTTTCTGTGTGGAGATCATAGCTCTCCATCCCAGTCAGGGAAGGCTTCTGCAGAGTGTTCTGTAGTATACTAACTAGATTCGCTTTTAGACAACTTCCATTGTTTCTCCAGTTGGCTTTGTGGAGCCTGTTCTTCTGCTTTGGAGGGACATTCACAGCCTGCCCCCCCATCTGCTTTTCTTTGGGAAGAGTGTCCTCTTCAGCCTGTGTCACAGCTTGGTACAGTCTTCTCTGAGAGGATGCAGGCCCAAGTGTTCTCTTGGGTTGGATGGAAACAGCAGTAACCTGGACAGAATAATTGTGACATGTAGGTTAGGGTGGACTGGATGTGTGTGCAGATAAGTTCTGTAGAGTTTGGGTGCTGCCACTAAAATTTTTCCCTCAGTTGGCATTTGCTCTTTTGCTTTGAAAAGCTGAAAATCTATACCTTGCTTCTTGCTGCTTCAAAATCACAGGTCAGATGAAGCGCAACAGAGGGGAAGAGATAGATTTTGAGACGCCTGGGTCCATTCTTGTCAACACCAACCTCCGGGCCCTGATAAACTCTCGGACCTTCCATGCCCTGCCAGCCCACTTCCAGCAGCAGCTCCTCTTCCTCCTGCCTGAAGTGGACAGACAGGTGCTGATGGGTAGCCACCTCTTTGCCTCTCTCTGGGTGGGCTTCTGTTCTCTTTCTGAGTTTCTTTATTGTGCTTTTCGCCTTGATCCTTCTAGGTGGGGACGGATGGCCTCTTGCGTCTCAGCAGCAGCGCACTGAATAACGAGTTTTTCACTCACGCGGCTCAGAGCTGGCGGGAGCGCCTGGCTGATGGTGAGTGGATGTTCTCAGATGGCTTGAGAGGCACCTGCCATGCGTGGCGTCACTTGTCCTGGGTATTTAGAACCCACACATTCATTTTGCACCAATCTCTCCCCCCACGCTCAGGGTTATTTAGTATAAGGCAGGCTTTCCTCACTATACCGATGAACGTGGTGGGTGTTACTGTGTCTGTAGCTTTAAAGAAGGTACAGAGTGTTTGGGCTTTCGCTGTTTTGAGTTTATGTATCCACCTGCATCACCTCATCACCATTAGAGCTCCAGACTCGAGGTCTTCCCAGTAATGCTGGCGCTGTCTAGATGGGTGGAGGAGAGGGCGCCGTGGCACGGACTTACACATTGAGTTCTACCACGTGGTCTGTCTTTTTAGACATTGCCACTTGGAGTGGAGTGATAGTCAGCTGCTCTTAATTTAATTTTATGGGGAAGCTATGTGGGGAGTGTGCTGGGAGGTCCCTAAGACAACTTCTAGGTTTGATGATTCACTGGGAGGCCTCACAGGACTGCTCCTGCAGTTGTACTCATGGCTATGACTTATCACAGTGAAGGAATACAGAGCAAAATCAGCAAAGGGTAAAGATGCTTGGGGTGAGGTCCAGAGAAACCAGGTGCAAGCTTCCAATGTCCTCTCTTAGAGGAGTCACACGGGATGTGCCCAGTTCTCCCAGCAGTGAGTTGTGACAGCACGTGTGAAATGTAATCTGTAGGGGAAGCTCATTAGAGACTCGGTACCCAGGTTTTTTTTTTTTTTTTTTACTCAGAGCTGATTGTGCGGGAGGCCTCTGCCTGGCACATAACCACATTCCAGATTCCCCGAAGGAAAGCAGGTGCTTGCCGTAAACCATCTTGTTTGCATAAACAGTTTAGGCACAGTGAGCCATTCATGTCAGTTAAGGGGCTGGGAACCCTCCTGAAATCCAAGCTCCCAGATGTCAGCCAAGGGCCAACCTTGTAAGCAGGCCTTTCCAAGAATAAGCCATCAGGCCTGCTCTGTGAACCTGGTTCTGCACAGGGAGTAAGAATGGTTCTTTTCTTCATTTGTTTCTGTTTTGCTTTTCTGATCGATCAATGTGTTACTTGTTGAAGACTGATTATCCGAGGGAAAAGTCAATTTCCCTCATCATGGAAGTGTTCTGTCATGACCGTGAACATGATGTGGCTCTGGAGAAGACAGGAATAAATGTGAAGAAGACAGCATTAAAAGGAAAAAGAGCTCCACACCCACCAAAGTCCTGTGTATTTTGAAAAGTCCTGATGTGGTGGAGTTGTAAGCTTTGGCTTTCTGTAAGACAGACCTTAGCACCCTGAATGCACACACTCCAGAAACTTTATTTCTCTTTAGGCGAATTCACTCATGAGATGCAAGTCAGGATCCGACAGGAAATGGAAAAGGAAAAGAAGGTGGAACAGTGGAAGGAAAAGTTCTTTGAAGACTACTATGGACAGAAGTAAGGCCCTGGGTGCTGCGACTCCTGGTCTGGGCTTTGGGGGGCAGAGAGGCAGATGCTGTCTGAGTTGCACATGCCAACATGTGGGGCAAGAACAGGTTGGCCACCGTGGTTTACCCGGCTTGTTAAGCTTAACGCCATTCATAGGAAAGCTAACATACATTTTTCTGTGGTTAGTGCTTGTGTAGCACGCAGATTTATTTTGTTCTGATATATCTAACAGCTACACTAAAATAGGCATGGTCCTCTCTCTGCCCTGTAACTGATGGTGTGAGTTTGGTTTGCAGATTGGGTTTGACCAAAGAAGAGTCATTGCATCAGAACGTGGGCCGTGAGGAGGCTGACATCAAGAGTGACTTGCGTGTCCCAGGAGAATCAGCACGGCCACAACGTGGGCCAGCCACCCGGCAGCGAGATGGGCATTTCAAGAAGCGCTCTCGTCCAGATCTCCGAACCAGAGCCAGAAGGAATCTGTACAAAAAGCAGGAGCCAGAACAAGCAGGGGTCACTAAAGACACACAGTCTGTGGCCCCAGACATTCCTGTCTATAAGGATGGGGAGGCTGAGAGTGACTCAGCAGAGGCGGGCAGCCCTCATCTGCCTGGCACGGCCTCTGTAGCACCTGACCCAGAGAGTCCCAATTTCCTGACCCAACCAGTGGCTTCCCGGACGCAGACCGATCCAGGCGACCTGGCACGCGCCTCCGTGTCTCCAGACAGGATTCCCAGCTTGCCTCAGGAGACCGCGGATCAGGAACCCAAGGATCAGAAAAGGAAGTCCTTTGAGCAGGTGGCCTCCGCATCCTTTCCCGAAAAGAAGCCGCGGCTTGAAGATCGTCAGTCCTTTCGTAACACAATTGAAAGTGTTCACGCCGAAAAGCCACAGCCCACCAAAGAGGAGCCCAAAGTCCCGCCCATCCGGGTAGGCAGCTGTCTGACTCCTGGCTGTGCTGGGGCCGGGTTCCCTTCAAGGGTCAGGATATGTGCAGGGCCCCTTTGCAGAGACAGAAGTCTCCAGGCGCGTGTGTTCATTACGTGAGAGTGTAGAGCCCTGTACAAGAGAGCCATTCATGAGCCTGACTTGATGGCCAGGGGGTTAAGGTTCTTTTCTTCCTCATTGCTTTGTTCACTCTGTTGAAGTTCTCTCTGGAGGTCAGAATCCCTTGGGGTTTTTAAATCTTTTATTAGGTGGTGGTAGATTCTTTGTGCAGTGACTCACATAATCCCACCAGAAATTAAATTTAGATAGAAGCGTGGCACATGACGGCCCTTGAGCGGAGTCGTCTAAGAATGGTGTGCTGTCACGGACAGCCATTTTACTGCCAGTATTTCATTTTTAAAGGAAATTATTTGATTCTTAAGGCCATGCCCCCTAAGCTACTGGAACTTTGGTTTAGTTCTACAGTTCCTAAGTCAGATCACCCAGTCAACTAAAACTGTTTTCCCATTCCTCTCTTGCAGATTCAACTTTCACGTATCAAACCACCCTGGGTGGTTAAAGGTCAGCCCACTTACCAGATATGCCCCCGCATCGTCCCCATCACGGAGTCCTCCTGCCGGGGCTGGACTGGTGCCAGGACCCTCGCAGACATTAAAGCCCGTGCTCTGCAAATCCGAGGGGCGAGAGGCCACCACTGTCATCGAGAGGCGGCCACCACTGCCATCGGAGGGGGGGGTGGCCCGGGTGGAGGTGGCGGCGGGGCCACTGATGAGGGAGGTGGCAGAGGCAGCGGCAGTAGTGATGGTGGTGAGGCCTGTGCCCACCCTGAGCCCAGCGGAACCCCGGGCACCCCTGGAGAGTGTGCGTCAGATCTACAGCGAACACAACTACTGCCGCCTCATCCTCTGAATGGGGAGCATATCCAGGCTGGGACTGCCGTGTCCAAAGCCAGGAGAGAGGACCTGGTTGCTCTTAGAAAGGAGGAGAGCTGCCCACGGCAGAGGGTTCCAGATGTCCTCACAAGTGGGCTAGAAGATGCTTCCCAACTCCGCATTGCTCCCACTGGGGACCAGCCCTGCCAGGCTTTGCCCCCACTGTCCTCCCAAACCCCAGCCCCAGAGAGATTAGTTGAGCAGCCTGCTTTGCATCTGTATGTTAGAACTGAACATGAGCCTGGTACCACTTCCTGGGAAAGTGATGATGAGGATCGTGGACCCTCTCTTCCCCCAGACAGTGGTCCTGTGCAGTCTCTACTGGGGGATGTTGTATTGGAAGGAGGACCTGGCCAGGCTCTAGACCGAGACGATCACCCCATCATGAAGGATCCTGTGAATGTGACTCCTAGTTCCACCACTGTATTGCCATTGGCTGGTTGCCCGCAGGATAGACGGTGTGATGAGGAATTGGGACTTGGTGATTCATGCCCACCCACGAGGGAAAGTGCTACTAGACAAGAAGACTTGACAACTGAGGCCCTCGTCTCTGATGGTGCTGCTCCTTGGGTGCTCGGCCTGTCAAAGGATGAGGCAGTGGGACAGCCTGGCCCAGACTCGGAATGTGTCCCATCTGTTGAGCCCCAGGCTGTAGAAGAGTGGGAGAAAGCTGCGCCCCTCATTTCTGTGTTACCTGGGGAGTTGACAGCTCGGGAGGGGCTAGACCCCCCTAACCACTCTCCTTTGCTCTGGACAGTGCCCTCTCAGGGGTGTGCTGATGACGGCGCTGGCAGCGACCGCAACCCAGTGGAAAGTGAAAAGTTGAGAATCAATGGAGACTCTGAGGCACTGAGTCCTCATGGCGAGTCCACAGATACAGCTTCTGACTTTGAAGGCCACCTGTCTGAGGACAGCAGCGAGGCTGACTCCAGCGAGGCCACTGTCGTGAAGAGAGCCTTGGCAGTGGACACAGATGAGAAACATTCTTGGAACCACTCTGCCTCACTCTCCCAAGTGAATGGCAACCGGAGTCTGGTTACAAGGACAGACAGCATGGCTACTCCTCAGAGCTGGGTGTCTCGTGTATGTGCAGCCCCCCAAAAGATTCCAGATTCCCTGCTGCTGGCTAGCACCGAGTACCAGCCAAGGCTCATGTCTCTGGGCAGGCCTGGGTCCTCAGTGGAGGCCACTAACCCACTCGTGATGCAGTTGCTGCAGGGTAACTTGCCCCTAGAAAAGGTTCTTCCTCCAGCCCAAGGCACCGGCAGACCAGAATCCCCACTACTCCCGCTTATGAAAGAGCAGAGCCTTGGCGGCTCCCTGGGAATGCGATCTTTGCAGGATTCGGCAGAAAACAGTTGTGTGGTTGGCAAGAGCAGCTCCCGTTCTGTAAGAGCTTCAAAGGAGCCTCTTCTGTCTGAGAGCCGTGAAACAAGCCCTGGTCTTGCCAGGCTGGAGCCCAGCCAGGCTCCTGGAGCACCCCAGAAGATTTCCAAGACAGTCCCGGGTCTGGACTCCCTCTATGCAGGGACAGAGCTGACGGCTGCCTCTGGGAAAGCAGAAGTGGATTCCAAAGAGCAGTTTTCTCCTGCTAGTTTGGAAGATAAGGAAGCCGGTGACGTGTCCCAGTGCAGTAATTTGAATGCTACCCCAGCCAGAAGCCCCGGAAATCTCACTACCTCGAGAGCCCCTTGTTTCTCATCTCCAAACACAACCTCCCTGGATCCCGATCAGACAAGTCGGGCCCTGGGTAGTCAGAGCAGTGCTGGAGGCCAAGGGAAGAAGCTCTTCGGCCCCAGGAATGAGGCTGCAGCCCTTCAGCACCCCAGACCTGTGGAGCCAATGCCACTGCCCGCTGATGCCCCTCCTGGTTTTCCCAGTCGGAAGTCGGGGCCAAGCAAAAACTCTGTGTCTGGTGGGGTACAGACAGCCAGAGAAGACTGGGCTCCAAAGCCACCAACTATCTCTGTCGGTGGCATTAAGAGCGAGAAGACTTTTGGGGGGAGTCCTCTCAAAGCAAATGCCGAGAACAGAAATGCCACTGGGCCTGGTCCTCGGGAGCTAGTGGATCAGTTGCAAGGGATGCCCTTTGTCCTTGACCTGCCCTTCTGGAAATTACCCCGAGAGCCTGGTAAAGGGCCTGGGCAGCCTCTGGAGCCTTCCTCCATCCCCTCCCAACTCAATATCAAACAGGCATTTTATGGGAAGCTTTCCAAACTCCAGCTAAGTTCCACCAGCTTTAATTACTCCTCCAGCTCCCCCACCTTTCCCAAAGGCCTTGCTGGAAGTGTGGTGCAGCTGAGCCACAAAGCAAACTTCAGTGCGAGCCACAGCGCATCCCTTTCCTTGCAGATGTTCGCTGACAGCAGCACGGTGGAAAGCATCTCGCTCCAGTGTGCGTGCAGCCTGAAAGCCATGATCATGTGTCAGGGCTGTGGTGCGTTCTGTCATGACGACTGTATTGGACCCTCAAAACTCTGTGTATTGTGCCTTGTGGTGAGATAATAAATTATGGCCATGGGAAAAGTTGTATATTTAGTGTGCGTATTTTGATAATGATTGATCTTACATCTGTATACAGGATATCATTGATATAATAGACTCTGTTTCTCCAGGCAAGATCACTCTTGCCCCTCCCTAAAATTTGTAGTGCTAAAGCCCCTCTGTCACTTACCAACTCTTCTGGGTCTGCTGGAAGGGTTTCCTGCGGGGCAAAGCATTGGGCTGCCCAAGGCCGGCTGGCCAGCTTGAGCTCTTGTGCAGACAGAGCCTGGTGTGGTGTGGGGAGCCAGCCTTGACACCCAGAGGGACTTGAAACTGAAGAAAGAAGGTTGTGTTCTCCATCAGGGGAACTAACCTGCCCGAACTGAGTAGGCATGTCAGTCTTCCACTGCCCCCTCCCTGCCATCTTCCCTTCTGCTGCTCCCTCTGGGGGAGCCGGTACCTGGGGAAGCCAACACAGGGTTAAAGTAACTCCCAGCAGTGCCCACTAGGGGGCCCAAGCACCTGCTGACCTCAGGGTCACAGTTCAGTCATTGGCCAGTTGACAGGAGCCAGTCTGACCTTTGGTTCTGTTGCCGAAGCAAATTTGAGACCTTCCTGTCTCAGTACAATTCACTGGCCTGCAGGAGCTTTTGGAACCTTGAATAGACTTGCTCGGACAATGGGGTTGGGCATAGGGTTGTCTTTGCTCTTAAAATGCCACCTGTAGACCTTGTGAGGCAGATGTCCAGATGTTTGGCAGGTGAATTCCTCTGCTTAACATACTCCCTGTCACTGGACTCGATGGGAGTGGGCATCTCCACGCACCTGTGTATGTGAAAGTCATTTTACATTTCAAAGCAGTGTGTGTTTATTATTTTTATATTTTTAACTCTTTATCCTTGGATGTATAAAGTGAACTTTTTGGCTTCTGTAAGTATGCTCTATGCACCTCTAATGTTTTATCATGTATTTATATGTTGTACACAGTACTGGCCGATTCTGTAAATGGATGTATTGTACAGAGAACACAAGTGTCTCTCCCTTATTAACCGTCTCCGGCGTCATCGCATTAAAGTGGCGCGTTTCTTTCCGCCGGTGCTACCCGACAGGAGGGCGGAGCAACTGACGTGTGATCTGCCAGCGCAGCCCCGTGCCCTGTCCTGGTCGCCCAGTGGACCCGCCATGGCCTGCAGAGCTGCGGCCAGCCCTCCCGCACTCTACCGAGCAGACGTGTCTCGCCCCTCACGTCTCCACTCTTCTGACCTTCCACTGGCCGCTCGCTGCCATACGTGACAGTTCACCGCCACCAGTGTTAAGGGCTCTGGAGTCAAGGGTGAGTGCCGTGGGTGGCCCCAGGCAGGGCTGTCCAGATCTGGCTCCGGGGTTCCCGCCTTCAGCAATATCTGGGACCATCTCATGCACTTCTGACAGCAGGTTGGGGAAGAAGCAGTCACACCTGTTGCCTTCCTCTCTCTCCATACACCTCCAGCACATAGACATCTCCGTAGTTGTCTGCCCTGGCCTTGCTTCCTGCCTGATTTCTTACACCTTGACTCGTTTCAGAGTTGAGAGCTCTCCTTTTTGACTTTGGTTTCCCTGTGTGAGTGCTTCAGTGTGAAGTAGAAAATCGGTGTGACCTCAGCAAGTCTCGTTTCACCTGAAAGACCTCCCCCACCCCCATTTCATCTGCTGTGGCGTTTTTGTCATCGGAAGCATGGGTGAGAAGGTTGGCAGTCACGTGGGGTGTCACTGCAGTATTGGCCCCGTCTGAGTTGTCAGCTTTCAGAGTCTGTTTACCAAAGACAGGGAGTTGAGGCTCAGGTGTGTTCGATCCTCTTCTTCCTTCTGGTGGGATCTTCGGCGGCCTTTAGGCTACAGGTGGAAACAGTTCTGGTCCATCGGGCTGCCCAGGGAAAGCACTGTTCTTGTATGTCTCTTGTGGTTTTGGAAAAATAAACCTGTACAGCCCACGCTTGTGGTCTCCGTTGTCTTGCGTGGCCGCCCCGCTGGGCTGGGAAGGAAGGCCAGGAGCACAGAAGCCAGCTGGCTTCACCTTGCTTCCAGAGCCCGTGTTCTCGGCCTGGAAGCTCTATTGTGAGGTTAGTGCTGAAGTCCCAACTTGCCACTTTCTGTGGCCTTTAGACGCTGGGTGTGGCGGCATGGACTGGGAGCAGAAATCTCATGAGAGTGGTGAGGGCACTCATCCCAGCTGCACAGTCCCCAAGAGATTCCTGATGGCTGGTGATCGGTGGGGGTGGTGACCTGTTCCAACTTTGAAAAACCTGTCAGTATAAGTGCCTTGTCTCCCTGCACAGCAGGCAGCTGGGAGGGGGGTGCTGGCATCGGAGGATACCCGTGGAGGGGGCCTGAGGGTGACAGGCTCCAGTCCCAGACTTACTGGAGTACTTACGTGCACGATTCTGGGCTTAGCAGAAACTACCGTAGCATAGAAATAACGCGTTGAAAAAACACGCTGGAAGTACTGGTGAATGAAAATACGTTCCCGTTAGCTTGTGGCCTGTGAACTGGTAAAAGCAGGCTCTCCGTGGTGCCTGAGCTTCTGGGGAGCTGTTTGCTGCTGGTGGCGATGCTGCGTGTGTACTGTTGCCATTGTGGTGCGGCCCGTTTGCTGGTCCTCAGGAGCTTTATGTTCGGAGCCAGGGCTGGTTACTTGTCAAGGAGGCAGCAGAATACGGGGTGGTCGCATGCAGGCCTTGCGTCCCACCAGCTCTGTGGCCCGGGCGGGGCAGCCTCTCTGAATGGGGACAGTAATTCTTTCCTCGTTAGCGCCTTGCACATAGAAAGTACCCCAGACTGTTCACTTGCACCTGGTCAGTAGCTGCCCGAACTTGGAGTAGAAGTCTGCATGGCTCCTGCCACCTGCCTGCCCCTTGGCCCAGAGGGGAGGTGGGCCTCGTGCACTGAGGGGTGGTGTGGCCTCTCAACGGACATCTGGCTTTTGACCTCACGCTTTGGTTGTTGGATACACGGTCCTAAGTTTAGAGACTGAGTTCCTTACAGGGGAGACTATTCTAACTCATGATCTGAAGGATGAGGAAACCCTAATAATGTTTCAGAATATGGAAAGAGTATTATTCTACTGGCCTGGTGAGCATTGTGACTGTTCCGTCCATCCTGCTCTTAAGTCAGATCCTACTTGAGAGTGATGTGTGAGTTGGGTGTGTGTGCGCTAATAGAGTAGCCGCTGATGATCGGGGCCTCGGGGGACAGAGCCTTTGCCTGCTTGCCTCCCAAGAGGAGGTGGCACAGGCTGTGTTGTGCTTCTGTGTGGGCACCGACTAAACTGATGGGGGAAGTGAGTTTGTGACCTTGGAGATGAGGACTTGAAACCAAATGTTGACAGTGCCCCATGCCTTCCTCTTGTCTCCGTGCATCAATTTGAAAGCCTGTACTAACTACCAAAAGATGTAGATGAAAGCCCTACAAGGAAAGTAAGAGTGAAAAAGAGACAGCTGTCTGTGCAGTGGCCCTTAACCTTTCTGGGAACACAGACTCCTTGGAGAGCCCGACAGGTTCTCCAGACCTTCTCCCCCAGCAAGGCACATCCATGTGAAGTTGGGCAAACTATTTCAGAAGGCTCATCGACTCCTGAGGCAGCTGGGACCCTGCATTTAAGAGCCCCCTGACTGGTAATAAACCTCATAGAATCTGGGTTTATCCAAGAGATCCAGGAGGGGAGTGAGGACTTTGTAAAGGATTCTTAGGTTTCTGGTAAACTGGGCTTCCGTAGTGCATGATCATTTTATTTTTTTTTTAAATTTAAGTTCAGTTAATGTATATTAGTTTCAGAGGTAAATTTCAGTGATTCATCAGTGGCACGGAACACCAGTGCTCATTCCATCACGTGCCGTCCTTAATGCTCATCGCCCAGCTACGCCATCCCCCTACCCCTTCCCCTCCAGCAGCCCTGTTTGTTGAGTTCAATGTCTCTCAAGCTTTGTCTGATTTCATCTAATTTTATTTTTCCCTCTCTTTCCCTATGCTCCTCCGTTTTGCTTCTTAAATTCCACATGAGTGGGATAATTGTCTTTCTCGGATTTATTTCGCTTAGCTTAATAATACCCTTTTCATCATTACTTTAAAATTGCACTTAGGTGCATGTTCTCCCCTTCCCCTCCCTGAGGACAGGGAGGTTTGCCTGTTTTGTCACCGAATAAATTTGAGTTCACCATTCCTGTGGGGGCATTCCTGTTTGGTGATGTCCTGTCCACTGCTGACAGCAGTGGTCCTGGGGCCCCGTGTAAAGAAGCCAGGGATCAAGCGACGCTTCTCTGTCCTTGAGCGATGTCCCCTCCTCGTCTTCGATCCTGGAGCTTCTGTTCCGTCCTGTCCCGTCCTGTCCGGTGGAGCTGCCAGTCCTTCATCTGGAGGTAAGTGCTTTCCTGGCGCTGGTGAGCTCTGCGGGCAGTGGGGCTGGGCTTCCGATACGCTGGCCCAGGTCCTGGGGCTTTCATGGTCCCTTGGTGATTCTCAGCGGGGATAGTTTGGGTTAGGACAGTCGTTTCATGATATCACTGAGGTATTGCTGCCCTTGGTTCCTACGTTGTGTGAAGAGAGGCACATAGCTGCTGTCTTTGGCTTTACGGTCCCTGCTAATCTTAAGAACCTTGGCCCCACACTGTGTTCCCTGGCTGTGGTGGCTTCAAGCCACCGCCCCTTTCTTTTTATCTATTTCATATATTAGGGTATTGTATAGAGTTTCAGTTTTAAAGATTCTGCCACTACAAAAAACAAACATCATAAAAACTGCAATGTAATGTGTGTCTGTGTATCTGAACACACAATTTTAAAACTAACCTTTATGCTTGTAACTTGCAGAATTGTTTTTTCAAACCCATGACAGGTTTGCCCCCAGCCATATTCCTGGAAGTTTTCCTCAAGGTGTAGCCTAAATGATATATGCAGGATGAAAAAAAGTCTGTGCACAAGTAAACAGCCCTTTTCCCTTAAGGAGGGCTCAGGAGTTTGGGGTCAAACGGAACGTCAAGTGTTGCAGGTTAACGGCCCTCAGTCTTCCAAGCCAGCACTGAGGGGCCGGTGGGCGTGAGCCTGGTTTTAGTGGGGCCGGAGGAGCAGGGGGGCGCACACCTGCAGGGGGACTGTTCCCCCGGGAATGGGCCACCTGCTCCTGCCACCCAACGAGTGTTAGTAAAGTTTCGTTTCCTTCTCTTTCCAGTGGGCTAGGTGTGAAAAGAAATGACAGGCTTACTCGTTTGAGGAAAGTTTACCGAGGGCCTTCCATGGTGGGCTAGCGTGCCAGCTGGGAAAGGTGGTCTACTTACTAGCAGAAGGGCGGGTCGGTGCTGCCCTCCACAGGTGTGCAAGGAAGAGGGCTGGCTGGCGGGGCTGTTGAGAGGACACGGTGGGAATGAAGCATCCGGTTTGTTATTCAGTGTTTATTAAGTAGATTCAGTCTTATATATGATATACAGATTCAAAAGAAAAAGGATTCCACATACTTATGAAATCAGTGCATTTAGCAAGTAATACCATGGAGATAACAGCTCGATTAACAGCTCATTGGTCTTTTGTTAAGTGAGGGAGAGGGACTTGGCCTGTGCTAGTCATTCCACAAACAAACAGAATTTAGTTGCATCACATAGAGAAGACACATTCTAAGAATTAAAATATTAAGCCACATTTACTGGAAAAAACTCACTATATAGAACACAATTTTTATAGAGCATCGAGGAGGAAGTCATCACCTGCTTAGAAGAGCCACGTTAAGTTGCATAGGTGCATATCTGTAAAAATATAATTTAGAGGTGTAGCCATTGATTAAGTAATAAAGAGTCACCTTTAAAAGTTGGTGCCATCCGCGGTTTGTCTTAAGTGCCATATGCTTACCGTCTGGAGCCCCCTGCCCCTCCTCAGAGGTCATGCCTCCAGAGCAAGCTGCCTCCAGGGGGGATCCCTGAAGGAATGCTTGTACCATCTGCACTGGGAAGTCCTAAAACCTCATCTCCGATAAGAAATTCACGCTCTCCCAAAACATATCTAATTTATACTGGAGGATTGACAGCCTCTTGGGTTGTCCCTAAATCCTAGGTGGCTTGACCCTGAAGGTCCCACGAGTCACCTTGAACCACCCCCCTACCCCCCCCCCCCCCCACCCCCGCCAAGCTGCCTGGAGACCTCCACTGCCCCACAGCTCTGCCGTGAAGTCCTGCTTGCATGCTCCTGGAGTCCGCGCAGGTCCCCCCGCCCCCCGCAGCTGCTGGGACATCTTGGCGCTGCCCCCTGCTCCTAACGGACCACACCACAGAGGCGTATGGGCCATCTGCCGCACGGAGATTTTTCTGAGCTTAGAAAAAGTATTTTTCAGCAAATCTTGAGTTCTATGTGGTGTAGGGTTTTCGTTTTTGTTTTTAGGTGGAAACACAGGTAAAAAGAGAGGTTTTTGCTTTGTGGCTTTGCTAAGCAGATGAGCTTAGTGAGGTGCACCTTCCTCCTCAAGAGCGAGTCTTGCAGAACACACAGGGACTGGGGCGTCTGTACATGTAAACAGTACACTTTCACTGAGTCCAAAATTAGGAGCAAAAATACAAAGGTTCACATTGGTCTTAGGTAGATACAGGCGAAAAAGGATTGAGCTGTTTAGCTCAGAAACAACAAAAACAAAGTTTCTAAAGCACCACTAAATTATATAAAAATCAGACCATGGACGGATTGAAACTGGTATTCTGGTGAAATACTTTACTATCTTGTAAAAAGTTTTACAAAAAATTACAAATTAAAAGTATCAACCCTCTGAGTTCAAAGCAGCATTTTTGAAAATGAACTGGTAGTTAATCCTGTAACCACCCCTGGAGTCGTTAAGTGGCCCTTAGGAATAGGGATGGCCGGGTTCCACCTGTTTGAAATCCTTGAAAACCCTGCTAGCCCCCTCCTGTCCCCCTCCCCCCCCAACACGGTCCTGGGGTACAGACTGTACTGGAGGTGACGGTAAAATGAATTTCAGATGGGTCACACCATTACTGGTCTATAGATGTCTACCATGAAGACCAAATTTCCATTTCTCCTGATTCTACCCTTCTGCTGGATTTAGCCCCCTGCAAAGACTCTGAATTGGTGTCTTCTACTCTTGAGTTACCTTTTAGCTTAGGATCCCCAATGGAGAATTTGTGCCCTGAGGCCCTCTGTGAGAATTTTAAATGGCTGTGGGGCAGGGCGTTGGAAGCTCCCTTTGGGAGAAGGCAGTCCCTGGGGTGAGGGTGAGGACAGGGATGGGGGTGGGACAGCAGTGAGCTAGGTCCTGCAGACCCAGCTCTTCGGTGTTCTCCAAGTCAGGAGCAGGGGGGAGGGGGTGAAGCTGCATCTTTGAAAACTAAAGCAAAACAGAACAAGTTCCCTGACTGAAAGAGCTAACAGAGTGCTGTTTCCACACAGTGACTTGCTCCTGATTCTGCCGTCACAGGGAAGGAGCCCACAGAGGTGGTGAGGGCACTGTGGCAGAATCCATTGTCCCAGAGGGGCCGTGGGGAGCCCCGGCCCGCAAGGCCTTCCTCTCACACCAGTGCGCCTGCGCAGGCTGAGGTGGCCTGCTCAGGAAAGCGGGACTCTCACACCGACATTTAGGATGATCTTTAGATCTAATCCCTTCTGTGGGGTGGTGGCAGCAGCCCCTCCCAGCCCTTCTCGCTCCAGTCTGTGAGGAAAGCACTGCATCCTTGCCTGGCTAGGGAACCTGTCTCCGGGAAGGGGAATGACAAGTTAAGCAGTTGGTATCAAGAATTCTAAGGTGGCGATTGTCTCTGCCAGTTTTTAACATTAAGATTCTCACAAATTGCCTGGGGTAACATTTTGCAAAAGACCTACTGATTACTTTGTAGTATTGTTCACACACACAAATATTTACACAAATTGAAACGTCCGGGAGTAGCAGTGAGCAGGTGGGGCTGGATGTGTGGATGGTTGGGGTGGGGGACAGGCCTTGGGCACTGGAGCTTGTGCTGTGCTAAGGGGGGAGACTCGGGTGTCCTGGTCCTGACCAGAGAGGCCCGGAGATTGGTCAGATGGAAGGCAGAGGTGGTGTGGCTGGGTGGGGCGTTGGAGGCCACTTGAGAAAGACTGTCCCCAACTACTGGGGGCTGGAAGCAAGCACGGGGAGGGGCGCCCTACCTTTCAGTGGCTCCAAGGCCCACAGCTCGGGCATGGGTCTGAGGCGGGGTGGGGCATCCATGCAGGAGCCCCTCCCTGGCCCTCCTGAGGGTGGTCTGCCATAGTGCTGGGGAGCAGGTAGCTGCAGGAAGCTGGTTTGGGAAGGGGAACCTGCTCTGGGTGTCTAGTGGCTGTGGCCGTCCCAGGGTCCACGCAGCCCTGGCTCCCCTGGGGCCTCTTTGCTCTGAGGGAGGAAAGGCAACAGAGGGCTTCTGCCAGCTCTGGGCAGGGGCGGGCAGCAGAGAGCTGCTGTCATGGCTACGGAGTGTTGCATGGAGAGGCCCCGGGGGCCTTCTGAGGTCCGGGTGAGTCCCTGGTTTTAGCAGCACTGGTAGGTATTGCACTGAGCAAGAGGAAGTGCCTACTGGGGAGGAAGGAAACCAGGCCAGCCTTTTCTTTCTGCCCTTTTTCACACTCCAGGGATTGTGGGTTTCTTCCAGGACTGGCCCCTCCAGAAGGGCAGGTCCTCGGAGAACCCAAGTGGCTTCTCTACTTCTATCGATGGTCCCTTTACTCCAGCTCCGGGGGCAGAGGACAGGAGCTGCAGTCCGACCAGGAGCTTACAGCTGCTTTTCCTGTTCGGTAGCTGCATGACCGCTGGGGGCCCACCCTGAAGAAACAGGCCCTTTCTGGCAGGTGTCCGAGGGCCCTGGGCCTGTGTGGAGAAGTGTTCAGACCTGGCTCCCTGGGGGCAGGTGAGGGCAAGGGCCCTGCGGAGCAGCCGCTCCCCCCAGCACTCTGTCCCACTGAGCAGCCGGGAGGGTTGGGGCCAAGGGGCTGCAAGCTACTGCTTGTGAGGGTCGCGGCCCTCTCTGGCTCCAGGTCCTGGCCACCCCTCTGGACTTACCTCCCAGGCAGACACCTTGTGTGGGGGGGTCGGGAGATAGATAGCCATTCAGAACGGGCTCAGGGCACATCCTGGAAAAAGCCCACGCTGGAGTGTGAGGTAGAACACAGGAGACCATGTGACTGGGGCGTCTGTGGAATGGGGGTAGGGGAGCCATTTTTGTCTTTGCTTCGCATTGGGCGTGGGTGAGGTCCTCCGGCTTGGCGGCGCTGGGCGCTCAGGAGGACAGCCAGCCCGGCGCCCACCTCCCCGCTCCCCGCCCTGCTGGCCCCCAGCCCACGCCAGTGTAGTGATACGGAATGTTAGGGCACAGGGATACATCCTTCTGATCAGACAGACATAGACTGGCAATCTGTACAAACACAAAAGAATCCATTTTCAGAAAAATAAATTACTAAGGGGAGAGGAAGAAAGGGTCCACTTTGTTTTTCTCAATAAATATGCAATTCTGCTCACCTAAGACTTGAAAGGTAATTATCTGGGGGTGGGATTCTAACATCAGGGTCCACGAAGATGATTCTAAATAGAGCTGCGTCCCCAGCGCCTTGTCAGGGGAGCCCCAGCCCTTCCAAAGCTGCCCCATTGGCCTCTTCCAAGCAGGTCAGAGCACCCGTGTGGTGAGATTCCAAAAAAAAGTGTCCTTGTGCCCAAAGTCGCAGGTGCTTGGTGTGTGGCTAGAAACAGCTCTTTTGGATCCCACCTCTTTCAAAAAAACAAAATGTACCAAGTGGTGAGGCAAGAAGCCGGGCCGGGACAGCCTCCTTCCCCAGGGTAGTGCACTCCAGGTGCCGCGGGGTCAGTTCTGCTGTAAAATGAGGTTTTCCAGTTCGTCCGCGGAGCGCAGCAGGAAGGCGGCAGACTCTCGGTAGCCGGCGATGAGCTGCCGCACGGCGCTGATCTCTGTGGGGCTGAGCTGGGCAGCGGGCATGGTCCTGCTGGTGCTGTTGCTGGAGGGCGTGGGCGTGGGTGTGCTGGAGGCCGTGGTGGCCCCGCCTTTCATGCTGAGGTCGGTGGGCCCTGTGGAGAGGAGAGCGTAGGTGAGGAGGGGAGCTGAACCCTCACGTGGCATCCGGGAGGGGACATCCCTCTGTGCGTCGTCTTGGGGGCCTGCTGTGGCTCAGGCGCTCCGACCTCAACAGCTGAACCCTAGTGCCTAGAATGGGGCCCGGTACCAGCAGATGAGACGTGGGGTTCTATGCGAACCCTCAGGGCAGTCCGGCGGGGAAGGGGACCTTATGGTCGATAGGTGGAAGTTGGGGAGGCCTGGTGGTGGGAGGTTTGCCCTGGGTCACATGAGCAGGGTGGCCCGTGGCCAGGGGCTCTGACTCTAGCTCCCTGGCCCTGCTCACACCTGTGCTCACAACTGTGGAGCTTTCTGAGGACCATAGGTGGACGGTGCTCCCCAGACTCCCCTCCCTGGGGTAAAGCAGAGCTTCCCCTGGAAGCTGGCGGCAGCTGAGGGAAAGTGTGGGCCCGACCCCGTGAGAAGGGCCCTTGGTGGTGGCCTGTGCCGTGCAGATGGCCACGTGCTGTTGGTCCCCTGACGGGGTGGCTTTCCAGGGAGAGGGTATTCAGGACACCTGCAGGTAAGCAGGCACCTCACCCCAAGAGGCACGAGTATGTGGAAAGCCCTAGAGGCCAGAGTGGAACCACAGAAGACTGGGAAAAGAAATAGCAGTGTGTGTGCTCAGAAAAGGGAGGGGAGAAGAAATGCCAGGTGCCCTGCTTGGCTGGGGAGACGTTGGGGCTAGGCCAGCCGGAGAGTGACCACATTCTGCAGGGGAGTGGCTGGGAGTGCCAAGTTGGAGGAAGGAGCCGTGGGTGCTAAGCCTGTTTCTGGTGAACCGTGGCACCCTGAAGTCTCCCCCACCCTCCTCTGAGGGGGTCTCCGTGGCTGAGTGAGGGGAAGGCGGGTGCGGCGGGGCAGGTGTGTGAGGGCGGGGGTGGTCAGGACAGGACCCAGGGGCGCGATCTGGAGAAGTCCCCTCTGGCCTCTGAACGATGGCGGCAGCAAAGGAGCCTGAAGTCTTCTGAAACCTCCTAGGGGTGTGTGTGGCAGGGGACCAGCAGGTCGTCTCCCCTTTGCCCCTCCCAGGCCGCTCCATAGGTGCATGGCAGGCTTTGGAATCAGGCGCCTGAACTCAAGGCGTGCTCTGGCGCGCTGCAGGCACCTGTTCGACATCCCTGAGTCTCGGAACTCGAGGCTGCTGGGGGCTGAGCCAGGCCCGTGAAACTCAGCACGGCTGGGAGCTGCCAGCCCACAGGGAACAGGCTTCCAGACAGGTTTTAGGGCTTTCTGAATGGGTGCCCAGGAGTCACGGAGGCTCCTAGAATTTGAAACACATTCTTTAGAGGTGTTGAGCCAGGACACAGCCAAAGAAGAGCGTGTCTGGGGGTGTGGGAGCTGGAGCATCCTCGGGGAGACCGTCTGCCCACGCCTGCCCATGCTCCCTAGCCGTCTCCCCACGACCCCTTGGGTTCGGGCAGCCAGTGCCACTCACTCTTGCATCTACAGGGGCACTACGGGGGCCCTCTACGCTGCTACAGAGAGAGATGGACGAGCTCTGGTCACTGGAGGCCGCTAGGCTGGAAGCCTCACGCTGGGAGAGACTGTGGAAAAAACTGTCACTGAAAAGAGCTGGTGCAGCCCCTCGTGGGGAAGGAGGCTGGAGTCTGCGGTGGGCCCATCCGTCACCGCGGCTGTTTCCTCTCTGGCCAGAGCACATGGACATCAAGGAGGAAGCCTTGGAAATGGCTTGCTAAGTAAGGGATGTCCCTGGAATTGAGAGTCAGGGGAGCAGCTAAGTCTGTTAAAATGAAACGCAAGTGGAAGGAGCAGGGCTGTGACTTGGCTGGAAACAGCAGCCAAGCAGGTGGTAAATTCCTCTTTGGGTGGCCAAAGGGCCACAGGGACAGGCTGGGAGCAGGGGTGCCTCTGCCGATTGTTGGATGCTGCAGGGCTGGCCCCGGGGTGGGTCCTCCAGACAGCAGAGGAGGGCGGAAGCCACCTGCCATAGATGGTGTGAACCGATTCTGGGGTTCCTCTCTCCCTGATCCCCAACCTTGTTCTCTTCCGCCCTGTGCTCAGAGCTGTCCTTCTGTCTCTCTTGGACGGTAGCTAGGGCCTGGGCAGGAGACTGTCCCTATCTCCCGCAGTCCATCTGCTCTGGAGCCATCCTCCTGCAGGCTCGGGTGCTGACATTCAGGGGTGGTTGCTGGAGGAGCGGGAGGGGGCGCAAGTCGCCCAGCACCCCCAGGAAAGGCAGGCCAAACGGATTCTGTGGAAGCTCAGTTGGATCTCCCACTGACACCCGCCGATGAGCACAGTGAGGTGCTCTGGGCCACCAGCAGGGCGGCCCTGCCAAGGCGCCAGTGTGACTGAAGGATGGCTGATGGGGCCGATGGCCGCTGGGGAGGGCAGCAGGACTGGGACAGCCACCGGCGGTCTTCCTCCAGCTGCTGGGCTCTGAGCCAGTGCTCCCAGGACAGGGGCTGCCCCAGGTGAATGAGCAGATCCCCGCCTCAGTGACCTCCCCACCCACCTCTAAGGAAGCAGGGTGCTTACAGAAGGGAGCAGAGGCCTTGGGAAGCACAGGGCAGAGCCAGCTGCCTCCCTAAAAAGGGAGAGCTGGGCGCTGCTGGAGCCTCTCTGGCAGGTGTGAATAGGGCCCAGAGGGCAGCAGGCCCACTACCTTCCCTGGCGGCTGCAGCCCTGAGACAGGCCGTGCTGTGGGGCACCGGGTGGGGCGGGGGGCGGTGGTCCCCATCGCTTGTGGCCTGGGAAGTGTGGAGCCTCGGGCTCGCCATGTCTGTCTAGGGGTCCTATCCCCCCTGCTCTGGGACCTGTCTTCGGATACTCGTAACAGGGTCCCCTTTCGGCAGGGCTGTCAGATGGCTCTTACTCCTGGAAGAAAAGCAGCCCTTCTGGGACAGCCGCCCCCCGCCTTGCCGCGGCCGGCCGCTCTGGCTTCAGCTTCGGGGATTAAGGCCAGGCAGCCTCTTAGTTTAGGTGAAGACGCATTAGGAAGGGATGAGAAGTTAAGCCCAGGCAGGAGCCTTCCAGGGACCTGCACACACTTCCTGCTGGTAGGGGGCAAGGCGAGCAGAGGGGGCTTTGGGCTTTCCGCCGCGGGTAGGGGGCCAGCCCCTCCCTTGATGAGCGGGAATAGTGAGGGTCTCCTGCAGCCAATGACAAGGGCTTAAAAGGAACTCTCAGGCACGTTCAGCTAAGACCTCAAACCAATGTTTCCTGGCCTGTGGGTGGCACCTTCTTCCAACCTACTCAGGCAACTTGGGGTCACCCTCAGCTCTCCTCCTCACCCCCCTTCGTCTTTGAATGACCCTCCATGCATATAACTTCTGCCTCCTGTCCTTCCAATTCAGTCTCATCACGGGGGCAGGCAGAGTGCAGTTCGCAGCCCTCCTTTGCTTAAAACCTATCAGCGGCTCCCATCACACACACAACAGAATCCAAGCGCTCAGCCCAAGAGGCCCTGAGTTCATCCCCACCCACCCCAAACTCCAGAGGGCCCCACTCTAGTTCCCACTCAGGGCAGCACCTGACACCATAGGGAGGTCTGCGTCCCATCTGCATCAGTGGCACCTGGGAAGTACCATGGGGAGCACCCAGGGTATCACCAGCTTCAGGGGGTGGAGCAGGGAGAACGGATGGTTTACTGAGGCCCCAGGGGACCCAGAGAGGGCTCCATAGTGCAGGGGCATGAGCTGAGGCCTGGAGAAGGCAGTGACCTGCCCAGAGCCACTCGGGTGCGCCCCCTCTCCCCCCGCCCCCCGCCAGGCCAGAGCAGAACTGGGCTGCACCTGGGCTAGATGCTGGCTCTGCCACCAATTCCCAGTGACCATCTCACTAAGCCTTGGTCATCGTGGGTAAAGCAGGGGTGTGGAGAGGATGCAGCTCAGGTAGAGCAGGGCTTTGGCTGCAACTTGGAGCTCATGGTGGCCCTCGAGGAGCTGAGGCAGGGAGAAGCCCGGCAGGGCATCCACTCCAGCACTGGAGCTAGCCGCCTCGGAGACAAGAAAGGACAGGCAGGCTTTGTGTTTTAACCGCTTGAAGTTTTCCTCACCTTCCCATCTGGCCTCCGCTTCCCTGCCTGCCCGGCCCCCTTCCCTGAGGCTGCGCTGCGTACCCAGATAGCCTGGGTCCCCCAACACTCACCGTTACTGTGATTTCCTGTTTGGAGGGAGGCAGGGGGCTGCAGGTTGCTGCCCAACGCCCCGTACCCGCGGTAACTGTAGTTGAGGCCGCCGTTGACGTACACGGGGTCCTGGGAGTAGGAGGAGGCTGGCAGTGAGTAGGTGGAGTGGGTGATGGCTGCGGAGTCCCGGGAGTGCTGCTTGTCCAGGGCGATGGGCTCGTCCTGCAGAGGGGGCAGAAAGCGCGAACGAATCAGAGGGGTGGCAGGTCCTGACCCTTGTCGCTGGGACCCTGCGCCATGCCCTGTGGAACTCTGCTCCTGTGTCTGGGGGCCAGAGTTGATCTGTTCCCACCCAGCTAAAAACACCCAGAGGCCACACTTCGGAGGAGTGCAGGGCCTGTGTGCCGGGCGCATTCACCCCACCATAGTTCTGTCTGTCCGCCGTACCCCCCCCACTCCCCTGCACCCGGCTGGCCTGGCTGGGGGTCTGCGGCATGACTGCCAGCCGCGCTCTCACCCTGCTGGAGAGCAGGTACCTGGGAGGACTGGTAGATCTCCAGGCGCATCCTTTTGGCTGCTTTTCTCGTCTCGCTCTCACAGGCAGCTGCCAGGATGTTTTCTGCCATGGCCGAGGTCAGGTGGGGAGGCGTGGGTCTAGTCTGCAGGCAGAACAGGGACAGAGCCTGCATCAGGGCTGACCCAGACCCCTGCCCTAACGGGTGCTGACACAGGGCTGGGCTCTGGGCCCGTGATCTCTGCAGCGGAGTAGCTGTTCTGGGCCCTCAGCTCCCTCTGTGTGTCTGGGATCGCTGGATGGAGGGCAGGTGTCTGGCCCGCGGGCCACCCAGGGGCTCTGGGGCTTGGCTGGAGGCCCGCGGGAAGGGAGATGGGGCTCACCATCTCCATGCCATTCTTCTTCATGCGCCGGCAGGACTTGAGGTACGTGCGGATGCGCTTGCGGGCCCGCTCCTGGAACTCGGGAAACTGCCGGCTACAGGACTCGATGATGGCCTGGATCTTCTCCTTGGGCTGCTTGGAGATGGGCACCATGCGGTCCAAGTTCTCATCCACAAAGAGCCGCACGAACATCTGTGGGAGACATGGGCTGTGGGAAGGGCTGGCCGTGGCTGTGGCCCCCACCCTGCCCATCCCTTGCCGGTGCTCACATTGAAGGCCTTGAGGCGCTCGGGGTCCATGCCCTCGGAGTCGTTCATCTTGTCATTGTCCTCGTGGTCATCGTGGTCATCATCGTCATCATCTGCTGTGGGGGCCCGGCCCACCGTCAGGTCCTCAGGGCAGCCACTGACCTCAGTCTTGATGGAATCATAGCTCCCGGAGCTGTAAGGGGGCGACTGAGAGAGGCAAGGGCCAGAGGGTCAGACTGGGCCCACTTTCGGTCTGACAGCCACGGTGAGCTAAGGGACTGGAATGGTGAGCACACCCGGCTGCCGCACAAGCCACAGTTTCGAGGGCCTGTGTCGCCTCCCCTCCCCGGGTGGCCAGAGGCAGGACTGCCTGCCCACAGCAGCGCCAGCAGAGGCCAGGGGCCCCGGAGGCGCCAAGCAGGGGTGTCAGCGCTGTACTGGGCACACCAGGACCCGCCACATCGTGCAGGGAACAGGCAGATGCGGGAAGGGGTCCCACCACCAGCCAGCCTCTTCTGGTTCTGCCAAGACTGGTTCTGGCTTTAGGGTTTTCCTCCCTGATCCCAAGGGGCGGCAACCCTGAGCTGGCAACCGAGCTGTCACGCAGGCGGCAAGCATGCTGTCAGGGAGGAGGAGCAGATGGGCTGGGAGAAGGAACCAGCCAAGGCGACAGGTCCATTAGGCAGAGTACATTCCCGAAGCTCCCGGGCTGGGGTTCTCCTGTCTGTTGCCGCCCCCCAGGGAGCCCTGTGAGCCCCCACACAGAGTGTGTGTGTAGGAAGGGGGAGTGGGAACCAGGCCTGGCCCACCAGCAAAGGAACCCCGCTGTCTTTTCCCACCGCGGGAACTCCTCCCAGAGTAAGCCTCTTCTGGGGAACACCGCTCTTGCTGTAGAGCAAACAGATGAAGATGGACATGGACAGGCGCCCAGTCCCACAGTAGCTGCCACCATCAGGCTTCCTGTGACCGTCCACAAGGGGTCAGCCTTCCCCGAGCCCCGGGCCTGGTGCTCGGCTCTTGATCCACACACCAGGTCCTCTGGCCTCTTGCTGGGTCACGCCAGACTTGCTGTGGAGAGTCAGAAGACCTCCCGGGCCTTGGGCAAGTCACATTCCCAAGCCATTCCCTAGCCGAGTCCTCTGCTGGGGCCAGAGGAGACAGAACCACAAGACACACGCTGCGGGTGGCACCGATGCCCCATCTCACTTCGTGGCCCACACGTGGCCTGAGGTCATGGCAGCAGACTCCCCCTCTGCAGCCCTCTGCTCAGTGCAGGGAGCGGCTAGGTCTGCCCCTGCTCCGTGGCCTGAGCTCGGACACACAGTGACAACTGAACACTCCCTCATCTGTAAAGAATTCTCCCGTGAGACAGGCCATCAGAGGCAAGGCCTGGCCCCCACCTCATGCTCTCTGCAGCAGCAGGTGGCCCAGGGAAGGGGAGGAAACTGTGTAGGGGTACATGGCTGGCGCCCAGGGGTGCAGGGCTCCCAAAGTCACCTCTGGCCCTGCAGCCCTGGCAGGAGAAAACTCTGCTGAGAGAGTTCCCATGCCCAGTGCTTCAGCGTACCACTGCAGGAAACCTTAGTGGCCCAGAGGCAACTTGCAGAAGTGGTGGGGGTTGCCGAAGGCAGGGGGCAGTGCTTGGTGGTGGGAGCACCGGCATTGGCCACCCTTCCCCCATGTGCACCCATCAGCCTGATCTACCTAATTTCAAACAGCCACATCCCTGGGGCTTCAGAGGCCTTGTTCTTTCTCTGCACCATCTGCAAAATGGGGACAAACATGCAAAGTAGCCACAAAAGGCAGGGCCTCCGTGCTCAGTGCGGCCCCATGCTGCTGAATTTGCAGCTGACTTTGTTCTGGGATAGAGGGGACAGGCCACACGTCACCCACCACCTCCACTAAGGCTTCTTCACAGCTGGTGACATAGGCTTAAAGAAGGTCACACCCTGTGTGATCTCATTCCAGAGCCTCCACAGAACACAGGGCATAGCAGCCTCAACATCACAGCTCTGGACACAGATGATTTCATGTCAGCCTCCACCACTCCGCGCTGCACAGGAAGGAGGAGGCTCATGGTTCCGGGGGGGCCCACAGCCCCACACACCTCAGGGGTGGTCTTCACCCCATACTTGACACGGCTCCGCAGTCCATCGGTGCCGCAGCCGTCGGAGGGGTAGGAGGGCGTGCCGAGCGCCGTGCCCGGCGGGAGCTTGTCGCACAGGTTGATGGGCTGATCTTCGGAGGTGGCGGTGAAGTCCATGGGGGCCACAGCGCCGTTGCCATTCATCTCTGGGAAGGCGGGGTCGCCCTGCGTGCTGCTGGAGGTGGATGGGTTCAGGGTGGAGGAGCCATTGCCACTGCCACTCTCAGAGGAGGAGTCATCTGGAACGAGAGGCCTGGGTGTAAGGCTCCAGCGCAGCATCTACTGTCCCCTAAAGCCCCCGGGGGCGTCATGGCCATGGCAGCCACAGAGAATACTGGCCCCATCTTGTCTTCACCAGCATCTCTGGGTAGGAGGTGAGCACAGCGGTCCCCTTTAGGGGCTCTGAGAAGCTAGCCCTGCCCCCGCCTGATGCAGGGTCCCCCTGCCCAGGCTGTCAGGGCAGAAGCAGCCATGGGGGGTGCAGGCCATGCTGGTCTCCCACACTCCACCCCCACGCCACTACACCCAGGCTCCAGGGAGGCCCAGCTTCCAGGGCCTGGCCATGAGTGGCTACAGCCTCAAGTCCGACAAGCCTGCTGTTGCCAGAGGTCCTTGGACACCCCAGAGGTCGCTTGGGGCCGGACCAGCACCACCGCTTCCTTTAACTCACCACTGCCTTGCCCCTTCACACCCTCTCCCCCAAGCAGGCTTGCTAAGGAGAAAGGGTTAATGCCCCACTGTGCCCCCCACCCCTCAGTTACCCACTCCATGCTGCAAACAGGCCCAGTGGTCCTGCCGCCTACCCACACGCAGCCTGTCCCCAGCAGCCGCCTCTGGTGCCAGGCCATGTGGCCTTGGACAGCCCTAGCCAAGGCTGCAGTGTCTGGGGTCTGCATTCCCTGCATCTCAATGGGCCACCACTGCCTTCCAGAGGTGACAGCCCAACAAAGCTCTGCTGCGGGCGCCCCCTGCTGCGGAGAGCACAGCACAGCCTGGGGAATCCGGGGAGACAAACTTGAACGAAGGGGCTAGACATTTTCCGATAAAATTCCAGGCCCCTCTCCGGAGTCGAGGCCCAGCCTCCTGCTTGATCAGCTGAGACGGCAGAGGCAGAGGCCAAAGCTCCTCGAGCTCCCGGGGTCACTGTCAGGTGAGTACCGCGTGGTTCCCGGTGGCCCGGGCTACTCGGCACCAGCACCCAGAGCGGCTGGGGGAGGAGCTGCCACGGCGAGACCCAGACCGCCTCCCAGGCCGCCCCTTCCCCCAGGCCAGGGTCGCTCAAGACCCCACCCCCACTCTCCTAGGCAGCAGATTATGAAGATTTAGTCCCCGGGGTTGGGCATTGGGCACGCGCACCGCCGGAGTGTCCCCATGGCGACCGAGCGGCTCTAGCGCCCCAACCAATCGCTGGGCTCCCGGCCGCCCAGGGGCGGGGCCGAGCTGCCCATCAAGCCGCCGAGCCCCGGGCAGAGGGGGATGGGAAAGGCCGCGGTGAAGTGGCACCCCTCCCCCTCAGCAGCCGCAGGTCCCCTGGGCCAGGCTGCCCCTCCTCCTCCTCCTCCTCCTCCTCCTCCTCCTCCTCCTCCTCCTCCTCCTCCTCCTCCGGGCAGCCACTGCTCCCCGCATCTTCCTGCAGGTCAGTTTCAGGCTCACCGCCCCACAGCTTCCCTGCTGGCCCGGCTTCACCCCAGAGTCCGTCCCCACCCTACGCCCGCCCTGCAACCTCTGGGCCCTCACCACCCATCCGCCTCCCCCTTTTCCTCCATCACTTAAGTGCCAGGTTCTCCTCCCGCAGTATCTCCAGCGACCGAGCTAGATGGCTGTGGAATGAACAAATTACCCAGCAGCATTTACTGAGCACCTACTGCAGGCTGGCCCAGTCCCAGCCCCAGGCTGGGAAACAGAGTCATGATGACAACCCAGGTGCCAGCCCTCCTGGAGGGAGCAAGGCAGGTTACTGAACCACAGGGGAGTCAGCGGCTGCCCTCCCTCCCCTCAGCCCCACCCCGGTCTCCACCCCACCTTTTTCATCACCCCATAACCTTCCTGTTCTCCACAGCCCGCTGAGTAATACACAACAACATAGGCCAGACTCCCGGCCCACTGAGTTCTTAGTCCCAGGACTTCTGTAGCCCTGTCCCCCTCTGCTGGTCACCGCAGGGCCTCACGTCTCCAGGCCTCTGCTTGGGCTCTGCTGTCTGCCTGCCTTGTTGCTTCCAGCTCAGAACATTTGAGTCTGCCTTCAAGGCCTGGCTCAATGCTGCCTCCTCAGGGCAGGCTTCCTCCACTGTCCCTAGGAAGGAAGCAGTCACAGCCCTGAGGAATCTGGTGTCCCTCCCTCCTGGGGATACTTCAGGCCTCCTTAGCCTGGCCTGGGCTGAGTCCTGACAGCTGCCCACCTCCCACCAGGGCAGGACCTGGTGCTGGAGAAGCCTTCTGGAGCTGAGGAGCTGGAAGGCCAGGACAGACACCCACACTGGCTAATCACGTGAGCTCCTGTTTGCTCTAGCAGGAGCCCATTCTTAGCCCACCCTGGAGCTGAGACTTCACGCCCGGCACCATCTCCAATAGGCCGGCTGTTTGACCTTGGAGGGCTTTGTCCTCCTCCAAGAGGAGGGCTTACTAGGAGGGCACCAGGCCTGGCACACAGTGAGCCAATGTCCCAGCGCTCAGCATGGGCATCGGGCCCACAGCCTCCCATAGTGCCCCACCCCTGTACAGGCTCAGACGTGGCCTCCCAACCACCTGCCTCCCTGACCAGCTTACCTCCTGGGAGGAGGGAACTCCCTTGCCCTAAACCTCTCCGGGAGGGGGCGGGGGACAGAGGAGGGAGGCCAACTCCCCAGCCTCTTGCAGCTCAGGAGCCCAGGGTGGTCGGCAGTCTTGGAGCTGCCGACCCCCTCGCCCTGGGACCATGCACCTGTGCTGCTCAGCCGGCCAGCCCCAGGTATGAGCTCTGCTCGGAGCACCCTGCTTCCCTCTGCTCAGATGTTGCCCTCGGCTAGCCAGGGAAGTGGCCGGGCAGGTGGGACCGTGCGCTACCAGGAAACCAGATCACGCATTCCCAGTGTTTAGAAGAAACCGGAAGTCTGCACCATTCTGTAAATATCCAGATTGTAAACGATTAATGACTGACTTACATTGTTTACATTCTGAAAAACCTCACCAAATAAATGGATAAAACAAAGTGGGGTCTTGTCCGTGCACTGAAATGCCACTCAGACGTAAAAAGGAATGAAGTGCTGAGACCTGCTACACCGCGGAGAAACTTGGAAAACATCACGCCGAGTGAAAGAGGTGCAACAGGACGGATACAGACGGTCTGCTTCCACGCAGTGTCTAGGATAGGCACCTTCCCAGAGACAGGAGACATCTGAGGGCTCCCTGGGGCAGGGAGGAGTGGGGACGGGGAGCTGCTACCTTGTGGATGTCAAGTTTGGGGTGATGAAAACCGCATTTTGGAAATAATGGGGCTGCTCGCACAACACTGTCAAGGTACTTAATGCTGCTGAATTGTATACGGAAAAAAAAAAATGGCAATTTTAACATTATACTTATTTACCACAAAAATCCCCCCAAACAAAAAAACCACCCAAGACCTTGAGCAGGCCACGGCTCTCCTGCCTCCACACCACAGCTGGGCCGGGGAAAGCCAGCCACACGCAGCGCTCACCGGAGGGACAGAAGAGTCACAGTGCATGTGCCCCCAGTCACTCTGCTCAGGCCACCTCAGCGTAGCATGCCCACCACGTGTCTACACTGCCTGCCCGGGCGCCGGCTGCTCACGGCGCTGCCAACAACTTGGGTCCACTTTCTGCCAACCAGAGAGGCCGCGGATTTTAGACAGAATGCAGAGGGGATGGGGAGTGGGACGGACAGGGGCTGTGTGAACTTGCAGATGCCACTTTACATTCCTGAGCCTCAATTTCCCTTCCAAAGGGGTGTCATGCCAGTAAAATAGGATTTATAAGGTATAAATACCTGGTATAGAGAGTGGGTGCTAGGAAAAAAAAAGCTAGTTCTCTATACCTCACACTCTCTCACT
>NW_019154090.1:25779568-25796674 GCF_002288905.1 Enhydra lutris kenyoni | reverse complement strand
TCATCACGCATCTACACACACACACACACACACACACACACACACACACACACACACACACACACACACGCGCCTCCCTGGGCCCCCCAGAGCCCCGCCCTGCGGGAAGACGTGAGATCTGGGGTGGGCACAGTGAGGGGGAGGAGGGAGCGGGCAGCGCCTGGAAGATCGCCAGCCTCCCAGCCCATGCAGGACACGGGACACAACAGTGAAGAGAGGGGTGGTTGCTGTCCTGGGGGCTCATACTCCAGCAAGTAAAAAACCAAACATAAGGGTTCTGGAAGAGATGGCTCCAAAAGGAGAGTTGTGAGCTTTCCGGCCTTTGATCCCTGCTCCTTAGCCCCCAGCCCCGTGGCAGGGCCCAACTCCAGAGCTCACCCTGAGGAGGGCGGGACACCGTGAGGGAAGAAGGGAGGAAAGGAGGGAAGGCTTTTTGGCAATAGCCCATGGAGGAAGCCTCACAGGAGGAAGCTGAGAAGACCCCGTGGGGGCAGAGGTGCTGCTGGGGAGGGCGAGGTGGGGGAAGTGGATCTGTCCTTCAGCCCCCAAGGCCCAGCTACAGGGACTGAGTTCAAACCCTAAGCGGGCACCAGAGGCAGCCCCCTTGCTGTCACCCCACTCCAGCTGTACATCTTTCCACCTGCTCTTCCCTCGAGGACACTGTCCCCCACGCTCTTTCTGGGGGCATCCCCTCCCCTCCAGGGATTTGCTTCAAGGTCACCTTCTCAGTTAGACCTCCCTGCCCCCACTCTGACATGCTGACCCCTTTACCTACTTTTTTCCAGAGCCATTTTAATCACCTTCTCACATACTGTGTCTATGGCCTGTGCCCCGCCCCCGCCCCATGCTGTAAGCTGCCCCCTCTCCCCGCTGCAGACCCAGACCCAGACCCAGACCGAGCAGGGCTGTATTGGGGGTGGGGGGGTGCAGCAGGTCATTCCTGCCTCTCCAGAAACCATACCCCTCCCTCCGGTGAGGGCACCCTGCATCTTCCAGGGTGACCACATGCCCCACACCTGGCCAGTCAGCCCAGCTCATCCCAGTGATCAGCAGGCATCTGACCAAGTGGGACACACGGAAGTCAGTCCTGGGCTCTGGCTGAAATGTCTGGAGAGAAGTGCTCCTCCGCACCCCCCAGGGCCGCCCAGTCCTCGGGGCAGAGCTGATAGCTGGCTCGGACAAATCCCACCAGCCCCACCCCCACGTGCATCTGTGCCCGAAGCCAAGGGAGACCTAGACTTTCTGGTATGGGAGCCAACAGTTTCCTTAGTGGAAGCAGGTTTGCATCCCTTGTGTCCGGTTTGGTCTCTGAGTGATCCATAATCTTCCCTCTGGGAGGAGTGGAGGGACTGGTGCCCGAGCCAGGAGCCAGGCCCACCACAGGCCCCGGGTCTGCTCCCCTGGCTCTGTCCCGAGGTGACGGACACCCCCAGGAAGGGCTGGTGGCAGCGCGTGGCACCTTTCAGGGAAAGAAGGAACAGCAAGCAGGGTCAGCACCCCAGGCTGAGGCTCTGGTCCACTCTGAATCCTTCCCTCCTCCCCACTCCTTCCAAAAAAGTGTGACTTAAAGGAGCTATAGACGGTACTCAAACCCCAATGAGAGCAGCAGGGGGGTGGGGGGAGCAGGTGCGGGGCCTCACTGTCTCCCGACCTTGGGCACAGCCCGTCTCCTTGGCTCCTCTTATCTGCAGTCCAGGGAGTTGCCGCTGACGCCCTCTTGGGCTCTGACACTTTATGACCCTGTGAAAGCACCCAGCTGGCCCCACGGGCAGCGGGGCCCGACCCGCAGGGTGCAGGAGTTGGGCCTTCCCGGGGCACAGGCCTCCGGCCATGCGACTCTCTGGGCAGGGCCGTGTGCCGGTTGAACCCACCCCACACCCAGCTGGAAGGGACCCTCTCATCTCTGCCCCGGCCTCATCGGGGCTGCCGTGCCAGGAGGTCCCGTGGGGACGGGCAACCCGCCCGAGGCCAAGCTGTTGGAGCCTAGAACAATGCCAGCGGGGACAAGACTGCCCCCGACCTGGGACTGTATGAGCGACGGAGAAAAGGGTACACTGGGCGGCCACGGGGAAGCAGCTGGGGAATGCACCCCTTCTGAACACTTCCCCCCAGCCAGGCCTCCCCAGCTCTGGTGGAGGGCAACGCCCAGATCTGGGCAGGACACAGAGCCCACCACCTGTGCCCAGAGTGCCCAGGGCAGGGAAGGACTGCGGTGCCGTCTATTTACCGTGGGGCAATGTGCTGCTATTCAAATGGGGGAATTAGTGATGAATGGGGGAAATTGTTCCTCTCTCTGTCCCGTCTCCAGAAGGAGACAAAAACCCCTTTTACCTCGGCAAACAATGCCCTTATGTGGGCGCCAGTGCCCCGCAGCCCGCACAAGCCCGGCTCTGTGCGAGCCGCCAATCGCCACACCGGGCTCTGGGGCCCCCTGGCCAGCGGCGCCCTCTCCCTGTGGGTGACCTATACCAGCTCCCACCGCGGCCTGGGCCAAGGTGGGAAGACACGCCGTGCCGGGGGCCCGCAGGCCGGGCACACGGCCCAGGGCAGGCCGCCTCCTGGGGCCAGAGGTGCTGCACCTCCTGCTCTGGGGGCTGCCCTCGGCGCGGCAGCCCTGCCTGGTTGGGGAGGGGACATCAGTAATTCACACATGAGAGCCCGACTGGCTGGACTTGGGGATGGAGGAGGGAGGGCGGAGTGCTGGAGCCAGGGGCCCTAGGGCCCCTGCTGTGGGCCAGGAAGTGGAGACACCAGGCCCGGGAGACAAGCGTCTGAAGAGCAGCCCTTCCTGCTTCTGGGCTGCGGGGGGCTCCGGGCTGCAGTCGGGGGGCGCACCGCACGGTACCGCACCGGGGCGGGGGCTCGCCTCCTCTGACAAAGGCCAGCGGCTCGGGCCCTGTTTACATGATGCATAGTTCCCAGGAGCACCAGGCTCCTGGCAGGCTACCCTGCTCTTCCTCCCGGAAGGAAGGGGGAGGGCCTCGGGGTCAAACGAGGGACACGGAGGAGCTGGAGGCAGCAGTACCCCCAGGATCCCACCGTCCCCGCACGATGGGGCCACACTGGGTGCCCGGCCCATCGTTTGGCGTTCAGGCCCCGGCTGCCTACCCTGCGAGCCCTCCTAGGCATTGCCCTCCGCCCTCATGCTTCCTGTGGCGGGCTGGCCCCTACTCCTCACCAGGCTCCTGGGGCCACCGGCCCAGGGACGCCAGCACCTCTATGCCACAGCCCCCACCTTCCTGCCCTACCAAAGGCTGGTGGCCCCCTGAGCAGCATGGACACCCAGACCCCCGGGCACTCAGAGCCGCGAGCAGCAGACTGTAAGTCATGCACGGATCTCCTACTTCCTAGTGGCCACAGTTAAAAAGTAAAAAGAAACAGGAAGAATTTTAATAATCTATTTTATTTAACCCAATATATTCAAAATCTTATTTCAACAAGTGATCGATACTGTGCTCAAACGGAGCTATTTGACCTTCTTCTTCCTAGGAAGTCTCTGACACCCAGCGCACCCCCGACACGCAGCACACTCCCATCCCAGAGCCTCCGCACCGGCTGTCCGCGGCCACAGCACCACAGTGCAGACCTAGGCTTTCTGGATTCTCCCCTAAAACTGAAACCATTTCTCTCAGAGCAGGAACCCTGGGATCCAACCCAAAGATGAGTCTGGGTGCTGGGAGCCGGTGGCCAGCAACCCCCGCAGCAGGGTGGATACTGAGTGAGTGTCAGAGGCTGGGCACACGCATTGTCCCTGACTCTGGGGGAACCAGAGGTTCCCTGAGGGAAGTCACTGCTGTCACACAGAGTGAGTGGCAGAGCCTGGATGGGCTCCTCATTCCCCAAAGCACCCACCCTCTTTCTTCTCTCGGCCTCCATTTGCCCATCTATGCTATGGGCTGGCCCCACCTCTGCCACTGCCCTGTTTCTGACTGCTTCTCCCCCAACACACACTGGTCCAACACTCCCCTCGCCCCTGGGAAGAAATGCTCCCACTCTGGACAGGCTGGGTCTGTGTCTTCCCAGGCCCTACATCTCCCTGGCCCCACCCTCTAAGTCAAGCTCAGGCAGCGAGAAATCAATGTTAATTCAATGAACAAAGCTCTAGCCAAGATGCTCCCTGCACCCTCCCCTCCTCTCCCCTCCCCCCCAAAACAAATCATGTGTTCTGAGAGCAAACAGAGCCACTCCAGGTGACCGTGTGTGAATGATTCACGGGGCAGGGCCTGGGCCCCAGAGCCCATGTGTGCCCATGTGCCGTCTGTGGGCCCCGGCAGGTCCTACTCCAGCCCTCCTGAAAGCCGGCCCCAGGACTGGTGCATCCCAGTCCTTAGGTCAGAATGATGATGCCAGCGTGGCTCCGGTCACTTCCTGGTTCCTGGGAAGGTTGTCCTTGGACAGGCCAGGGGTGGCAGTGTCTCTCCTGCATGTCCCCCCTGCCAACAGCCCTGGGCCTTCTCTCCAGCACAGTGGGGGTTGTGTCGGCAGAGGGTCAGCAGGAAGCTGGGGTCTAATGCCTGCTAGACTGAGGGGCGGGAGCAGTGGGAGGACTCCCACTTCCTCGCCCAGCAGACCCAGGCACATCTTCCAGGTGGATGTGTGTGTGGGGGGTCTCACTCTTCCCTTCTTAGCAGGTGAGCCTCACCTCAGGCTCTGGAGCCTGTCTTACTCTAATGTCCTCCCCCAGCATCTGGGGGCCTAAGACCCTAGCAGCCTGCACAAGGCCCGGCCTGAGCCAGGGATAAAGGGATCTCTCGGTGCTGTCTCCCAGCCTCTCTTACCCCTCAGTGGCCAGAGGCCAGGACAGCCTAGCATTGTCCGCGCAGACTGCAGCCCAGCTGATGATGGACACTTTCCTGTGACCCGGGACTACCAGGGTGGCCCATAGCCAATAACCGGAAGGACTTGGGGCCCAGTTCTGTGCCTTGGGGGAGGGCAGGCACAGGGAGCATTCGGTGAATATGTCTGGAGCCTTGAATAGGAACAAATAGCTCTTGCTCTGGAGGAAGGGGGTATGACCTGTAGCCAGAAACCGAGGCCCAGACCCACCTTCCAGCCTCACCTTAGACAGGTAGGGTCGGGGGTGGGAGGAGGGGCAGGGCCAAGATCAACAGTGTGGAAGAGAAAAAGCTCAGTATAAAAGCTCACTGCTGGGAAGGTCCCTTAGAAGCCATCCCTGGGACCATGGTTAAGGGGCCATAATCCTCCCCCCAGACAGGATGGTGAGCAGGGTGGGTACCCGACCTTGAATGTGGGGTCCACGGGGAGTTAGCTGCTGGCCCTGGAGCTCTAACCCCAGCCATGGGCCTATGGGAGGGCGGGCGCCACCTACAGAGAACACTAAGGATCCAGGGCTTAGAGGTAGTGCCGGTGACCGAGCCCACGTGGCCTGGTCCCGGCTCCTCTGCACCCCCAGCCCCCCTCGCATGAGCAGCATCCCGCCCCCCGCCCGCCAAGGACACGCCTGTGGCATCCTCGGCGGCCCACACAGCAGCTGGGACACAGGCGGCAAGCGGCTGCCCAGAAGCCTTTTCCCTGGACAGCAGAACGAACTCACAGGGGCCTGCTCAGTGGCCTGCCCGAGTGGAGGCCTGGGCTGCAGGCGGCCGGATCCAGAAGTGGGGTCCTGGCGCACGTGGGTGGGGTGTGGGGCAGAAACTCACAAAAGGCCAGGACCCGCGGTGAGTACCTGCCCTCCCGTTCCAGCCCTCACCCAAGAAGCAAGACTCGGGCCGGGCCGGGGGGAGGGGGAGAACAGGAGCTGTTCTTCTGTTCTCTGGGGATACTGGTGTGATGTAAGGACCACCCAGGGGTCCCAGGGCAGAGGGGATCTAGAGGGACCTGAACAGAGAAAGACATAGGACTGGACTGAGTGGGGCTCAGGAAGGGTTGGGGAACAGGGAGCAGCGAGGAGGAAAGCCCCCCAGCCTGCACATGCCAGCTGAGAGCAGGGAGCGGGCCCCGGTTGCCCAGTACCACTCCCAGCACCAGGCCGGCCACTGACGAGGAAACGGCCCCACGACCACACATGGCGCCTCCTGGTCACGGGCGTGTGCTGAACCGGCCGTGTGGCAGGGGGAGCGATCCGCCCTGGGCCCCACAGCAAGGAGTAAGGAGCAGGCTGAGGCAGGACAGAGCCTGGGGCCAGGGCAGCGTGGCCATGCCGGCCCACTTCCCCGGCACATGGCCCTGCAGGGACAGGGGGAGGTGCCTGGGGAGAGGCCCAGGCTGGTGAGGCCCAGGCTGCCTTTCTGGCCAGCGGAGGGCCCTACCCAAGGCCACAAGAGCCAGCCGGCAGGAAGCCTTGGGCTTCTCACAAAGAACTCCCAAGGACCCCAGGCTCAATGGCCACAGTCACCAGGCTACAGTCAGCAGAGCCGGGAATCGGAGCGAACAGCTCGCTGAAGACCACCTCGCAGGGCCCAGGCAGGGCAGGCCAGAACCAGCTCGCACGCCCCGGGCCTGCAGGCAGGGAGCCGTGTCCAGCCGGGACCTGGCCCACAGAGGTGACCCCACCTCACTCCATCCTGCTGGCTGCGGCCCTCTCTGCTCCAGCTCTCCTGTTTGGAGCTGGGAGTCAAAAGGAGCTTGTAGAGATGCGGGACGCAGGCAATCCCCAGCCTGGACATTCAGCGTCTTCTTCCCTGCCCAGCCCGCACCGGACCCGCTCCCTGAGCTTCCCGGGCACGCCTTGGGCCCACTCCGCCTGCCTTCAACATCACAGCAAACACAGCCTGCCCAGGGGGCTCCGCTGGCCCCCCAGCTCTGCCCCTGGCCACTCAAAGGCCATCTGTGGAGCACCTACTCCGCTGGGGCCCAGGAGAGGACACTTGGGCCGGTGCAGGGCCTCGGCCCCCAGAGGCTCCCTGTGGCTCCGTTTGCGGTAATGAAAAAGAGGGACTTGCATGTCCTTCCCACGAATGACCCTAACGCCAGCTGCAGGGTCAGAGAGACCCTTGTGGTCACTTGCAGTCTGGGCGAGTCACTTCCCCTTAGGAGAGGACATGTCCTTCCCCGTAGGAAAGGCTCGGTCAGAGCTCCAAGCACTCGGCTGGCTTGGGGATGGGGATTCCAGTCACTGGGATGACTGGGCATCTTTAAAAAGCGCCACATCACGGACAGGAGAGGCAAATGACATTAGGAGGAAAAAAGGGGTTGCAACACGACACGATCTCCCTGCCTTTTTTTTTTTTTTTTTAAGAAAACAAGACTTTTATTATGTCCACAGAAAAGACTGAGAAAAAGATGCCCCAAATATTGGTCATTTTGATTTTTTTTGCTCCATTTTTTTCTAAATTTTCTACACTAAATCTAATACTTGTGAAACCAGGGGAAACAGAAAATACATTTCTCCAAAGGCACGCCTGCCCTCAGGCAGCTTTCAAGCCCACCGGGATCCTGGGTCCTTGCCCCTGTCCCTCTCTGTCCCAAAGGCAGAAGAGGGCTTATCAGCCTTCGCATGACAAAACCGATTAGGAGCCCCAAGAGAACTAAAGACCCCTCACTGCCTGGTAATGGGCACAGGAGGGGAGGCAAGAAGGGCTGGCATGGGGCACTGGAGGGAGGGAAGGGGGAAAGTGGGGGGTGGTCCCAAAGGCTTGGAGGAGTGGTCTCATCTCAGAGGCACAAACCAGAGGCTATGAAAGGAAGGCCCCAGGACAGCCCAGGGATCCGGCCCAGCCAGCCCCACCCCCACGGCCCTGCAGGAAGACAACAGTGCAGGAAGAGGGAAGCGGGACCCTCTGCTCTCCCCTGGCGCTGGCTTCCTGTCTGCCGGGGAGGTGAGTAATGTCCGCTCCCCACCCCCTCGCATCCCTTCTGGAGGCCAGGCCTCACATTTTCCGTTCAGGAAGGGGCAGAACAAGAGGCCAGTGGAGCACATCAAGGGGAAATCAAGGAGTGGGCCCTCGGCTGGCTCTGCCAGCGGCAGCCCCAGAGCCAGGCCTAGCCCCGCAGGTGAAGTCCAGGACGCCTGCTGGCTCACCTGGCCTGTGCACATGCACGGGCGCTTTTCTATTCACTCATTCATTTAACAGACACTTCCCCCCACCTGCTCTGTGCCAGGCTCTGTGCTGGGCGCTGGGGTCCTAGCTTCCAGGGAGCTGTGCTCTCGGGGACAGAGGCGGACATCACACAGATAATCCCAACGACCGGGTATAATCACAGACCTACCATCTGGTCCCAAGTCAATGCTAGACTACAGTGTCTCTGGATAAAGTCCCAACAGTTGGCTTCTCCCAGGCATCCTCTCTCTGCCCCCAGAAGGCGGCCACGGGGCCAAGTGTTTTTCTAGGCACCGACAACGTGCACAGAGTTCCACTTGGACTCAAAACCCAAAGCCTCAGATAGGTAGGGCTGAGCAGCAGGTCTGGAAAATGCCTGGCCACACATGGGCAAGAGGCAGCAAGAAAAGCCTGGATCACTCTGGCCCCAAGAAACCAGTGCTCTGAGTGCATGAGGGAGACCCCTGTGGCTCCCAGGGTCCCCTGCCTGTCTCTGGGGAACTTCACACATGGCCGACACCTGCCAAGGCGGAAAGAGGAAGGCCGCCCCGGCGCCACCTCCTGAGTTTGGTCCGATCACCCCCATTCGCTTCATCTCCCACGTCTTGGAGGACAAGAGAGATGTGCACCCCCCGCGGCAGCTACAGCCCCCAGGGAGGAAGCCCCGTGCACGTGGTTCCCCCCAGCCCCAGGCCTGCTGCTATGATTCTGGGGGGCTGCGAATGGCACCCTCATGAGAGACCCATGGCGTGGAGGCTTGCTGGACCTGGGGGAGGAGGCACAGCTGCGTGGGGCTCAGGGCAGGACACTCCCACTCCGGGGGAGCCAGAGACAAGCCCTGGGGTGGGGGGCGGCGGGGAGGAGCGGGGGCACCAATTCATTTCTGGTCTCAGCCTTGGGACCTGCCCTGCCTGCCAGATTTCATCTGCATTTGTTACAGTTTGAAAAGTGGGGGGTGGGGGGGGACACCGGGGAGGAGGAAGAGGAGGAGAGCGAGAAGAAGGATGGAGAAAGAGGAGGCCTCCAACACATCTGCCAACAGGTGTGAGTCATGTACAAACCACCTGCCTTCCTGAGATGCTTCTGGGCCGGAGGGGGTAACTCCCTGGCACAGCCTTGGGGGCCCCCACACTTTCTGGCTAAGGGAAAAGAGACCCAGGTACTCAGACTGGGGATGTCCTCAGGAGCAAAGAACCCAACTTGTCCCCAACAAAGGGTGGACCTATGTCCCCTCCGGATGGTGCACTGAGGGGCAGGTGTGGATAAATGTTTCTTTCTCCATTCAGGCAACAACGGTCAGCGGACCCCTGTAGCGTGCCAAGCAAGCAGCTGAAGTCACTGCGGACGGAGCGGAGAGCAAGAATGACATGGGCTGTGCCTTGCAGAACTCACAATGGGAACTTCAGACCTCATCTTTCCAATTTGCCAGTTCCGTGGAGGACTAACGGCCAGAGACCACACAGCAAGCCACCACAGAGCGCTGCCGGTTGGGTTCAGAGTACACAGTCAACCTGAGCCCCTGCCCGGCCTGTCCCCACCCCAGCCCGTCGTTAACAACAGGGGGACATGAAAACACTCTGCAGTCTGGCGGTCTCCAGTCGACTCACTGATGGGAGCCAGATCTTGGCCTGTGTCTACACTGTGAGCACCGTCAGACTGGGGAGCTGATTACATGCCACCGTGGGGCCTGGAGGGCAGGACGAAGACTCTGGGCCAGCTCTGGACCCAGCCAAAACCCTGCGGGAACCCACTGCTCTGGAGAAACACCGCAGTCACCTACAGCTCTAGAACCAGAAGGGGCAGCAGAGACCGGGCTGGACAGCTGGGCCTTCTCAAGCCCTGTGACCCCCTGTGCCGGGTTTAGGTCTGCCTCTGGCCTGCCGATCAGTCCACAGCCTCCAGACACAGCCTCTGATTAAATAATTAAATTGATGGTATCACAGTCAACACCAACCTCCCTGTCTCCAGCTCTGGCCCGCCCTGATAAACAAACACCCTGGTCCTGTCCGCAGGCCAGCCTGCCTCAGCCCTGGGACCAGGACAGGGACATGCAGGACCACGCCCAGGCAGGCCCCGGTCTGGAGCTCCCATGGAACCGGCCACAGGTCTCGCTGCCCGCCACCCCCTCCCCGCAGTCTTGCTGCTTCTCTCCACTTCATCTTCCCGATCAACCAAGCCCCAGGCAGCTGGGAAACTGATGCTGAGGAAGCTGTGACCCCCACAGAAACACTCCCTTCTGCTACCTGATCCTGGTGGACCAGACCACCCCCCACCACTACCCAAAGCGCCGAATCTCCCTGGGAAGTGTCTCCAACAGAGATCAGACTCCCAAAAGGTGGTTTTGAGCAACGGTAATGTAAGAATTTTTTAAAAGAATGAGTTGAAGAAATATGGCCCCCATTCAGTCCTACTACTCTGTTTTTTAAAAAAATGTTCTGGATCCTTCTTGGGAAGGTATAACCCTACGCCCTTGGCTGAGTTCTGCAGGCTTGGCTCTTGGTGTGGCCTTCGCTCAGCTCAGATGAGGAGGGAGGTCAGCTGCTGGGCACTTCCCAGCCCTGAGCCCCCAGTAGCATGTGGCTGCCTCCACCCGTGGGAATACTGGGAGGTGGTATTGGTCTGGGAGGCTCTGGTGGGGAGGCTCACAGCACGAGGGGGTCGTGCTGACCTCACGAGGTGTCAGGGCACAAAAGTCTTTTCTTTCCCAGCAGCCTTGTACCCCAGTCCTGGCAAAACCACCCTCTGGGCTCCCCAGCCCCTGGCCCAGCTTCCCCAGCTGCCTCCAGGCTTGGTCTCCTCCCAGACAAAGCCGGATTCAGGCCTGCGAGGGCAGGAGGGAGGCAGGCGCGGGTTCTGCCATGGAGACGAACTTTGACCCAAACTGCAAGGCTCCTACCCCTTATTTACTTTTTAAGGCTAACCCGTTTCCCAGAGTTAACATTACACCCCTTTTTAACACTGCACTTCCCTCCGGCATTCCAGGCCCCAACCTTTGACCCCTCCTAATTGCAGGCTCTACACCCCACATCTCTGAGGCTCAGCCCTGGGCTCATCCCCCACCCCCATCACCTCCCTGAAAACCAGACGGAGCCCCACCAGAGACGCTGACCATGGGTGCCACCCCACACCCGCGACTGCCTGTAGCTGAAAGAGGCGCTGGTCCTCCCAGAGCCCCGGCCCCCTGGGGGCTCTGCAGAGACCCTCCAGAGTGGACCCCTGGGATCTGAGTTCTGAGCCCAGCTCTCCCATCCCAAGGAGAAAGCATCTGTTCTGAGGGAGGCCAGAGGACTTTGCCTGGCCAGTTCTGGAGGGCGGGGGGGCCAAAGCTTGGGGAAGCTCCTCAGCCGGGCCACTTCCCATCCTAAGAGGCTGGGGACACACAGTGGACAAGTGCACTGCCTGCTGGCTTACAGGTGACAGGCAGGGACCCTGTCCTACAGCCTCACGTCAAGCTACAGATGTCCAACTCGTGCTTTCACTGCTGGGCGGCTGGACTCTTCCGGGTCCTTGGCTAATGACCTTCCCAGACCTGAACTGGGGTAACTTCCACATCCGACATCCGTATCCCACCAGCCTGCGAGCATCAGGGTACACAGACAGGACACCTGCCGGGCTGCCGGCCCCCAAGAGCTCTATCCTGTTCCCTTCAGGAGGACTTGCTCCCCTGGCACCAGGGGCTGGGGCACTGGCGGAGATACCCAGGACACCAGGGGCAGCTGGAAGCCACCCCTAGAGCCCCCAGCCCAGATTCCACCACCCCAGATTCCTAGGCCTCCGGGTCCCAGGTGCGGCCCCTTCCCCGCCGGCCACCAAGGGACACTCACCATCCTCTTGGCTGTGGAGGTTCTGAGGGCTCCGCATCCTCTCGTCCTGGCTGGGACTCAGGCTGGAGGCCAGGTGTGGGTCAGCTGACATCCATGTGGAGTCGTTCATATCAAAATCTTCACTGCTCACAGAAGTTTCATCCTGATCGGGGACAAAGAAGGCGGATGTTCAACAGGCCCAGCCTGATGCAGCTCCAGAGCAGCAGTCTGGCTGAGCCCCGTGGGCTGTGGGCTTTGGAAGTGCCCAAAAGCCACAGGGAGCCCCCAAACCTTGCCGTAGGGGCTGGGTGGCTCCCCTTGCCCCCCATGGAAGTGGTTCGGGCTCTGGTTCCTGTTGGAAGCCAGGGCTGAGGGCCGGTGCTGCCTGTAATTGAAGACAATTATGAGGTCTTGCATCCTGTGAGGGCGGATAGCAGGGCCTGGCTCTTACCCTCGTGAGCCAAGGTTGAGACAAGCACTGTAAACAAGGGCCACCGCTCCCCACTGGCGGCCCACAGCCCGGAGAAGAGAGCTCACTGTGCGCAGGGCCCGGCCGCCAGAAGGGGAGGCAGGACCGGCTCGCACTGCCGAGGCCAGGCCGATCGCCCCCACTAGGACTCCGGTTCCCGGGGAGCGTGCATGGAATTCCTTTCTCCCACTCCCCCAACCCAGAGGACATTTCTGTCTTCCTCCTTCCTAACCTTTGCTGTGCTTCAAAGATATGCTCTTGGGCAGCTTCCAGGGCTGAAAAGGCCAGGCCCAGAAGTACAGAGAAGGAAGGGGGTGAGGCAGGCGAGGAGGGTTCGAATCAGACCGCAAAGGGGGTTTGGCTCAAGGACCTGGGGGGCCGCCAGGGCCTTCCAAACAGCCGGAGGGCCTGCTGGAGAGGACCACGCCTGCCTCCTCTCCCCTGGCTGGCTTCAGTGAGCCCCTGGCCAGTCATCTGGGAACCCCCAGGGCGGGGCCCCTGCGATCCGGCAATCCAGCCCTCCAGCGGGAAGGGACCCCACCTCCTACTTGGCCCAGCCTCTTTCAGGAGCTGCGAGCAACTGTGTTTGGGAGTTGGCTGTAAATCGCAAGAAAGATGACCCAGCAGCTCCCACACCCCGAGCTGGCTTCGCCCCCTCCCCTCTCCCCTCTAGCAAGATACAATGGCATCTGTGGGCCCCCAGCAAGGACCTCTGGCAGAGCCCCCCTAGTTCCTCCTCCAAAAAAAGCCTCCCTCCAGGGCCCCCTCACAGACAACTCTTTTATAACGAGCAAACACACTTTGGTTGGAACTTTTCTTCCGAGGCTGTCCCCGAGGCAGACACATCTGTTCTCCAAGTGCGAGGGAACCAGCGTGGATTAGCCTCCGCCCCTCCCCCGCCACGCTGGGCTGGCAGGGAGTTTCCTGGAATTTACAGCTTCTGTGCAGCAGCCAGTGTGCGGCTGGACCTGGTCCTCGAGGCTGGACCTGGAGCACGTGAGCCGGGCCACCACGCTGGCTCTGCCCAGCTCGGGGGTCCCCATGAGGCCTACCTGGAGCCTCAGGGGACAGAGGCCATGTGTCCTCTTGTGCCCTCTCCCCCTCCTGCCCACCCCCACACTTACACTCGGCCTGCCTCCCCCAGGCTGCCCTGCTCCCTACACATAAGCGCAACTGCCCAATCTTCCTGGGGTGAAAACACACTCACTCGTGTTCACTCAGACCCTGTTCTACACCCGGAGGGGCACACGTGTTCTGCACAAAGGGACAACAAAACTTTCCCCTGTACTCCCAGGATGGACCCTAAGAGTGAGGGGGAGGCTGGCAGGAGAGAGCACCCTGGGAGATACAGAGGCCACCCAGGCTCCGCGGGAGCCAGGAACAGGGCATCCTTGCTTGGGCACCTTGCTCCTTCCTGGCTGCCCAGGGCACACCGCGTTCAGGGTCAGCCCTGAGGGAGGGAGGCCCTCTCCTGGCTCTGGGGTGTTGCTGAAGCACTCAGGATCTAAAAGACTGAACCCATTAGCACCGGAAGCCCCACCGAGTCAAGGCGCTTCCTGCCTTCAGTCCACAGGTATTTACTGAGCACTTACTATGAGCCCAGCACTTGCTAGGTGCTGGGTAGGACAGAATCCTGGCCCTCGCTGCCCAGCAGGAGAGGGGATGACAATCAGCAGAAAAACACATCAGCCCTTGGGGAGGAGGGACCAGAGCAAGACAAAGCAGAGGCACCGGGAGAGGGGCCTGTGGCTGGGGAGGGCCTCGCTGCTTAGGAAACACCTGAGCGGAAGCCCACGGGAAGTGAGGAAGGTTGCCCTGGCGGGGGAGGGTTCTATACAGGGAGACTTCTGGGCACCAGCACGTGCCAGTGGGGGGGTGGGGGGTCTGAGGAGCAGCCTGGAGGCCACTGTGGCCAGGGGCTAGGCTGGGGGCAGTGGAGCCTCATAGCAGGGTCCCCAGCCCATCACCCGGGGCGGGGCCGTCTGCAGCCCAGAGAAAGGCTTGTGGACGGTTCCACCGAACACGGTGTCCTCACGGAGGAGCAGGGAGGAGGCAGAACCGCTGGGTGCAGCACTCCGGGTGCCCACGCTCTGCCCGCACTCTGCCAAGTTGAAAACATTCACAGATGCCAAGTTCACCAGGTGCCAAGTGCTCCCCTTAGCCCTCTCATTTCATCCTCCCTGCAGGCCCACCAGGTAGGTCTACTTATCAGCCCCATCGTACGGGTGAGAAACTGAGGCTCTGAGGGGTTAAGGCGCTTGCCCAAGGTCACAAGCTTACAAACTGTGGAACCAGAGGTGTTCAATCCTGAAGGCCCAGACACCCTCCTTCCTGCCGCCCAGTCTCTGCCCCCCTGTCCCCCTCAGCTGGAGCACCCGCCCTCCTGTGGCACTCCACAACCCAAGTTCTGAACACACACCTGTCTCACCCACCAGCTCTGGCTCGGGCCTCAGCCAAGTTCTCACAGCATCCGTCCGCCGGCACCGGCAGTCCCTGCATGGAGGCACCCGAGCCCTCCCCACAGCTGCGCCGTGTCAACCCACAGTGGGGCTCTGCCCTGTCTGTCCCTGGATGATCTCAAGTCCTTCCAGGGGTGGGGATGAGGCTGGAGGTTTCCCAGACCCCCCCATGCAGCCTGTGAGACGCAGTGAAGTGGCGGAGACACCTGGCATGGTGCTGGTGTGGAAGGAGGATGTGGCCAGTGGCGACCTGGTCCCACGGCACACAGCTCCTGAACGGAGACCAGATGAGCCCTGCATTCGAGCAGACAGGTGGCGTCGAGGAACAGCCAGGCAGGGTCTCCCTGCTGTGCCTGTCTCCACCCCCGTACCGCTGCCACCCTGCAGAGCCTGGGGTTTCTCCTCCTGTGACCAGCCACCAAGATGACCCCCTCCACCCTTCCCTGCCTGGACAAGTCTAATTGGGAAGAGGTGAGCTGCATTTCCCATTGACTTCCCAATCACCCGATAATGAAGAACACCAGGGCCCACACACAAGGGCCTCTGGGACAAGGGTTTTAGGAGAATTCCTCACAACTGCTCCGTAACAAACCAACCAAAAACTAAACTAAACTAAACAGAATCAAACGGCGGGCACCCACGTCAGGCCTGCCCCTTGGAGACCTGCCCCAGCCACCCAAGGGCCCCACGGCGAGTGGAAGAGCAGGGCTCCGGAGGCAGGCGTTCTGCACCCAGAGCCCACCCCACAGTGCGGCCACACCTCTGCCCTCCGACCCAGAGAGCTAGGCTCCTGAGCGACACAGTGTCTCAGGGTGAGAACCAAAGCACACTCAAGGGAGACGAAGCTGTATTTACACACGCTCCCTCAATGAGGTTGCACACATTTAGTGAGCATCTACTATGTGCTCGTGTTGTGCTGGGGACACAGATGACTGAGGTTCCTTCCCTCTAGGACCTTGTTACCTAGAGAGAGACACCAGCGAAAACCTGTGACCTGCTGGTAAGGGCCAAGAGACGGGGTTGTGCACGCCCTCCCCAGTTACCCACGGACTCTCAAGCAGGCCCCAGAGGGTGCCCTCCCCCCGGGACTCTGCTCCATGAACCCTGGCTTGGAAGGCGGAGGTTCTAGTCCACATTTTTACACTACTGCTATGGCCATTTTTTCTGAGAAATCAAGTGTGGTTAACCCGACTTACAAGCCGAAAAAGAGTAAAGTCCTGGTCGAACTTACACAGCGGCCACAACTGGACTTTTGGGGTGGTCTTGGAAGAGAAGCATGCCCAGACCCCTCTGCCACCGGCCTGTGACAGCACAGCCCACAGCTGCGGAGGGCAGACTGAAACCTCACCCACTCCCACAGAGCCAGGGCTTGGGGAACGGGCTAATTACACAGGCAATCACCAGCACACACAGCGGCGAGCCCATCAGTGGCTGCGCAGCACGGGTCGGGGGAGATGCTAGAGTCGGGGCCGGGGTGTGGGGGGAGCTGCGGGAGGCAGCCAGCACAGGCTTGGGAGTGGTGGGGTCTCAGGCCCTGACCTAGGGTGCTCTCCTTGCTCAGCCAGAGGTCACGAGTCAGGCACCTCTTGCTTTGGCCTTCTGGACTCTCAAGGGAACTTGGTCTACTCATTTCTGCCTTTCATTCGCAAACTTCAGTGACATTTTCATTAGAAAATAAGAGTATATCTGGTCCTGTACTTCTGGGCCCTCTCTCCCCAGTGACCAGGCAGTCGCTCCTCTTACCTCTGCCCTCAGACACCTTGAAGCCTACAGCCTTGCCACCTGTTGATAAAAGTCCCTCATTCGGCCCCCAAAGGGCCTGAGCCATTGCGGGTCTCAAGGTGACAGCAACAATGGGCTTCCTGAAAAGGGAACTCCAGAATGTGTGGGGAGCAGGCGGGCAGCACCCAGCCAGCTGCTGGGACACACCCCAGTCTGGGAGCCCTGACTCTGGGCAGAAGGAGAGGAACCGACCGAACCCTCCCTGCTCTTATCTGCGGTCCAAAATTCACGGGCAGGTTCAGTTTCTCTCCACCCAGGTTCTGCGGCCCTTCCTCCTCTGCAGGCAAACCAGCACCAACCACTGCCCAGCCTAGGAGGAGGAGAAAATGGGAGAGCAGAGGGGAAATGGTAGAAACGCGCCTGTATCCATGGCGGGTAACTAGGAGCAGGTGCTATCAGTAACCTGATTATTTTACAACTGGGGTCAATTTCTTGGGAACTAGGTTCCTGGTGCCTCTGAAGCTGAGCCGTTTGCATCCTCCAGAACAGGGATCCCGGGGCGTGCCTCACACAACATTTTCCAGGCCTTCCTCTGAGCTGTAACTCTATCTCTACCACTTGCTTTGCGGGGGGGGGGGGGGGGGGGGGGGGGG
>NW_019154090.1:25412569-25779468 GCF_002288905.1 Enhydra lutris kenyoni | reverse complement strand
CGCCCGGCCCGGGCTCTCCGCCGTGGGTGGGGGGGGGGGCCGCGGGGGGGGGGGGGGGGGGGGGGGGGGGGAGGATTTGCTGAGAATTTAGTGCAATTCTAAGCCCTAAGCCCTGACCAGGAGCCCTGGGTGTGTGTTTCAGGGAAAGGGTGGGAGGGAGGGCAGGGATGTGGCGGAGGTGTTTCTGGGCCAGGCAGGAGACAGACCCCTCTGTCTCACCCCTGCGGTCTGTTTGATGAGATGCTGAAGCTCTTGCCAGAAAGATCACCAGGCTGGGACAGTTGCCCCGGCACTAGCTCTACCCCAAGTAGGCAGGCACCAAGATGTAAAAAGTGAGCACCTCCTTCTGGAACACCTGCAGGCTCCTTCCAGGCCCTGGAAATTCTTCAGTACGAGGCAATTCCTCCCCCTGTCTCCATGTCAGCAAGCATTACAAACACATAGCCTGAGCGTGCCAAGAAGGTACTGAACCGCATTTGACCCCAACTTAACCACTTCGGTTCATCAGATGGCTTATTAATGGAAGACGAAACCCCCCCAGGATTGAAAGCAACAAGGGCTCAAATCCCTGTAGTGAAGGGATTGCACAAATGAAATCTTAGGGTGGTCTGAGCCGTAGCTCCCGGGAGCTGTGGGGTCGTCCCGAGGCGGCAGTTTCTTGCTACACTCCAAGCCCACCTGGCCACCAGAGGCGGCGGGCGTTCAGCCTCCCGGGGACACTCCCTGCACAATTCCACTCCTTCCTGCTAACAGACCTCCTGTGCTCACCAGTCCTAAGTCATACAGGCCCTCCTGGGAAATGCGGAGAGGGGAGGGCTGAGACAGCCAATCACCTACCACCTTCTAGGTGTTCTCAATCACACACATAGGGTCTGTCAGAAACACACGTATCTGAGGGGATGCTCTGTTGTTCTTGCTGTCAGGAACGTATGAATGCTGGGAGTGAGCGTTTTCAACACCTTCCTACTAGTGTATCGAGTGTAAAATGGGCTTTTGTTTCCTAGGCAAAGGCAACTGGCTGTTTTCCCAGCACTCCGCACCACGAGGGCCTCACTGACACCCCAGGCCCTGGCATTAACAGGGGTCTCTTTAAGAGGGTGGCTGGAGAGATGAGCTACAGCAGACGGGGTTCTCCCAGCCAAAAGGAGGGCTGGAGAGGAACCACTCTGAGTTAATCCCCTGCAGGAGTTTCCTTCCAAGAAAAGGACCCAGACAAGACAAAAAAGTTCTTGAGCAACTCGGGGTAGCCAGGCTCCACAGGGGCCAAGGGTGGCTGAGGCAGAAGTTCCCCCAGATCCACCTCCCTAGCTGGGAGGAAAGCTCCAGGGATGCTCTGCTCCTGCTGTTCTGCAGGAAAGTGCTGAACAGGGTCGTGTCACCCAGTCAGGGTCCAGTGGGTGTGGGAGGAGGTGCTGTCTTAAAACCTACTCTATAAAACAAGGCCAGCTTGAGCTGGGATTAGACAAGAGCTTGATATTATTTAAAGATACATTTAGGCCCTAATGGTTTTCCAATGAAGGGGTAATTTACTACGTAAGGACTAAACTGCCACTGGGGCCTGGGCCATCCATGGGTTTTTCCCGCAGACCAAACTACAGCCCAGAAGCAGGGGGCAAGATGGCACCCCAGTCCCATCACACAGTCACTTCTCCCCAGAGGAGCTGTGAGAGCCCCACACACCTCTCCCCACAACCCCTACCTGGTAGGCTGGGGGCCCCAGGCTGGGGTTTCCAGCTGATTCTGGGATAAGTAGGGCTTTATCTCAAGGGAGAATCTATTTCAAGCCACAATCCTTCTCAGAAAGAGGAGGAAATCACAGAGTCCAAACACCATTTCAGGTGAAATCAGGAGGTTATTAATCTCCCCTCAGAGCAGACAGAAAGAAAAATCAATGTTTTAGAGGGGGGGAAAAAGGTTCCATTTGAATTAATGGGTTTGTGGCTTCTCCATTGATCTGCACCTCTTCACACTTTCTTTTTGTGCTTTTGTGCTCTTGGGGAGGGGGAAGGGAGAAGGGAATAGGGAGGAGGGGGGTGGGCCTCCCGGTAAGGAAAAGGACGGTCTAACCTTAACCTTTCTCCAGGAATAATGCTAATTAGCCAGGCTTAATGAGAACTTCCCCCAGGAAGCGTGGCCCAGTAGGGGCGGCCGGACTCCGGCAAACGCCGCTCCAGGTGTGTGTGTGTGGGGGGGGTCACTTCTGAACTCTAGCAGCTGGAATAAAAAATGTGGACTGCACACCCCCACCCTGCCCCACGAGAAAGTGTCCCGCCCGGGAGGGCTAGGTGGAGAGCAGAGAGCGGCCGGCGGAGGTGTAAATCCAACTTAACTCGGACGCGCGCCCTCACTCCGGACAGCTGCCCCCGCCCCACGCGTCCCCTTCATTAAGGAATGCCCCCTCGCCAGGGGCCGCCGCCGCCCCCGGCTTCTGCTCCGTTGCTACACCTAAGAAGGGCGACCGGTCCCCTCCAGGGAGGGACAGGGGCCTGCCGAAGTGGGCTCAACTCTGCAAACCCCGTCTCAACTCTCCGCGCCGAGGCAGGGAGCCCCTCCCAGCCACTCAACGCTTCCCGTCCTCAGATCCCCAAACACAGTCCACTTCCCTTCTCGAGGCGGCCGCGGTGGCGGCAACCCGAACCCGGCCCCCACCCCGCCGCGGGCGAACGCCTTCCTCCCCGGGACGCGGTGCCCAGCCCGCTGCAAACGGTGTGGCCGCCGCACAATACCGCGGCGCGGCGCACACAATCACCGCCCCCCAGGACCGGCGGCGCGCACCGCCGGGGAGTGGGGTGCGCCCAGCTGCCCCCCGGCACTCGCGGCCAGGCACACCTCTCGGGCACCCCACGGCCCCCAGAGTGCACCTCCTCTGCCGGTCCTCCCCCCCCCACGCAGCCGCCGCCGCCACCGCTCGGTCACACTCACCCGCCCCCCGCCCCAGCCCACTCCGCCCAGGGCGCAGCCGCTTCCCTGCGCCCCCCTCCTCAGACCCAGCGCAGGAAGCTTCCCCCCCAGTCCCCCTCCCCAGAACCCCCCAGCCCCCCCACCCCCTAACCGCAGCTCAACGGCCGGCGGCAGGAGGGGGGCGGCGGCCGGGGGCCCGGAAACGGCCCGATCGCGGGGATCCGGGCCGGACTCCGTACCTGGGCGGGAGGCTAGGCGGAGACCGGCGGTCGGGTTCGGCGAGTGAGCGGGGCGGGCGGCAGTGACAGCCCCACAGCTCCAGCTGCTGCTGCTGCTGCTGCCGCCGCGGCCGCCCGGGGAGAGGGGCTGGCACCGCCGCGGCGCGTCACTGCCCGGCCCGGGGGCGGGGGTGGCCAGGGGGAGGGCCCAGGCAAGCGGCGGCGGCAGCGGCGGCGGCGCCGCGGCCGGGAGGGAGGAAAGGGGAGGGGGGGCACCGGGCACGGGGAGGCGGGGGAGGGGGGGAGGGACCGGGCACGGGGCGGGGGGCGGGGGGAGGGGAGCGCAGGGAGGGCGCACGCTGGGGGAGTAGGAGGAGCAGCAGGAGGAGGAGGTGGAGGGACTGACGAGAAGGAGGAGTGGGCACAAGGGGGAGGGGGAGAGAGAGGAAAAGGAGGCACCCTGAGAGAGGAGAAAGGAGGGAGAGGCCGGGAGGCGGGGAGAGGGGAGAGGAGGTGGAAGGAGGGGGTGCTGGGCCAGGTAGTGGGGGAGGGATGAGGGCTCACTGGACGCGCTGCAGGGCGCTCCGGGGGGAGAGCGCTCTTAAGGGGGAAGCGCTTCGAGGAAGCTTCTTGCCCGGGGCTGAGCCCTGGAAAGAAGGCGGTGGGGTCTGTGCCCGCCCCTCGCTCCAGGGAGGCCGCAGTCTACGGGTCGGAGGGTGGGGGTTGGGGGGACACCCGGCCCGCCAGCTCTCAGCGTTCAGGCCAGGAGAGGAGAGACTTGGCCCAAAGAAAGTGACTCGGGCACCATTAGGAACTCTCTGCGCCCTGGGGCCTTCGGGCAGCCCTGGACCCCCTCGCGTCTCCTGGTTCCCCGGGGACGCGGGTCCTCGCTGGGCGGGGCTGCTGGGTCCCCGGGCGGTCTCCGCGAGACCCTAGTCTGGAAAAGCCAGGCACGTGGCCGGCTCTCTGCCGGCCCCCCACCCCCATCTCAGGGCCCCCCTTTTCTTGATCAAGTTCAAGCTCGGTCCCCTCGGCGCGCTGCCCACCCTCTGCCCCCTCCTCTCCCCTCCCCCTCCCTATATACCGTACCATCTCGCCTCTTCACTCTTCCTTTGTCTCTTTCCCACCACTTAGTTTACACCCTCCCGAGCTCCCCTTCTTCCTCCCCGGCGGGCGCCTGAGTCTCCGGGATGCGTTCACCTGTCCAACCCAAACATTTCAGCGATCTCGAGCGTTCGCCGCGGACTCTCTCTGCTCCCTCCCCACCCCCCCCCTCCTCCTGCTGGTCATTGTGCTCCTCCAGACCACCGGGTACCGGCTCCTTACGGCGCGCTAGCTCCAGTTGTAAAGTAATAGGATAACATCAAGAATGCTGCTCCATCCCAGACCTGGGCGCTTACTGTCCGCGGAGACACCGCATCGCAGGAGAGGGAAAACCCATGCGGATCCGAATCGCCCTTCTCCTGCACGCAGACATACCTCGTCCGCCTGGGGTGCAGGGGAAGACCGCGTGGGGCGCCGCGGGGTGGGGTGGGGGGTGGGGACCCTGAACCTGCAAGCAACCTCAGACTGGGGCTACAACATAACTCGCTCGTCCCCAAATAGCACAATTAGACCCCAGCAGAGAAGATGGGTCAAGGGCAGATGTCCCCCTCCTCAGATTCACAACCTCTGTTACAAGTAACAGATCAGCCTTCCGAAAAAGCCTGTGCTTTAAAAGGGATGAGGAGCTGCCCTCGTGGAATTCTGTAAGGAAATGGTCAAAACCCAAAACAAAACAAAAACACCAACAACGATCCCACCTCCTGGTACCTCTAGTCGCACCCGAAAAAGAAGGGCAATTTCTCCTGACTTTACGCTACAACTCATCCACAGTGGAACCAGCAAAGAAGAAAAAACAAGAGAGCCATCGCGATTGTTTGCAATTTTGAAACAGACTGCCTTTAGCCCTCCAACTTTTTTTCTTTAAAAGCCTTTTTCTTTCTTTCACTGAAAGCTTTGCATTGTGAACAATCCGAGGTAAACAAGGCTCCCTCTACAGGTGGTAGTTGGAAGTACACCACCACAGGTTCAGAGCTCAGTGTTCGCCCATTAGAAAAAGAAAAAGATGGCAACACATCAAATTAAAGGCACGCAGAACAGACTTCCTTCCACACATGCTAAAGGTTTTTCTGTCAATATAGAACTTACACTCCCTTTTTAAAAGGGGGTCTAAGCACGTTATTCATTAGCACCTTTTATCTATGAAATTGAATGTGTTTTCAAACCAAGGCACCCTTCCCAGTTTTCTCTAAGAGATATTTACTTCTCATCCTCTGTGGTGGGGGACGGTTTGGAGGCTTTGCACATGTCTATATCCATACATGTTGGTGCCCAATAATAATTTTTAGGATTTTAATTAGTGGCCGTGACTCTTCAGTTCATCCAGGGAGAGGTGGGCGTTTTCAACATGGGAAATGCCCTTCCTCACTCTGAAAATGAAATCATTCAGGCCCCCCGGATTTCCCATCTCTTCCCACCACATTTCTCAAGACCTTTGACTTCTCCTGGCCTGAGTCACTATCTCACAGTCGTGGTGGACATCTGGGTTTGAAATATAAAGCCAAATCCAACTAAGTTCAAAGGTGGAATTGAACCCAGATAGCCCACCTCTTCTCTGACTAATAAGAGAAAGCCAGTACCGCCCGGGAGAGCAGAGCAGTGATTTTCTCTAGGCATGAAATGTGAACTCATTTACCATCCCTGAGATAAAACAGCCTCAGCCCCACTCAGCCCACAGAAAGCAGTTGGGGGCCCTAGAGAAACTTGGCTGTTTAGCAGCACTGAAAATCAGGTGAGTTTTCCTGCGTGCTGAAGCCTGCAGAAAGCTCCCAGCCCCTTAGTCCTGCAGGAGCTGCCACTCCTCGAGTAACCTTGTGCCCGTTGCTTTCAGTGTCCTTGTGCCTTTGGACAACTCCCTCAATCCTTAAAGTGGCCACAGCACGGGTCCCAACAAGGAAAAGCATGACCTAGTTTCTTGGCCACTAATTCTCCCAATGATGGGTTCCTTCTTTCAGCCCGTCTGGTGGGAGACGAGGGCAGAGAAGGCTGCTCCCATCTGCTTAAGAGGGCAGTACTGCCCTCGTGTCCCCTTCATGTCAGGCTCTGCAAACAGTGGGTGTTTTTGCAAATGGACAACTGGCAGGGTATTTGCTCTGTAGAGCTCTGTAGGCAGCCAAGCTCTCCAAGCAGACTCCTATGTGAAATATAGGAGTCTCCACGAGCGGAGATCTGGCCGAGGGAACCAGGGGCTTGTTGTTATTAGGAATAGCAGGATCTTACTCTCATCAGAGGATACTGTTCAAGCATCTCAAAGCGTTTAAAAACCCATTGATGGGGTGCCTGGGTGGCTCAGTGGGTTAAAGCCTCTGCCTTTGGCTCAGGTCACGATCCCAGGGTCCTGGGATCGAGCCCCACGTTGGGCTCTCTGCTCAGCAGGGAGACTGCTTCCCTTTCTCTCTCTCTCCCTGCCTCTCTGCCTACTTGTGATCTCTCTGTCAAATAAATAAATAAAATCTTAAAAAAAAAAAAAAGAAACCCATTGACCCCTATAAATTAATTACTAATGACAGAAGGGAACATGTACCTGCACGATGGGGAGACCCGCAGACACCCTCCAACCATGTGATCAAATTCAGTTGCCCCCAAAGTAGGGTCACCTGACGTAATGCGCTCACCTCCTGATGAGATGCAGTCACCTCCCACATTGTGTTCTCCCCGCAAGTGCTCAACCTGAATCTGATCATGAAGAGACAACCAGACAAGAAATCCAGAAAAAGAGACTCTCCACAACACAACAGTCCTGACTTCAAAAGATTCACTGTTATTAACTCAGCTGTTCTAAATCATGAAACTAAAGAGAAATACCAACTAGATGCAAAGTTCGAATCTTGGTTGGATCCTGGAAACAAGGGGATGGGGTGGAGAGGCCCAGGAAGAGGGGGGTGGAGTGAAGACAGGGGTTGAGGGTGGAGACAAGAGTGGGTTCTGGGCTGAGAGGCCAGGGAAGGTCCCTCTCAGGAGTAAGTGTGAGTATGTGGCTGAAGTTGACAACTGCATGAAGACCCGGGGGGGTGCAGGCTTCCAGGCAGAGGGAAGAGCTGGTGCCAAGGCCCTGAGGTGGGAAGGGACTTGGCATGTTTGAGGAACAGAAAGGTGACCAGTGTGGCCAGGGTGAGATGGGCCGGGGTTGGGGCAGGTGGTGAGAGGGTATTTGGGGGTGGGAGGTGAGAGGCTCTTCAGTGGGGGGGGGGGGGGGGGGGGGGGGGTTCACAACCAAGGGGGCGGGGGGGGGGAGGGGCGGGGGGGGGGGGGGGAGTGGGGGGGGGGGGGGGGGGTGAGACGGTATTCACAACCAAGCACGCAGGGCCATGTACATGCCTGTAAGGTGTGTGGATTTTATTCTAAGGGTGAGGAAACAATGCAATCCGAATTGTGTTTTTAGACCAGAGGAGATGAGATTACAAGGAAGCGAGAATGGCAGCAGGGACAGCAGTGAGGAGGTCGGTTAGGTTCCAGCCACATGGGACCGGTTCAAATTCTGACTCTGACACTAGACAAATGACTACCCTTAAATCTCTCGGAGCCTCTGTTTCCTGATCTGTAAAATGGAGAATAAGATAGTGCGCTTAATGTAGTATTTGACACTAAAAGTTCCCCTTTGAGGGGAACCTGGGTGGCTCAGTGGGTTGAGCATCCAACCCTTAATTCCAGTTCAGGTCATGATCTCGGGGTGTGAGATCAAGCCCCAAGTCAGGCTCTGTGCTGAGCCGGGAGTTGGCTTGAAATTCTCTCTCTCCCTCTGCCCCTGCACCCCCCCCCCCCCCTTTGCTTGCATGCATGGGAGCTCTCTCTCTCTCTTTCAATCTCAAAAATGTTAAAAGGTTCCCCTTTGAAGCTAGACACTGCGATGGCCAGCCTCTAAGGTAGCTCCCTGTGATCCCCACCTCCCGGCATCACAGCCCCGTCCCCTGTCACAATGAATAGGGCTGTGGAAGCCATGAGATACTGTGGAAATGAGAGTATATGACTTCTGAGGTCAGGTCATAAAATGCAGCTTGATCTCCTCCCCAGGGGGAGTACCTGGTAAATGGCAGCTTTTATCGTCATTATCAGGATTCTGGATTTTCACAGCGGTGGACCACTCCCTCCACAAATCCTGCCCCAGTTCTCTCAGCCTCCAGCGATGTGCGGCAGTTCCCATTTCATGACAGGCTTGTCAGTGCTTAGTATTAGCAAGCTCTTTTGTCTTTGCCAATCTAATCGGTGAAAAATGGTATCTCTTATTTTTCTTTGCCTCTCTTCATATGGGAGTGTGAGTGTTAAAATTATGTATACCATGTGTATATCGGTCACTTGCATTTGTTCGAACAACCTGTTCATATTCTTTGCCCATTTCTCTATTTGAGTTGATGGACTTTTTTTTAATGAAGGAAATTTAATCTTTTGTCATATATTTTGCAAATATGTTGTCCTTTTGTTGCCTTTTTATTTTATTTATGATGGGATTTTTTTTTTTTTTTTCCATATGGAAGTTTTACATTTTTAGACCCTCAACTTTTTTTCTGTTAGGGCTAAAGCATTTCAGGTCAAAACAAAGATTTTATTCCACTCGTAGATTATAAAAGTAATTCATCCATATTTTCTTGTAGAGCATTTATAGCTTCATTATACTTAAATCTTTTTTTTTTTTTAAGTTAGCTCTCTGCCCATTTATTTCCGTATAAGTGGTGAGGTAAAGACCGAGTTTGTATTTATTTTATTTTATTTTTAAGATTTTATTTATTTACTTGAGAAAGAGAGAGTGATTGAGAGAACAAATGGGAGGAGGGGCAGAGGGAGAAGCAGAATCCCTGCCAAGCAGGAAGCCTGACATGGGACTCGATCCCAGGACCCTGGGATCATGACCTGACCCAAGAGCAGATGCTTAACTGACTGAGCCACCCAGGTGCCCTAGTTTGTATTTTTTTTAATGGTTATCCGAATTGTCCTAGTACCATCTTTTCTTTTCTTTTTCTTTTTAATGATTTATTTATTTAATGTTTTAAAAAGATTTTATTTATTTATTTGACAGGGAGAGAGAGTGAGCACAAACAATGGCAGCTGCAGGGACAGAGAGGGAAGCCGGCTCCCCGCTGAGCAGGAAGTCCAATGTGGAGCTCGATCCCAGGACCCTGAGATCCCGACCTCGGCCGAAGGCAGAGGCTTAACCGACTGAGCCACCAGGCGCCCCTTATCTATTTATTAGAGAGAGAGCACAAGTGAGTGGGGGCAGGGGCAGAGGGAGACACTCTTTCAAGCAGACTCCCCACTAGGTGTGGAGCCCCACAAGGCCTCAATCCCACAACCCCAAGATCACAACCTGAGGGGAAACCAAGAGTCCAACACTCGACTGACTGAGCCACCTAAGTGACCCCTCCATACCATCTTTTAAATAATTCATCTTTATCCACAGATTAGAAATGTCAAATTATGCTGATTGCCCATTATTTTTGGAATCATCTATTCTATTTTATTGATCTATTCCCATCCTAATATTATAGCTCTGGAATATATTTTAATACTTGGTAGAGCTAGCACTCACCTCTACCCTCCATGAACTGTCCAATTATAGCCAGGCCATAGCAGAGAGTTGCTCTAGGTGCAGACAGTTGCGGAGAAAGGGCTTAGTGTAGGGGGTTCCTGGAAGAGGTGACATCTACTCTGAACCAACGAAGGCAGGAGAAATGTGACAGGTGGCAAGTAGGGAGGGCCTCTCAGCAGGAAAGAGGAGTGTGATGGAAGCACCAAGGGCTTCACACATGCCTGAATTCAAAATACTTAATCTGTGGGTCAGGTAGTACCTGCCTTAACCATTTATTTATTCCTCGTGTTTGCTGATATTTACACAGCTGGTGGCAATCTCATTGTCAGTGTGACACCTTTGCTGAGATCTAGGAGAAACTGTCCGAGACTGCCTCCTCATTCCTTCTCTATTTAGATAAATTTCCCATTACAGATATGACTAAAAGAGCCTGACTTGTTGAAATGCACTTTCCTAACAACCACAATAGGTAAAAATTACAATTTCATCAATCTCCTTTTCAGGGATGTGTTGCTTCAAAGCGTCATCAGTTCGTCTCTGTTCATTTCACTCTCCTACTCCAAAGCGTTCAGTGGCTCCCAGCTGCTGGCAAAATTGAGTTGGAGCTCTTTGGCCTGGTGTTCAAGGCCTTTCACAGCCCTGCTGGCCTGATATCCTTCCGTTCCAAACCGTAACCACTGCTTCAGACAGACTCACTCTCTTTGGTGCCCAATCACCCATGTGCGACCCCCTCCATTCCTTTGACCATGCATGCTTTGGGGCACATGTTCTTTCCACAAATGTGTCTAGATCCTTTACCCCATGCCAGATGCCATGGTAAACATGAGTGACCCAGCAATGAACAATACAGATACAGGTCTGCCCACTCGGAGCCTGCATGCCAGCAGGAGAGAGAAAGAGAGAGAAATTAACAGAGAGATTAAATAAATGATCACATGGTTTCTGGTCACAGGATGTACGTTCTGTTTGTACTTGACAGTTGTGGGACCTGCTGGGAAGAAAGAGCCTAGCACCTGAGAGGGACATGGCGGATCCCAGAGAGCTGCATGGAAGAGGTGACATTCAAGGTGGGCGTTGCAGAAGGCGTGGGTGTTTGCTCAGTAGAAAGATGCTTTCAGCCATCAACAAAGGCACCCTCCACCCTGCCAAATCTGGACCCCTCTGAACCCGGAGCGCCAATCTCTCAGACCACCTGGCTGGCTCCTGTGGCAGGTCGCAGCTACTCTGTTCACTCCTTGGCTTGTGTACTTCCCATTTCCTGCGTTCTAGCTCATTTCCCCGACGTGAGTGTGGACTCTCGGGGCTGGGACAGGCTCTGCAGCGGCAGAGACCCTGGCAGCGTTGCACATATGGTAAGAACTCATCACTGCGTCACTCGGGACCCCGTCCTGCCCTTCGCCCAGCAAAGCGTTGAGTTCTGCAACAGAGCTCTGGATTAAGCATACCGTGGGTGACACAGGCCACACTTTGCCATTCCCACAGAGCACGCACCTCACCTCTTCTCTTTTCCTGTTTTCCTAGTGTCTTTGGAGAGGCTCAGCTAAAAAGCCAAGGCCAGTCCACAACCTCACACTTGCACTCCCAGGTACGCACATCACCAAACAAGTACAGGGGAGTCCTAAAGCACACACGTACTAGCACTGTTCATGGTAGCCCCCACCCAGAAACCAGCCCAGCGTCCGCCAGCAGAGGATGGCTTGCAGTGGCACACATGCACACCCGGGCTGCAGAATACCACTCAGCCACAGAAAAGAAGGAATCAGGGAGCCTGGGTGCCTCAGTGGGTTAAGCCTCTGCCTTCGGCTTGGGTCGTGATCTCAGGGTCCTGGGATCGAGCCCCGCATTGGGCTCTCTGCTCGGCGGAGAGCCTGCTTCTCCCCCTGCCCCACCTGCCTCTCTGCCTACTTGTGATCTCTCTCTCTGTCAAATAAATAAATGAAATCTTAAAAAAAAAAAAGTAAGAAAGAAAGAAAGAAAAAAGAAAAGAAGGAGCCAGAGGTGTGTGCCATGATACACATGATGCTCACAAACTTAGGCTTGTGAGCAAAAAGGCACATGCCGTATGATTCTATTTACAGAAAGTTCTAGAACAGGCAAAACCAGTCAATGCTATTAGAGGGCAGGACAGGAGTCACCCTGGCTGGGGAGAGTGACTGGGAGGGGGCACAGCAGGTCTTTGGGGGTGCTGACAGTGTTCTGTTTCTTGACCTGAGAATTGGTGGATTCAGTCTGGAAAAATTTACTGAGCTGTCCACTTAATGATATGTACTCTTTTCTGTTCGTGTGTCATACTTTAATAAAAGTGTGAAAAAGGAAGAAAAAGCCGAAGCCAGTTACCATGGCCGAACAGCCTGGAGCTCGGTGTAGTCAATCACTGTGACCCACTCAGGGCCAGCCACCCGGCGGGGTGGTATTGGATCAGCCAAATAATGAGGTTGATATTAATTGCTGTTTTGCCCAAGAAGAGTAGGGGCTCTGGGAGGAAGATTAAATGACTCATCCAGTCACCCAAGAGTGAGGAGACTGGCATTCAAAGACCAGGGGACATGCTCACAGTCATAGAGCTAAAAGCTACGGGTGGTGCTGGGTTTTGAACCAGGGTGTGTTGGTCCCCAGACTGCGTGGTGGGCCCTGCTAAGGGGGGATGCCTAAGCCAGACCATGTGCAGTCACACTTCCCCGATCTCCGGCAGAGCAGATACAAACCCACCAGAGCAGGGATGGACCCTCTGTGCAGCCAGAGGTTTCCCTCAGGCTGGGAACTGGCAAAGGGCTGGGACTGCTCTGAGCCAGTCAGCCTCTAGTGAGACCCCAAGTCTAGCCCCAAGAAAGGCTAGACAAGGCTTCTCCATGCAACCCCTAAGGGGAGCTGGGCTTGGGGAGTCTTCAGGGATGGAAGTCTTGCTGGCTCTTCAGCGGGAGCCTGGAGGAGGGCTGAGAACCCCCTTGCAATCCATAAGACACTGCAGCCACATGGTGCTGCTCCAGGGAAGACATGCTGGGATGTAGGGACAGGCTGTCAAGAGAAGGGGGTGGGCAGCACTTCCGGATTTCACCCTAAACCTCTTCATGACGGAGCCCGCAGTTGGGGATGATTTGTGGGTAACAGCCAAGTGTGCAGGGGGCAGAGTTAGCACAAGGAGGCCTTTCTTTTCTTTCTTTCTTTCTTTTTTTTTTTTTTTAAGATTTTATTTATTTATTTGACAGACAGAGATCACAAGTAGGCAGAGAGGCAGGCAGAGAGAGAGGGGGAAGCAGGCTCCCCGCTGAGCAGAGAGCCCAACGCGGGGCTCGATCCCAGGACCCTGAGATCATGACCCCAGCCGAAGGCAGAGGCTTAACCCACGGAGCCACCCAGGCGCCCCAAGGAGGCCTTTCTGATGGCTGGAGTCTTGTGCCTGGTGGGCAGCTCCAGGGCGGGAGAGCATGTGACTGGGCTGTGTTCTGTTTGCATTCAGACCTTTCCTCAATGTAACCTCAGGCACTCTCTGGGCCTCGGTTTTCTTATTTCTAAGTTGGGGAACAACAGGAACTCTCTCTGAAGGCTTCTACAGGGGGCGTCGCTGGCCCTCAGCGCAGAACACTTTTCTTATTTCTAAGTTGGGGAACAACCCGAACTCTCTCTGAAGCCGTCTACAGGGGGCGTCGCTGGCCCGCAGCGCAGAACACTTGCCCCAGCCGCCTGCAGGGGGCGTGGCTAGGGCCTAGCGCAGAACACTCGCATGAACCTGAGTAATCATAATGCCGATGACAGTGTGAAAGTAGTTGTAACAATGACATCAGCCAACAAACCTCTACTGAGCGCCTACTGTGTGCTGGGTCCCACCCCTAGCGCCAGGACTGTGGTGCTGAGCTAAGCTGACCCGGGCCTCCCCATGAAGCCGATGGTGCTGGGGCCGCTGGGGACCTTGGCCTGTCCCTACCCTCACTATCACCTTCTTTTTCCTTTCTCTCCTCCCTCGCCTTCCCTTGGGAAATGATAGCATTCATGTGACAGGGAATGGAGCTCTCTCACACTAGTTCTATGACTTTGGATGAGTTGCCTAGCTCTCTGAGACCAGGCCTCAGTTTCCCCAGACACGTGGGGCACCTGGCACACAGAAGGCCTTCAACAACTGTTCCTTCTCTCTTCCTTCTTCCCTGCTTCTCCTCTGCTTCTTTCCCTATTACTCTTTTCTCCGACCCAGTCCTTTGGCATCTTAATACCCAAAGGCAAGCTCAGTTGATGGCACCCAGGCCATGGGAGATACTTTGGACTAATTTATCTGCTACCCAAACTCAACATTTCTTCCTTCCCTTTCTCAACTAGAGAGAGGGGGAAATTCTTTCTTTCTTAGCTTCCCTTACAGCTGGGAGTGGCCATGTGACACTGGCCAGTGCTATGTCAACAAAAGTCTACTGGTAATTTTCTGGGTAAGATTTTACTTTGCTGGACTGAGCTTATACCACCCCTTCCCATCTTCCTCTCACTTTGAATGTGGACAAGATGGTTGGAGCAACAGCGGCCAACTTGCAAACATGAGGAAAAGGTCAGCAACATCACAGAGGCATCAACAACATTAACACCAACAACAGCTCCTCTATCCCTCTTGTTTCAGGAGTAATAAAACTTCATGTTTCGCTATACAGTCAGCTGAGTTTTTGTTCTTGTACTCAAAAGCATCCCTGACAGACTCATGGGATTCCTGAGTGAGGATGCGGATGGACTGGACGGCAAGGACCTCACTCCTCCGTGGCCTTTTCTCTAGAATGTCAACTCCTTAAAAAGACTAAGGAAGGGGGCTGCGTCCACGCATGGTGCCTGGGAGAAGACAAGCACTTGTGTCCCTTCCCTACAAACTCCGCAGGAGGGAAAGGCACCAAGGCTTTGCACAGTTGTGCCTGGACAATTCCCCAGCCACAGCAGTGCACCAGTGAAAAAGTATCTTTTGCTTCTATGCTATTTTTCTCTTGAGGCACTTAGAGCCATTCCAAAGATGCACTCCTTGAAACAACCATAGGGATAGCAAGGCATGGGCTCTGTTACTCATTTCTACTGAGGAGGAAACTACAGGAAAGAGAGAAGGGTTGGCCTGAGGCCAGGCTGCTTGTGGTCATGGTGGGCTGAGCCCTTTTCCTTGTTTTAGCGCTCCAGCCCCAAGCTCAGGGCTACCCAGGACCTGTTATTGGGGTCCTATGTAAGGGTGGAGGGGGTACTGCCTGGGCATAGGAGGGGAAGGTGGGCAAAGCTCTGGTCCCTTTGCCAGCTTTGTCAGCCACATGCCTGCCTACTGCTGACCCCGGAGATGCTGGGCTTTCCCCTTGGAAGAATTTCCTTGAAAAAAGGGGTTCCTCTGTCAAAGAGCAAACTTTGGACACCACTGAAGTCTGACCAAAACCTGCTGTTTCAGTAACAGGGAAGCTACAGCATGGAGAAGTGAAAATTAGATAGCTGTTCAGTGGCAGGGCCACACCTAGAACCAGAGTCTCTGGACTCTCCTTGGGGTGATTCTCTCTGTTCACTGTCACCCCAGTTAAGCTCCTGCTCTCCTCTGGTGGAGGAAAATGCAGCCTGAGGTTTCACACTGCACAAGACAGACTTTGAATCCAGCTGACAGGCCCCGAGAGAGCTGTCTTCTACAGACTGCTCAAGCTTATCATAAGCATGTCTCTGCCTTACTCCCTCTGTCCTGGCCCCCTTGTTGTGCCTCCCCAGGGCCTTTGCACTTGCTGTTTCCTCTACCTGCAAGGCCTTTTCTCCTTCATTGCCCCAGGTCTGGCTCCTTCTTATCATTCAGGTCTGGGCTTGGATTGCCACCTCTGCAGAGAGGCCTCCTCACCCAGAGGTGCAGTCTAGCAACTGCCCCTATTTTATTTTATTTATTTATTTATTTATTTATTTATTTATTTATTTTTAAAGATTTTATTTATTTATTTGACAGAGAGAAAGATCACAAGCAGGCAGGGAGGCAGGCAGAGAGAGGAGGGAAGCAGGCTCTTCGCGGAGCAGAGAGCCCGACGTGGGACTCGAACCCAGGACCCTGAGATCATGGCCTGAGCCAAAGGCAGAGGCTTTAACCCACTGAGCCACCCAGGCGCCCCTCAACTGCCCCTATTTTAATTCTCTGTCCCAAACTTCTCACTTTCGCATATTTTTTCTTATTGACTTGTTTATCGTTGCTACAGCCTGTGAGTTCCCGGAGAGTAGGCTCCTTGTCTCGTTCACTGCTGTATCTTCTGTGCTCAGAACAGGGTCCAGAACATAGTAGGAACCTCAATGATTTTTTTTTTAGTGACAAAGAAAGAAAAACTTTTAAAACTATACAAACACGGGGTCACAGGAAGGGCAAGGATCTGGTCGGGCAAGGGTCTGGTGGGCTGTAAGCAGAAGCTGTGAGCCTCCATCTCCTCCATCCGAGTGGAGCTGGGGGAAGCTACTGGCTGCCTGGGGTCCACGCCTGGTCACCGGCAGCAAGACAAAGCAGCCGGCACAAATTTGCAGTGCAACAGTGTGCCATCCCACCCTCAAAAAGAAAAAAAAAAAAAAAAAAAAAGGCTGCTAATGAGGTAAACACGATCATAACCAGGAAAATCTTGGCCATGCTTCTCTGCGTCCACCCAAAGCCATTATCTCTAATTGATCTCCAGACATCAGCTGCTGAAACGTCTGAAGCCCTCCTGCACCCCCAGGTCTGGTGACAGAGGCCCGGCTCCCCCACCAGCCCGCCGGCCCGCCGCCTGGGGTCAGATATCCTCCAGCAGCTCTTGGCTGGGGTGCTGGGAGCCAGCTGCACCCCACGTGAGAAGGAGCCAGAGGGGTGGCAAGAGTTGGGTGGGTCAAGAATCTGTGGAGAAGCCACCGGCCACAGATGCTCAGCCTCGGGGGGGCCCAGAGACCTGTACTTCTGGGTCTTTGGTGGAAGGCTCACAGAGCCACCGAGGGTCCTGGCCTCCAAAAAATGTGGCAAAAGACAGGAAGAGCTGGATAAAGTACCCTGCCTCATACACCCCAATTGCTCTAGATGAAAGAGATACTCTTGAGAACTGGCGTTAGGAGGTTAGGTGTTAAAAACAGCAACGACAACAATCCAACAGGACCGAGTCACAAGGCAGGGCCCCCGTGGGTCTCAGTCGGGCTGGGGCGGGGGTGGGGGGGAGGGTCACAAGGTCAGCTGTCGGTTCAGGGACCATCTGGATGTTTTGAGTTGCTCCTTCCTGGCCCAGCCCAGGAGAGACACCTCCTTTCCTGCCAGATCTCTCTAGTCCTTAAAAGACAGCTGCGGCCTCCCGTTTATGGAAGTGCAGGTAAGTGGCTCCTGACCTTGCCCCCGTCGTTTCCCCTGACACAGATAAAGCATCCGCGGGACTCCTGGTGCACGCAGGAATCTGCTCGTGGTGCCAGGCGGCTCTCCTGCCTGCACCAGTAAATTATGGGTACTGTGTGCATTTCTTTCCTGGATAATGAGGTTGAAAGGGTAGGTCGGCCTCCTCGTTCGTGTGTATGGGGGGCGATGTCAGCAGCCTGGAAGGGGACTGAACCTTTCAGGACTGATGGGGACAATGAGCTGTTCAGGTTCGGAGTAGCTACTGGCTCCATCAGGCAACTGGCTTTTGAGACCCGATGCTGGTTGTTTTCTGCTTTTTTCCCCCACGCAGCTTCGGGGAAGCAGGAAGAAAGAAGAGACGCAGGTCTCTCTGAATCCAGGCTGTCCTAGCAAAACAGCCATTATGCTCATTTTCTTTGAGTATGGAAACTGCAGCAAAGTTTCCAGAAAGTACCTGCGTCTTCTCAATAATGTGTATTGGTCCCTAAAATAATGCCCTGTAACAGCGATACTTAGGGGCGCCTGGCTGGCTCGGCCGGTACAGCATGCAACTCATAATCTTGGGGCTGTGAGTTCGAGTCCCACATTGGGTGTAGAGCTTACTTAAAACAAAACAAAACAAAATAAAATTTAAGAAGATACTTGACCATGGTTTTTTCACTCCCTACTTTGTCCTCTCAAAGAGAGGTTTCCAAGAAAACTGTCCCTCTAAAATGTAGAAATGCCTTACTTTGCTTAATACCATCCCTAGGAGGCTGGGAACCCTGTTCATTATTTATCACCCTCAGATTTTACCCCTGGGATCGTGATGCTCCTGGCTCACAGTCCACCCTTGTTTTTTGGTGAACAGAAAGGCCTGCAGTAAAAGCGTCTTGACTTCATATTTGCATGGTCAGATCAACAGTGCTTCTGTGTTATCTTTACCCCACCAACAAGGAGAGGCCAAAATTTTTAGGCATTAAACAATTTTTTTCGAATAACTTTCTTTACAAGCTCAGATAACTCTGAAAAGGACAAGGAAGGGAACCATTTTTACTAGATACTAAGACATATTAGTCTTCCCATTTTAAACAGTTTAGGGCTGGTACATGAATAGACAAAGAGGCCAATGGACTGAAGTAGATTCTGTTTCAGACGGAAATTTAGTGGATTATTAAGGTGGCATCTAAAATCAATGGGGGAGAAGACAGATTCTTTAATAAATGATGCTGACACAGAGGGTAAAGCAGGATGACGTCTCACAGTACATCAGGATAAGCTCCAAATGGATCAGAGAGTAATTGAAAAATAGAAATGTGCTTATTTTTGGCTTTTTTAGCCCAAAGGGTCTAAAAGGAAAGACACCTCAGTTGCAATAAGCATGCCTGCCACCCACATCGTGGTTTTTAATTCCTTCAGTAAAAGGAATCAGAGCTCCTTTGAGATGTGGTCGATTCTAGCATTAGGGCAGGAACTATACAAGATAAGCCCAGAGCATTTTACAGTGCCAGGAAGTAAAGAAACACTAAAACAAAACATACAAAATGAAATGCTACAAAAACAGACCCCAAAACCCCCCAACCACGGCATGTCAAAAGACCACAGGAGCCAACTGAAAGAGCTCCCAGTGGCCCAAGCTGGGATAGTTTCAGCATCGAAAGAAATAAAGTAGTATTTGAAGGGGGGGGCGGGGCACCTGGGTGGCTCAGTGGTTTGGCCTCTGCCTTCGGCCTGGGTTGTGATCTCAGAGTCCTGGGATCGAGCCCCGCATTGGGCTCTCTGCTCAGTGGAGAGACTGCTTCCCCCTCCCCTTGCCACCTGCCTCTCTGCCTATTTGTGATCTCTCTCTCTGTGTCAAATAAATAAAATAAATCAAATAAAAATAAAATTTTTATTTGATTTATTATTATTATTATTTTATTATTTACTTATTTTACTGTCAAATAAAAATAAAATCTTTTTAAAAATGTGCTAAAAATAAAGTAGTATTGGATTATAACTCAAAATATAAAATAAATAGCCATATAAATAAGTTATTGGATGATTAAATAAATTTATAGATGAGGAGAGAGGCAAATGCAAAAGAATTCCAAATAATATATATAGAAACCTTGTCCTCAAGTAGGGAAATTATAACCCCCACTCCCTAAGAGTGGACTGCACAGAGCAACTTCCTGCCAAAGTGTACAGCATGGAGAGCGGGGGAGAGAGTAGCTTTACAGTTCTGAAACCTGACAAACGTGATCTCAGCCAGGTGTGACCCAGGTCAATGCCAGCGGTCATGAATTGTACTGATAGTACGTAACCTTGGTTCCATGTATCAAGCGGGGGTGGCCAGAGCAGGGATGGCACTCTATGTCTGGGGTCTTCCTCTGAATAACCCCTAACTCCAGTTTTATAAGAGAAAAATATCAGACAAGGGGGCCCTGGGTGGCGCAGTGGGTTAAGTGCTGATTCTTGGTTTGGGCTCAGGTCGTAAGATCACACCTCACCTCGGGCTCCGAGCTCAGTGCAGAGTCTGCTGAGGATTCTCTCTCCCTCTGCCCCTCCCCACCCCGTGCCCACGCTCTCTCTCTCTATCTCTCTTAAATAAAAATAAATAGGATGCCTGGGTGGCTCAGCTGGTTAAGCGTCTGCCTTTGGCTCAGGTCATGATCCCAGGGGCCTGGGATCGAGTCCCACATCAGGCCTTTTGCTCAGTGGAGAGCCTGCTTCTTCCTCTGCCCCTGCTGCCTGTTTTGCCTGCAGCTCTCTGTGCTTCTGTTCTCTCTGACAAATAAACAAAATCTCTAAAAATAAAACAAAAAAACAAACAAAAATAAAACAAAAATAAATAAATCTTGAAAAGGAAAAGAAAAATGAGTGAAACTCAAATCAATCATTGAAAAAAAGAAAGAAAGAAAGAGAGAAAGAAAGAAAAAGGAAGGAAGGAAGGAAGGAAGGAAGGAAGGAAGGAAGGAAGGAAGAAAAGGGGCGCCTGGGCGGTTCAGTCAGTTAAGTGTCTGCCTTCTGCTCAGGTCATGATCCCAGGGTCCTGGGATCAAGCCCTGCAACACTGTCATCAGGCTCCCTCCTCAGTGGGCAGTCTGCTTCTATCTCTTTCTCTCTCTCTGCCCATCCCCCTACTTGTGCTCTTTCTCATAATAAATAAATAAAATCTTTTTAAAAAAATAAAATAAGAATGGGAGAAGATATTTGCAAATGGCATATCAGATAAAGGGCTAGTATCCAAAATCTATAAAGAACTTATCAAACTCAACACCTAAAGAACAAATGATCCAATCAAGAAATGGGCAGAAGACATGAACAGACATTTCTTCAAAGAAGACATCCAAATGGCCAACAGACACATGAAAAACTGCACCACATCACTTGGCATCAGGGAAAAAAAAATCAAAACCACAGCGAGATACCACCTCACACCAGTCAGAATGGCTAAAATTAACAAGTCAGGAAATGACAGGTGTTGGTGAGGATGTGGAGGAAGGGGAACCCTCCTACACTGTTGGTGGTAATGCAAGCTGGCGCAGCCACTCTCAAAACAGCATGGAGGTTCCTCAAAAAGTTGAAAATAGAGCTACCCTACGACCCAGCAATTGCACTACCAGGTATTCACCCTAAAGATACAAATGTAGGGATTCAAAGGGGCACATGCACTCGAATGTTTACAGGAGCAATGTCCACAATAGCCAAACTATGGAAAAAGCCCAGATGTCCATCAACAGATGAATGGATAAAGAAGATGTGGTATATACACGTATATAATGGAATATTAAGCAGCCATCGGAAAAATGAAATCTTGCCATTTGCAGCAATGTGCATGGAACTAGAGGGTATTATGCTGAGCGAAATAAGTCAATCAGAGAAAGATAATTATTATATGATCTCACTCGTATGAGGAATTTGAGAAACAACACAGAGGAATTTGAGAAACAACACATAGGAGAAGGGAGGGAAAAATGAAACAAAATGAAACCAGAGAGAGAGACAAACTATAAGAGACTCTTAATCTCAGGAAACAATCTGAGGGTTACTGCAGGGTGGGGGGTGAGGGATGGGTGGTTGGGTGATGGACATTGGGGAGGGCATGTGCTATGGTGAGTGCTGTGAATTGTGTAAGACTGATGAATCACAGACCTGTATCCCTGAAGCAAATAATACATTATATGTTAATTAAATAAATAAAATAAAATAAAAAAGAAAAATACCAGACAAATTCCAGATTTCTACAAAATACCTGACCAGTATGTTTCAAAACTGTCAAGGTCATCAAAAACAAGTAAAAGCCGAGGAACTGTCACAGACGAGAGGAGCCTGAGGAAACATAACAACTAATATGTAGTGTTGTATTCCCAAAAGGATTGTGAAACAGAAAAGAGGAAATTAGGTAAAAGCTAAGGAAGTCTAAATAAAACTATGGACTTTAGTTAACAATCATGTGTCAATATTAGTTCATTAATTATAACAGATGGATCACAACCACATAAGATGTTAATAATATGGGAAACTGTGTGTGGGGGCAGGTGGGTCATGTGGGAATTCTGGGAAATCTTCTTGATTTTTCTATAAATCTAAAACTTTTCTAAAAAGTAGTCTATTAAAAAATGAAAACATTGGGGTGCCTGGGTGTCTCAGTTGGTTAAGCATCTGACGCTAGATTTCAGCTCAGGTCATGATCTTAGGGTCATGAGATCGAGGCCTGCATCAGGCTCCATGCTCAGTGGGGAGCCTGCTTAAGATTCTCTTTCTCCCTCTCCCTCTTCCCCTCCCCGCCACTCACTCTCACACGTGCGCTCTCTCTCAAATAAATATATCTTTTTTTAAAAAAAGATTTTATTTATTTATTTGATAGAGATCACAAATAGGCAGAGAGGCAGGCAGAGAGAGAGAGGAGGAAGCAGGCTCCCTAAGGAGCAGAAAGCCCGATGCAGGGCTCAATCTCAGGACTCTGGGATCATGACCTGACCCAAAGGCAGAGGCTTAACCCACTGGGCCACCCAGGTGCCCCAATATATCTTTTTTTTTAAAAATGAAAGTACTAAGAGAGAAGAACATGGGAGGTAGAGTGGAATCATTTAGTTTTTTAAGGACTCAAGCACAGAAGCCATTAAAGAAAAAAAAGAAATCCGCACCCATAAAAATAAATATGACAAAACACATATCATAAGCAAGACCAAAAGATAAAGGGCTAAGTTCGGGGGAAAAAGAGGCAATGGCTAACTTTGGAGAATCAAAAGAAAGGAAATGTAATCACAGTATGCTAATTGGCTCAGCTATGAATAATACATGCACAGTCATAATAACAAAGATATTGAAGTGATTTATCCAAATAGAGAGGTATGGATAATATTGAGGGATGGAGAAAGAGGAAATAATACATGCACTTATTTAAGGGTATAATAGTATAAATACTTATGTCCTACAGCAAGAAATTAAACAACATCAACAAAACAGCCCAAATTAAAAATTAAGAACAGCATAAGCATATGTTATTTAGAAATAAAAGGCAAAACCAGAAGGAGAGAGCTAAAATATAAGAAAAGAGGCTGTCTCTGGAAAAAAAGAAATTGAAGTGGGGAGGCCAGGGCAGGGTTTGTTGTTTTTCCTATATGATTTTAAAAAATATATACTCTATTAATAAAAATAAAAATGCATACAAATTAAAAAAAAAGAAAAAAACAAAAAAGATAACGGGCCATCTGAGATGCTGTCTCTGAGCGTGAATCACCCTGGAGTTATGGGGGAGGGTCTGAGGGTCACAGGGCAGAGAAGCTAAGAGCAACTGGCCCACCTGCACACCATCTCACAGCAGAAATTCTCCAAGGATCATTCTTTGCCTGGAAAAATCCAAACAGCAGCCTTGGTCAAGGTCAGTATTTTAGTTCCTTTTTGTTTTCCTCGCCGCAGTGCAAACCTTCCATAGTGCCAGGGATTAACTGAGAGAGAAAAAGGTTTGGGCTATAGCTTCTCAGTCTTGAAAATGGAACCAAGGCCATTTCAGGTCCTTTTGGGGCTCCCATGGAGGTAAGCTATGCCCCCTCGATTCAACAACATTAACAAGTAACAGTGGGCTGACCCTAGAGGCCTGTTGAGGGTGTCTGAGAGGCAGGAGGCAAGAGATGAAACAAGAGAAGGAAACCAGGAAAGCCAGGAGTTGGGAAAAAAGAAGGAAGCTGGGAACTGAGAAAGTGGTCCCAGCATGTGTTGGTGGATGAGCCCAGTGGGGAGAGTAGAAGGAATAAACTCAAGGTAAACAAGGCAGCAGACCCACATTCTCACAATTTCCACAGGGCCCACTCCATATATGACTCTGTGCTCATTGCTGAGAGCAAAAACAGAGATGCTCAAAGTTTGAAGATACAGGTCCAGAGAAGTGGCTATAGTAACACAAATTTAAAAGGTGAAGAGACTGATGATGGGCATTGGAAGAAGGGTGCTGCCTCTCATGGCAAAGCCTAAAGGTGCTACTTATGTTCCACAGCACCAACCACCTCATCAACCTCCCCGAAGGGCAGACCTCCAAGGTCAGGTCTGAAATCTTACTGGGAAACTGCCTGTGATCAACATAAAATATCTCGGGGCGCCTGGGTGGCTCAGTGGGTTAAAGCCTCTCCTTTTGACTCAGGTCATGATCTCAGGGTCCTGGGATCGAGCCCCACATCGGGCTCTCTGCTCAGGGGGAAGCAGACTCTTCCCCCTCTCTCTCTGCCTGCCTCTCTGCCTACTTGTGATTTCTGTCTGTCAAATAAATAAATAAAATCTTTTTAAAAAAAAAAAGATAAGATACATATAAAAAAAACATAAAATATCTCACTTTGCCCTATTTAGTGCATTTTTGCCTTGAACATTTCCTTGTTTGATAGTCACAGAACTGCCTTCTCTTTCTCTTTTTGTCTTTGTTTTTGTGTCATTAAAAAAATGTGTTTTGTAAATACCAAATGGATTTTGCCATTAAAAGATTCTCATTGGAGGCTTTTTTATTCTTTGCAGCAGAATTTAACCCATTTACATTTACTGTGATTTACTGGTATTTGGTCTTGCTCATGTTAGCTTATTTATGTTTTCTATTTATTATACCTCTTTTTGGTTGCTTTTCTTTTATTCCCTCATTTAATTACTCTTGCTACATTGATCAGGTTTTCTTTGTTTCCCCCCCCCCCCAACCAGGGGTTTAAAAGTTCTAAATTCTATTTCTATTCCATGGAGATTATGGTTTAATTTTAAAGAAATACATCAGAACCTCTGCTTCCTTAATGGACTGTCAGAGATTATATACACTGAGCCACAAAAGGGGACATGGAAACATCTCCTTTTTGCTATTTCTCCTTTGAGTTCACATCTTGCCTGGGCTGCCGTGTAGCCTGAGGAAGGGTAAGGAGGAGATTATTTTTTTGTTTTATTTTAAAGATTTTATTTTTTTTAAAGTAATCTCTACACCCAACATGGGGCTCAAACTCATGATCCCAAAATCAAGAGTAACACGCTATTGGGACTGAGCCAGCCAGGTGCATTGGGAATCGTTACTGTTATCAAACTCTCAATCTGGGTTCCAGAGTCAGTGCTCATGGGTTCTCCACAGGTAAGAGCCCTGGGAATCAGGCACTGTTTAGGTGAAGTGACAGACTCTCACTTCTTCTTTGGGTCTACCCATTTCTTGGGGTCCTTCTGGGGCTGAGAGTGCTCATGAGAAAAGACAGCCACAAAAAGGAACAAGGACTTAGAGAAGAAGCAGACCCCTGCTATAATCCTTCCCTGTTCTGCAACCTGGTCCAAAAGATTAAAAAGTGAAAGCAGTTAGCCAAAAAGTGGAAATGACCCAAATGTCCATCACTGGATGAAGGGATAAATAAAATGTGGTTTAGCAAGGGATGGAATAGTACTGAGCCATAAGAAGGAATGGAGTCCTGGCACCTGCTACAACGTGAGTGGACCCTGGACACATCACACTAAGTCAGTGAGCCAGACGCAGAGGGACAGATACGTGATCCCACTTATTTGGTCCCTAGATAGTCCCATTTATAGAGACAGAGAGTAAAACAGTGGCCACCAGGGGCTGGAGAAGGAGAGAACAGGAGTTACTAATTAATGGTTGCAGAGCTCCTGTTTGGGGTGATGGAAAAATTTGGGGGATAGTGGTGATGGTTGCTCAACATTGTGAGTGTACTCAATGCCACTGGATGGTCTACTTTAAGATGGTTAAAATGGGGGCACCTGAGTGGCTCAGTTGGTTAAGCGTCTGCCATCATGCTCAGGTCATGACTCCAGGGTCCTGGGATTCATCCCCATGTGGGGCACCCTGCTCAGCTAGGATCCTGCTTCTCCCTCTCCCACTGCCCCTCGCCCCATTCATGCTCTCCCTCTCAAATAAATAAATAAGATCTTTTTTTTTTTTTAGATTTGATTCATTTATTTGACAGAGAGAGAGAATGAACATGAGAGGGGAGAAGGTCAGAGGGAAAAGCAGACTCCCCACTGGAGCTGGGAGCCTGATGTGGGACTCGATCCCAGGACTCCGGGATCATGAACTGAGCCGAAGGCAGACACTTAACCAACTGAGCCATCCAGGTGCCCTAAATAAGATCTTAAAAAAAAAAAAAAAAAAAAATGGTTAAAATGGCAGGGCGCCTGTCTGGCTCCGCCTGAAGAGCATGGGACTCTTGATCTCAGGGCTGTGAGTTTGAGCCCCATCTTGGGTGCAGAGATTACTAAAAAATATAAGTAAACTTTAAAAAAATGTTTAAGTGGCAAATTTTATGTTGCAAATATTTTATTGCAATTAGGAAAAAAGTGGACGTGGAGAGCTTTTTTGGAGTGGATTAATTCCTAATCTCCCTAAGTGTAGATCGGAACCTGGAAAAGCCCCACACTTGACTGGTGTTCATTTCCTGCCCAGATCCTCGCCCAGCTCTCCAGCACTGGCCGAGGACAGGGCTCTCATGGAGCCTCATTGCAAGAAAGGCCCATGCTCTGCGCCTCCTCCTTGTCATCTTCTTCCTCCTCCTTTCCCCAAACTAGCTCCGGCCTTCATCAGCTCAGGTCCTCCTGGAGCTGTCATCTCTCAACTTCCCTCGTTACACTAAGCGCCCAGATCTCATTTTAAGAGAAGCAAACGTCCCCTGAACCACCTGGTAGGTTTCTGGCCCCTTCTTGCCTCTGTCTGTCTGTCTGGGTCACAGTTCCATGGCTGCTGTCCCACCTACCAAGAAAAGCTCCTTGAGAACAATGATATCTTATTCATCTTTGTGGCCCTGGTCTCCTGTACAAGGTCATTCACGGAGTCTATCAGACACCAGGTGCGTAGGGCAGTAGAGGTCCCCGAGACTCCTCCCCGTGCTTCCAACGTGCCAGTCATCCTGCTAAGTCCTGAGATTCACTTTGCATCATTTCACTCTTGGAATAACATTATGAGTTAGGGGTATTTTTATCAATCCCAAGTAGGAAAGCACAGAGAGTGAAGTCATTTGCCCCAAGTCACACAGCTGGTAGGCAGTGGAATTGGTACTCCCGGGGCCTCTAGGGTCTGGGCTTAGCAGGGTGGGCTGGCATCCCGGAGAGTGCTGCTGCAGGCTGGCTGGCTGCAAGGAGCATGGGGGCCTGAGCTCTGGAGACCCCAGGGGCCGGGGAGGGGGTGATGGAGCTTGCAGGCCCCAGGCTGGGGAGAGGAGAAGGGGAATTCTCCCCGGCTCTCCTACCCTGCAAGACCCAAGGAAAACTCCGGGCCAGGAGAGAGGCAGTGGAGAGGGAGGCAGAGGTTAATGGAGACAAGTAAAAGTGTCCGTCACTGGGGCTTAAACAATGGAGCAGCCCCACTTCACACGCTGCTGGGAGGACCATTAAAACCATTAGCGGGACATTAGCGCTGCTTCAGGAACTAGAGAAAGAGGAGGCTGCAGAAGGTGCTGACAGCCTTCCCGCTCTGGACAGAGCAAAGGAATCGACGATGACGAGCTGATGGGGGAACGAAAAAAGAGCAGATCTCGGGGTCTCAGCCTTCGTATCTATAAAGTGGAAGTACGTGCCAGGGGAAGGAGTATAGATGATTTGTCTCTCTCTTTCCGGATCTGGATATGATTTCTATGTTAGGGTCTTGATTCAAACATGCGGATCTCAGGAAAGATCAGGATAACATCACCCATAATATGCATATCAAATTATATGTGTACCCCTGCAGATCACTGAACATTCTCGCAAGGTAGGGGTGACCCCCCTCCCAACCCCAGCCCCTCACCTCCCCAACCCCCAACCCCCGCCAAATTCCTCTTGCGGTATTTCCTTAAGCATCATATATTTACGGTAGGTCCCAGTTCCCAGGCCAAACAAAACCCTTGATGTGCTCTGTCAGCATCTCCGCCAAGGACGTTTTCCCTCCACCAACCCCATGGGCAGCCCATCTGCTCCAGATCCTCATCAGCACACCCTCGTTCGGGGATGTGGAGAGAAACAGGGCTTGGGGCCCTGCGGGTGCACAGGTTCGGGGATGGGAGGGATCTGAGTTTCATTCACGCTAGTTGTTGACCTTGAGCAAGTGCTGAACCCTTCTGAGCCTTGGCTTTGGGATCCGCCAAATGAGGACAATGGGACTTTGCAGAGCTGTGAGGGGAAGGGGTAAAGGGTGTGACGCGCTCCACCCGGAACAGGGGCCAAATTTTATTTACTTATTTATTTTAGAGAGGGAAAGGGTGGGGGGAGAGCAGAGGGAGAGTGAGAGAGAGAATCTTAAGCGGGTTTAAGAGTTGGACGAGTAACCGACTGAGTCACCCAGGTGCCCCAGAACAGGTGCCTAATTAATAATAACCCAGTGCCTACAACAGCACCCACCCAGCTGACCTCCCTGTCCTTCCTCTGTTCTTCCTCTAAGACCCCGGAGTGTTGATTTCGGTTTTCCTTGTTTCTGTCATTGAACTGTGAGGGCAGGCAGGGCACAGACTCACTTCCGTTCATCCCTATCTCCTTAGCACCTGCAACCGTGCCTGGCCATGGTGAGCAATGGGTAGAAGGATGGATGGATGGGTGGATGGGTGGGTGGATGGGTGGGTGGATATGGGTGCAGGAGCAAGTGAATCACAGGAACATTATATAACCAGCTTATTTGCTAGGTAGAAACATCTAGGCCCAGAGGGTAAAGAGGCTCTGATAATACAGAAAATCAGCACTCGAAAAGCAAAGCAGGTTGTTTGTAGAGGATAATCCCCTATCTATTCAATAGTCCGGAAGGCTGGACCCCAAAATATTCACAGTGACCTGAGTGGTCAGATGATGGTGATTTTTATCACCATGATTTTGCTTTTGGCTACTGTGACCAGGTTTTACCTATGTAATTCAAAGAAATAAGAAAAGAAAACCAAGTTATGCAGAAACAAAACAAAACAAAACAAAAACCCAGTGGCCACGCAGAGAAGAGACCCTCGCCCTCCTCTTTGGTGCACCTTACCCACAGCCCTATAGGGGGACTGGGCAGCTCAGCCGCCGCAGGGGACCCTGACGGCTGCCTCCGGCCCTGTGAGGGCGGCACCCCTCCCTGGGACGTCATGTTATCAGGGAACGCTACAGAGCATTCTCCAAGGCAGTCCACGTCTCATCAAGTCTTCCTACCCTGCCCCCAAGAAAATGTATTCCTCATACGTTCCTTGGTACAACTAAATGTGATTTCCATTTTATGTCTTTTAAGAATTTTCCCAAGAAAGGGGGAAGAAAGAGTTTATCGGACTACACTCCCCTATGTTCAGCTCAGGGTGGCCAAGGTGATGATAACTCCTGGGCTCTGTGTCTTGCAGGGAGGTGCTGGGAGGCTGGATTCTGACCACCCCCCATGTCTTGCATATTGAGGATACTATAAATATTTACTCCATTGAATCAGCCCTCAAAAAGAATCTTTTTTCTTTGTGTGAATATTATTGATTTTCATAATACCTAATGTCCTCTGTGGAGAAGGGCCCGTTTCCTCGCATATTCATTTGACACAACTGGACAAGTAACATGGTTCTGTCTGGTTCACGTGTCAACGCTCCCCCCACCCCTGTCCAGTTCTGTTTGCCTTACTATTTGTCCCCAGGCTATCTCGTCCTGGAAAAAATGAATTTTTGGGATTTTTCTCACCCAGACTCTTTAGATATAGAGCTTTGTCTGGCATTAATAAAATATCACTTATCCCAGCTTCTGTTCCTTTAGAATTGGGTTTATTTTCCATATGGCCTGCATGAGTGGTTTGCAAACACGACAGGTGTCCTCTGTCAGCATTTCGGGGTCAGAGGGATGCTTCAGGAAACGAAGCCACTTTCAGAGCCTCGTCAGCACACAGAGTTTGATAGTGGCAGAGCTGGGCCCCTGGCTGTGTCTGTACAGCAGGGCCATTCCTGGACCCCAAGGGAAGCCCAACTCTGACTTCTCTGCAGGGGAGAAACTACCACTTCAGATATATGTATTTTTCGTTCCAACTCAAGCTGAAGAATCTGAGACCTCTGGGTCCTTGGCCCTTATCTGCTCCTGTATAGAAATAATTGGATGAGCACTGGGATCTCTTGCTTTGCCACGTGCCCAGCTATAGAACAGGGACTGCCTGAGGGACCGAGGCCTGGACAGCTCAGGGCCATGTGGCAAGTGCTGGAGACTGGCAGATGAAAGGCCACATGTGCAAGGTGCGATGCTGGTTCTCCTGCCCGTTGTGCGCAAGGCAGGTCTGCAGGGAAACTATGAATGAAGGCGAGGAAGACACAGTTGACTCTGAGATACCCACTCTCACCTCCAGCCCTGGCTGGACTCTCAGAGTCCCCTGGGGAAAAGCACCTTCCCACAATCTGCCTTTCCTCTTTGAGTAGCCCAAACCTCAGCAGGGTAATTCACCCATCTTGATTCATGAACTTCGGTTCATTCACAGATACTCATCGAGTGCTTCTTTGCCCAGCACGTGTGTCTTCTCCCCTTTCCTTCAACAACAGAATACCTCACACTCTCTGCACCAGCCATATCAGCCTGTCTGATTCTCAGGGGTACTATCCTTCCTTGAGCCACAGGGCCTTTGCATAAGCTGTTTCCTTAGCCTGGAGCTCTTCCCTTCAGACCTCCATCTCAGCTCATGTGTCTCTTTCTGAGGCAAAGCCCTGCTTTGACTCATCCCTCATGCCCATCTAAGAGTACTTATAGCACCATGTGTCCTAACGCATGGCCCTCATCACAGCTGCACTGCGATGACAGACTCATCTTTCCCCCACCTGTTCATTGTTACTTGCTCTGAGCTGGGCATTGGTGTGTGGGTTTGTTTTTTTTTTCATTAGTGTCTGTTTCCCCCAAATCATAAGAAGAACCAGTAACAGTAGTTCCTAAGACTTGTTCATCCCTAGAGCCTGGCTCATGGAGTAGGGCTCCATAAATATTTGCCGAATGACTGAATCCTTGCCAATGTACCTAACCCATAGTTTTAATTCCCCACAGACAGTGAGAATTTGTACAACAAGACAAACTACAACAGGATCCAGTAATGAGGGATCACAACATGGGCTACACGGACCACTACTGGTTCTGGGGGTGATATGGATCTAGCGCCATTTTGTAGGAAAGAAAGAGCCGTGAGGCTGTACGACCAGCTGTTCAAGCAGCTCCACACTTCCCCGTGACAGATGAGAATGGTGATAAGAATGTGTGAGAAGCCAGGTGCTCATGACCGTGTGGACGGTTATAGGAAAAGAAATGACTCTGGAACGGGAGTCAGACGTCTCAGGCTGAACGTGCACAGCGGTGTTCAGAGTTTATAACTAGTAGCGAAAGCACCCTTATTACCGACGTTCCTGCACAGAAACAATCTTCCCGCCGTGAGTTAGAGACCCCCACGCCATCTTCGTCACTCGCATTATGTTTGATCACGTGACGACTCTTAGGGGTGTAACCGTCATAGAATAGACCACCTCAGGTGAGAAGACGTAGGAGACACAGAGACACAAATGACTCTACCATCCCGAACAAAAGCTTACTTCCTTCAACCCTTAGCAGCTGAGGTGAGGGGATGGGAGGACACACCACCCCTCCTTGCTTAGCGGAGGGCGGAACCGGGCATGTTCAAGCCAGCCAGCTCCAGTCCTCGAACTGAGAGCCACAGTCCCAGATGCTACCTGGACGCATCCCGTTACTTCACCTCGGAGCTGGCTGTGGTGTCCACGCCCACCGCGTGCACATGCTCGGGTTGTCAAGGAGACCGGCAGTATGTGGGACAGCATGCACCCAGGGCTGGGAGTCAGACAGTTAGTTGGGGGAGGGGGGCGGAAGACCCATTCCCCTAGGTAGGCCTCCAAGATACGGCAGATTCATATGTCACAACAGATGAGAAAATCTGAAGCGGGAGATAAGAAATTCTGACCCTGGTTTTAGGCGGTGGTGGAGGGAGGGGGTGGCATTCACCTAGTCCTTCCTTAAAGGACAGTCATGCTACTTGCTCTGCAAAGAGCTAGAAGGTAGACTGTGTGGGGAGGCAGGCAAGAGTGGTTTTCTTTTCATAGCCTGTTTCCATGGTGCCTGACAGCACTTGGCAATCTATAGCTGGGAGTCTTGGACAGCCAGGGGGCCCCAGGGCCTTATCTCATGCAGGCCACCCTCCAAAGCCCATCCTTCTGGCCTGCCTGGGCCCCCAGAGGCCACAGGCAAGCAGCCAGGGCCCCTCTCTCACCTCCCTGGGGGAAAGAGGTGAGCGACATTGCAGACAAATGGCAAAGCAGAGAGAGAACAACCGAAGAGCCAAGGTCTACAGCTCAGGCACACCCTCCATGCCCTTGGGGAGAGTTCAGAGAAGCATGAGCTTCCCGGGTTTCACTGAAGACCTCATAGGGCGGTCAGCCCAGCTGACCCCCTAACCAGGAACACATTCTTTCTCTCCTCTCAGCCTGGATGGCAAGGCCCAGATCACCAGATAAGGGCCTCTTTGATTCCCAGTGTGTTTACACACACTGTGGCCCCACACCTTGGAAAGAACCAACCACATCCAGGCGGGTTAGCATGCTTCTGGGCCGGGTGAGGGAACACGGCGCCTTACCTGTTCCTGGGAGTTCATCACTCGCAACTTCATCTGCTTCAGGTACGTGGAGGTAAGGGGCATGTTGTAATCGATGATCCCGGAGACCAGGGGAGAGGGAGGCTCGTTTTCTGGTAGAAAGAACAAAAGGAAGCCACTTTGAGTCTGTGCCCAGGCCCCCTGGCAGGTACCACACCCTGTCACCCACACAGAGAGCACAGAGCCTGAGGAAGAGGAAGGAACAGGCCTGAGCTCACAAGCTGGCGGCTCAGCTACCACATCTGGCCCGTGGATGGGGACCAAAGGCACTGAGGAGAGGTTGCAGTGGGGTGCTGGTGTTTGGGAAGAGTGCACAGGTTAAAATTCCGGAATATTTGGCTGCTTTGAGAAATGGAAGTTCTGGTCACCCAGGGCCCATGTGGCCATGAGGCCACCCACCAGTGCGGCTCTGCCACAGCTCCTTCTTGCAGATGGGGCAGGAGCTCTCCTTTCCTATGCCCATTTTCACGTGAGTACTATACTTTTGCCAGGCCCTCGAAGGCGTCCATGCTTCCAACCCCAGTCTGAGCCGGCTTCCTGCGGCACACATGCCACCACCACCTGACCCCATCTCCCTCCCAAAAGCACGGGCGGGTACCATATGGCTCATGGGTCTGGCCTGGGCCTCCAGCGCCCATCTCCCAAATTCTGGTCCCTCCTTAATCACATGGAGAGGAGGCCTGGTCCTCCCATTTATTGCTTTCTTGTCCTGAAGATCAAAGTAAGCCCCAATCACAGCACCAGGCAGCTTGGCATATGCTTCTGTTTGTTTTTTCTTTCCTTTGATTTCTCTTCCTTGGGTACTTGATATTAAAATGCATACAGAAAATTACGTAGTCCGCTTAAAAAAAACTTTTTTTTCTTAACATCATCATAGTCATTTCACCCACCATCAAAAATCTTGTTTTTCTTTGCAGATAGCATTTTCATAGCTGTGTACTATTTTATCATAATTTATTTTAAGTCATTCACTTGCAACTGGCTGTTTAGGTTGTTTCCTGTTGGGGGCTATTGTAAACAATACTAAAGGGAACATCTTCATCTATGAATATTTGTGTATTTCTGATTGTGTCCTTTGTAAAGATTTTATTTATTTATTTATTTATTTATTTATTTATGGCACGGGCATGCGTGCAAGAGGCAGGAGGGGCAGAGGGAGAGGGAGACAGAATCTCAAGCAGATTCTGCACTGAGTGTAGAGCCTGATGTGGGGCTCGATCTCATGACCCCAAGATCATGACCTGAGCCGAAACCAAGAGTTAGACACTTGACCGACTGAGCCACCCAGGTGCCCCTGATTGTATCCTTTTTAGACACTCCCAAAAATGGAATTCATGGGTCAACGAGTAGGACTGTTCCATGACTTAAAACCTCCGGCTAAGCTGCCTTCTGCAGAGGCTGCCGCAGTGGACACTACCCAGCCATTGTGTTCTGCACCTGAGCTGCCCCTGCAGGTGCCCCCAGGGACAGACTAAAATGGCACAGGAATAAATCAAGGAGGATGGGGAGCATGATTAAAAGGGAGCCTGTCACACACACCCCCTTGCAGCTTCCTCTTCAGATGCCTTCAGATGACCAATCTCAAAACGCTGGAGTATCCTGCTGGGGTCTGTCACCCTGAGTGGGGCCTCATTTGGTCCATTAGTCGCTTAACCCTGCTTCACCCTCTGCCTGGGGAAGAGTCTTGGTTACCTGTTCTCTGGCCTCCTCTTTCTGCCTCCAAGACTCCAGGCTTTTCGCCCAAAGCTCCCCCTGGTGCCTAGTTCTGTTCAAGGGCCGGGATTTGAGCAGTCCGAGAAGGAGAAGCAGGAGCGACTTCTGGACTGGCCAGTGCCTGTCCTCCCCCATCACCACCGGGCTGGAGAGATGGGCTGAAGGGCAACCGGGTGCCGGGGCCCCGGTGGAGGAGCCAGAGGCCAGGCCAGGAAGGTCCCTGTGACCTTGAAAACACTATGCCGTGTGAAAGAAGCCAGACGCAAAAGGGCAAGTACCATAGGCTTGCACTTGGATGGAATTATCTAGACTAGGCAGACTCACTGAGACAGAAAGTGGGACAGAGGTTATTAGGGACTGGGGCTTGGGAATGGCAAGTTATTGCCTCATGGATACATGGTTTCTGTTTGGGGTGGTGAAAATGTTTTGGAAACACAGCGGGAATGGTTGCCCAACGGTGTGAATATAAATAATGTCACCGACTGTATACTTAAAAACTATTAAAATGACAAGTTCTGTGTTATAAATGTTTAACAATAAAAAAGAAAAGCCCCTTCAAACAAGGGGGTGAAGCTACGCAAAAGGGACAAGGGAGTCCCCAGCTTGATATGGATAAAACAGCCCAGAAAATAGAGTCCGTGTAGACCGCATCTGGGGGACTAAGGGGTGTCCTTTTGAGGTGCTCTACTTCTGGGAATCATCCAGCTTGAATAACATTTCTTACCAAGTTGTATGAAAATGCAGAACTAGGGGCGCCTGGGTTCTGCCTTTGGCTCAGGTCATGATCTCAGGGTCCTGTGATTGAGCCTTGCATGGGGCTCTCTGCTCAGCAGGGAGCCTGCTTCCCCCTCTCTCTCTGTCTGCCTCTCTGCCTACTTGTGATCTCTGTCAAATGAATAAATAAAATCTTAAAAAAAAAAAAAGAAAATGCAGAACTATGTTTTGCTTTTTAAATCTGTGTTGTCACACTCAGAGTTTTTGTGTTCTTGAAGGAAGATTTTAATTCTTCGAGGAAGAACTAAAGGTCACTAATATCTCAGAAACCGGCTTAAAATGGGCTGAACTTTTTTTTTTTTTTAAATAGAGATTTCCTCTTGGTTCTGTGGCAGAGGGATCTGGCCCGGCTGCCCACTGGCACCTTTGCCCAGACGCCTGGCACGGAGGGAACTAAAATCAGTTTCCGTGGCCTTGGGTCCTCTTCTTGCCGCCCCGCCCTCAGCCCAGACTTGACCTCCTGGAACCCAGGGGCATGCTGGGACCTGCCTCCTGCCCGAGAGCGACGGGGCTGGAAGCATGTGTGAGGCAGACATTTGAGCAACCACACTGAGATGGTGTCACTCAACAGGGCCCTGGTTCCTGTTTTCAGATGCTGCATCTTCAGACGGAGAATTCGGCCATTTCCGTTTCATTTCCTCAGAGACATGGCTGTCTGGTGAAAAGCTGCAGGCAGGGCCACCCTCGCCCTAAGGATGGCTGGTCAGAGCCACAAAGGAAGGCCTCATTGAGTGTCATGGTGACTCTCCGTGTCTGGTCATCCACGGAGGCCGGCCACCCCTGGCCCGCCTAAATGCCACGACTGCTTATGAGCAAGTATCTTTAATAAAGCCAGGTACAGGGGCACCTGGGTGGCTCAGTGGGTTAAGCCTCTGCCTTCAGCTCAGGTCATGATCTTGGGGTCCTGGGATTGAGCCCCGCATGAGGCTCTCGGCTCAGCAGGGAGCCTGCTTCCCCTCCCCCTCCTCCCCACCTGCCTCTTTGCCTGCTTGTACGCTCTCTCTCTGTGTCAAATAAATAAATAAAATCTTAAAAAAAAAAAAAAAAAGCCAGGTACAGCTTGGTTTAGGAAAGAAAAAAGCAACGGCTAGTACGGCCCTCTCAGGGTGGAAAAGGAATCTTCCTTGGCCTGTTCCCACCCCAGCATGTCCACAGCTCTGAAACCACCTCTGGCGCCCAGAGGCGAGCTGGGAGGGCTCGAGACCAGGAGCCAGGCTCCCCTGAGTGCGCGCACACACACACAGACACAGACACAGACGCAGACACACACACACACATATACTGAGGCCCAGGTGCGGTGAAATGCTCCTGCCTGCGCCTCCAGAAGTGAGAGTTCCGGCGGGCGGGGGGCATTCCAGGTGAGGGAAGGTGCTGGGAGCTGGTGGTGGGACCGCGTGAGAACCCTAGGTTTTGGGGCCGTGGGGAGCCCCGGGGTTCTGGAGGTTCGGCTCCCGTGAAGAGGATCCGCTTGGTAGAAAGGAGGTGAGGAACAGGGGCCAGCAGGAGCCCTGAGGGGGCCTGTGCTCACAGGACAGACGCATGCCAGGCTGGGCAAGAGCTAAGGTGGTTAGCAGCGGCTTCCCCGGGCTCTGTGAAGACAGGCCGGCCCCCGCTATGGTCAACACACACAGCGGCCATGCCTGAGCTGCGCTGGGGCGGTGGGAGTTCGCAGGGGTCACAGGGCCGCCATGATCCAGCAAGTGGCTGGGGAGAGAGGCAGAGGAACCTCTCAAAGAGATGTCTCAACACTCTTTGCCAAGGACAACCGAAACCAGCCCAAGAGCTAGCCCTGGGTTTACGGGCCTTGGAAATAATCAGTGATGGGGCATCTGGAGCCATGCCAAGCCAAGCGCTGACCTCCACTGCTGGGCTCCAATGGAATGCACCCATCAAGGCAAGCTTCAGGGGAGGCAGCGGGCCTCACCCCTCTAGGTAGAGCACATGGGGGCAGTTCTCTGGAGCTTTCACCTACAGAATGGAAGAACTCAGTCCAGGGACCCCCGTGGCTCCCAGGGCCAGTGGCCAGTCTCCCAGGTGGGGCTGGTTGTTCAAGTGTGTGGGCATCAGGAGGGCCCAGAGGAGCCATGAGAGCCACCAGCCTGTGGGGGTGTTCAGGTCTGGAAACAGAACAGATGCGGGGACTGGGGCTGGCTCAGGGGGTGCTAGGAAGCCTCTGTCCTGGGGATATGAGTCAGCAGACCAGCAAGTATTGAAGGAGCACTGCTGTGTGTGCATTCAGGGTGGGGCAGGTGGGGGGACCCTGTAGGCATAAGCCATGCTCTCAGCTGGGGGAACTGATGGCCAGTCTATTAGAGCTCAGGGGAGGAAGAACTCAGAGGGCTCTGGAATAGCTCAAGAGGGCTTTGCGGAGAAAGGATCAGAACAGTGTTCAATCACCCAGCCAGCTGCTACTCAGCACTCCTCAGGAGTTCCACACAGACCCTCCTGCTCCAGGAGGCGGGTACTAGTATTAGTACCCCCATCTTACAGATTCGGTATCCTCCCCGTGTTGTACAGCAAGCGAGTATGAAAACTGGGCCAGGCCAGGCCAGCAACCTGGCTGGCATGGGAAAGACTGCGGGGGCAAAGGAAGCAACTGGAATGGGGTCACCTGAGGGGAGGACAGGATCTGGAGGGCTAGGCACAGAGGGGGTTGGAAGCAGACAGAGCAGTCTGGGCCTGGTGCGAAGGAACCACCACCGGGGTGGACGTTTCTGTCTCCGAGGGAGGGTCCCTGCTGTAGATAAATGGGTGGCCCACTGCTAATCCTGGTTTGTTGCCACGCAATTAATATTTTGTCACCTCAGAGGAACCGGAGTGTGTCTGCAGAGGCCCCTTTCCCCAGGAGCTAGGGCTGGTCTGAGGGCACACCCGGTTCTCACCCTCTGTGCTCTCTATGCCTGGACTCACTCAGGGCTGTGGAAAAGGAGCGTGGAGCCGGGAGGCCCTGGAATTTCCCATCCTTGGACTTCCTGATCCTCAGCAGCCTCCTTTGTTTCTGCTCTGGCGCTGGGGGAGGGCACGGGACTGTCCAGGCCCCCACGCTCCGCCGGGGACAAACTGCTGAGCAGGGGAGGCTGCTTTGCTTCCTCTCTTTCTTTTTAACACGAGGCCAGGAAGCCAGGCATTTTCCCAACAGCCCCTCGAGAAGTCTCCATCCTGTTCCCTGTCCCCCTCCTGCCCCCCCCCTTCCTGGGACAGGAACACGGGCCGGGGTCTGGGGCCTGGAGCAGAAAAAGGAGGGGGGCGGCTGGCATGGGCAGGGGTGCCTAGGAAAGAGCAAGCAGTATGGCCGCACCCTGAGAGGCCAGTACGGTGGGAGGAGATCAGATCTGCAAGCTCTCAGCTCGGGTAGGGGAAGGGACACCCTGCCAGCTGGCGAGGGTAGCCCAGGCAGCTAATGCCTGTGGCCATTAAGCAGACAGGGGAGCCTTTTAGACTCTGAGGCTCTCCACTAGCAGCTTCCAGAAAGCAAGCGCTTCCTTTTTGCCCAGCATCCAGGTTGTGTACCCAGGGTGTTCACCTAGGTGGGGTGGTTGATCAGCTGTCTCCCTGTGGAGCCCCCTGAACACTGGCATTCTTGTGTCTGGACACCGGGCACAGAGGGCAGGGGGAAACAGGCTGGTGTTTCCCACGTGCCTGCTGCACCAGGCACCCTCCAGAATGGGCTCCTTTAATTCAACTCCGAGAGGCAGGCATTCCTCCCATTTTGCTGATGATAAAGTAAGTTCTCCTGCCTTCTGGAGGAGCTTGGACAACTGATTTCACCATGACACTCGTCCGTGCCTCATTTCCTCAGCTACAAGCTGGGACAGATCCCTCATGGGATCGTGGAAGCTATTATGAAGAGAGGTCCCCAGCCTACCATGGGACACTCAGGAGCAACCAGGCGCCACAGCCAGGCCCGCTGGATGCCCCCCACCGTACTTCGCCATGGGCCACACTGTCTCCAGCTCCCTCAGTGTCTCCTCCTCCCTTGTGCGGGAAGCTGTGCGCCTGGGGCCCGAGAAGCAGCATTCTGTCTGCCGCCAGCAAGGACGGTCCCCGCAAGCTTTGCACTGCCTGCTCTCCGGCCATAACCGGCCTGGAGCAAAACCCTGGAAAGAGAGGTTCCTGTGCAGAGCCCACAGAGCTGGTTGAAATTCCAGGAGGCTCCCTCCTGGCGGGAGTGTTCACATTCTCTCTCTCTCTCCCTCTCTCTCTCTCTCACTCTCTCTGTGCCCCCCACTCCCCTCCCCAACCAAATCCCTCCCATCCTCCTCCTCCTCCTTCTCCTGGGCGGGGCAGGAACGATAGATTGGGGGCAGCTCAGAAAAGAGACAGGCTGCCTCCCAGCCAGGCCAGAGCCCATGGATGAGGAGGAGTGGAGCTGCCGCCCCAGAGACCTGGCCACCATCACCGAGGAGTGGGGGAGGTGACAGTCGTCCTCCACCCCGGCAGCAGCACAACAGAGGGAACCTGCGGACACCCCAGAGCAGCCCACAAAGCAGGCCCCTCGTGGCCTCGCCTCTGTTCCTCTAGGCTAGCGCTTTAGTGTCTGACTCCGCCAGTTGCTATGGAAACGGTTAGGCCAGAACAGGAAGGGACAGGCAGCCACCAGCAGGGCACGCGCCTGGGGACCCAGACCCTGACAGGGTGGGGGTGCGGCAGGGAAAGCCCTCCTGGCCTATTTGCAAGCACCAGATACCAAATACCCTCTTGGCCCAGGGCTGGGGGGGTTGGGGGGGGGCGCTCCGAGGCATTGGCGGCCTTGCAACAGCCCCAGCTCCCTCCTCCTGCGTGAGCCCCGTGCCAGGTATGGGGATGAACCCTCAAACCCCAGGGGTCCCCTGAAGTAGGCACCACGATTAACTCTACCCATGGATGAGGGAACTGAGACTCAGAGAGCTGAAATCGCTTGTTCGGGACACACCGCTGCTGAGTGGCAGAGCTGGGATTCAAACCCACCAAGTGTGGCCTGGGGGGCTCTGCTCTTAAACCAGGAACCCGGCATTTACGAGGTATGAGCCACACTTGTTCCCATCCCACAGGCTTTAGAAGCCACCCATGTACCCAATGAAGCAGCCCGTGGCCTGATGACCCCACAGATCGGAAGGCTTCCGGATCTGGTCTGTCAGCTGGCGTCAGTCACTCACGGGCATTGGAGACCACCAAAAACCCCATGACAAAACCAAACCAAACAAAACAAAACAGAAAAACACCCCACCTGACACCTACGCTATGATTTCTTTGTCGTCATCTACTTGAGCTTTGTTGATATTTCCTTCCTCAGAAGCGGTGGACACCACTGAAGGACCACCCAAGCGCACGGCTGGCCCTTCTGTTCCCATCCTCAGGCAAGAAGCACCCACTGACTTCCACCTGTACAGCCTGAGGTCCAGGAGCAGCCTGGAAGCCCTGACAAACTGCCCACCTGGCCACCACCTCTCGGGGCAGAGCTATGATTGTAGCGGCCGAATGCTCTAGTCCACCTTGCTGTGCCAAAGCCGCCCATGAAGAGATGGACCCCACACTCACTGGGGGCCTCCGGGGATGCTCAGGTTGAGGTAGTGATGGGACTGAAGTGGGGGTCCGCACTGCATCTCAGCGGGGAGGACAGGGCTGGAGGGCATGGACATCTGTCCAAGGGACCTACTTCGGCTGGTCACAAGTGCTCCAGGCATTTAAATTCTAAGTAATCCCCACAGATTCCCTGGTTGTTTGCAGGGAGGGAAGGAACACTCAGGGAGGACCCCCTACCAGTAGGTGTGGGGGCTCGAGGGTAAAAAGGCACAGGTGGCGAGAGGCGTGCTCCTGTCTCCTGAGAGCTCACAGACAGGTCAGTGCGACCAGACCCATGAGGACACCGCTCAGGGCGAGGTCTGGGTGACAAGAATGAAGGAGCTTAGGGAAGAGGGCGAGATGATCTGTTTCCATCAGGAACATCAGTGGGAGAGAGGGTCTTGATGGGCAGTAGGAACGTACCATTGGCTTTTCAAGGAAACTTGACATTTTTCTTACAGTTAAGAAATAACAACCAAAAAAAAAAAATGAGGCTCTTTGGGCAGGGACCCACACTGGCCTCTGGGAATTGTGATAACCGCTGGCCATGCACTTTTCTGTCTGTGCCAGCAAGGAGCGGGCCCTCCTGGTGGGAGGGCCTCTCCCTGCACAGCATCCCGGAGCCACCAGCACCCCCGCCTCCTCCCCTACCTTTGGGCTCCAGGCCGTTGGAGTTAAAGTGCATTCTCTTCTGACACTCAGTGCAGCTCATCAGGAACCGGGTCACGGCCTCTCGCGGGAGGAAGGCATAGGTCTCTGCAATCTGGGGACAGAAAAGTTTTGCTCATTATATGGGACCGGGGGAGTCCGCCTGGTCACCAGGTCACCAAGATCTGTGTGCTGGTGGCAGATGCTTGGCCCTTGAAGAAAGGGAAGGGATTCGAGGAGCAAGGAGCAGGTGTCCTCAATTCTTAGCCATGGAAATGAGTTAGTACTCTTATGGAAAACCACTTTTTAAAAAAGGTTGAATAAAAGAGTTAGAAATTGAGAAAGCACGAACAATGAAACATTATCTAACCTATATTTTAATAAGTAATACTCCTCTCAGAGCATTTAATTCTTGCTCCTGAAAAATGAGTATATAAACATTGCTCTAGGGGAGGGTAAAACAATTTCCATTCTTAGGGATGGATAAACTGAGACCCATGAATCTACCAGCTCTGGGCCTATGGACGGAGCCCAAGGTTCTAAAAGGTCTTCCTGCAATCACTCACAGATCAAGAACATTTTAGGGAGCGCTGTGAGAGTCTGATCACAAATTTTCAAACTGGACATGCTGTTAAGGATGCCCACGTTCCAGGTGAGGTCACAGGGCTCAGAGAGGTAGACCTACTTGCCTAAGGCCACACAGCTTGTTAGAGGCAGTGGCAGACCAAAGCCAATGCTCCAGGTCACACCGCGCCAGGACTGCCTCCAGGGGGCCTCACCTAGCCAGGGAGGCGGAAAGGGAGGGGAACTAGGTAGGAGGGAATACAAGAACAGGCTGGGAGTGGAGGAGGGGGTGTTGGCCCAGAAGCCCAGACGTACCCTCTTGCTCTGGGTTTCGGGAAACGTACTCGGCCTGGTTTGGCGGCCTCTTAGGCCCGGGTTCGCTGGCTGAGACTGGTAGCTGCCCAGCTGCTGGTTTTCGCCCATTTCCCAGAGCCTAGGCTGTCCCGCTCCTCTCCACTAAGGGGCAGCATCACCCCAGCATTCCACCATCCTCCCTGCAGCCCAGCCGGGAAAGTTGGCGGAGGGCTCTGGTCAGCCCACGGAGGGAGGGGACTGCTCTCCAGGACAGCACAAGGTCTGCTCCTTTGAGATGCACGAGGGCCCTGTGCCATCTCTGTGGTGGTCGGGAGGTGGAGTAGGGTAGGGCGGAGTGGATGGGGGGGACGGTGCGGCGGGGGGGGGGGGGGGGGGGGGGGGGGGCAGGGTCCCAGGGCTATGGCCAGGCCCTCAGAGGACCAGCTCAGGCTGTGCCCTCAGCTCAGCTGGTCTGTGGAGCTTGGGGGCCACCCCTGCTTGGTGGCCGGCTGCAAAGGCAGAGTTAATTTTGGTGACACAATTGTTATTTCTCAGCTGATTTGATGCTCTGCGGAGCAGGCAGGCTCCTTGATGAGTTATCTCCCTTCCAAATTCCCTGTCTGATTGCCTTCCTCTGGAGGTCAGGGACAAGGGCAAAGCCCTGCGCTCTGATTGGAGCTGGTGGATGGGAGGGCAGGCGGCCCGTCCTCCTCAGGTCTAAGGGCTCCGGGATGGGGGCTTTTCCTGCCACACACAGAGACATCTTCATTCCCAGCCCAATCTGCTTGGAAGTCTCAGGAGTGGCATGTCCCTCTCAGGCCTTCGGGGCTGAAGGGCCGATGATGGCAGGAGTAAAGGGGCAAGGGTGCAGGGTGTCCACCAGGCAAAGAGCGGGACCTTGGCTGAGCTGGGCAAACAGGTGAGCCCCGCCGAGGCGCTGCAAGGTGTGGCATCCCAGGTCAGACCTCCAGGATGAGTTGAGGACCTGGGGGAGGAGTGTCACAGTCCGCTGGGAAAGGAGGGAAGTTGCTGCCATAGGAATAGCCTGACTTTGCTCTGCGGAGTTCACCGGCTGCTGGGCAGAGAAATCATTTCTCCAGCGCTCAAGGAGGGCCTTCCTGGCCTGGCTGCTCTGGAAAGGGCGGCCTGCAGCACGAGCAGAGGCCCCACTTGCCACCTGACCCGCCAAGGAGGGTCCAGGTGCAGTTCCCAGAGAGGGCCCAGCCCAGGGGCCAGAGTGGCAGCCCCAGCTCTCCTGGCCTCGGCAGGGATCCCAGCAGTGCGCCAAGCTGGCTGGTGGGCCACGAGGCAGGGAGCGCTGGGCATGTGGCTTCCGGCCCTGGGTGCCACACAGAAGCAGGTGGAGTGGACTGGAGAAGGCTGGGGGAGAAGCCCTTGGAAGCCCTGCCCTGGGGGGCTGGAAGGTCTGCAGCCTCGACCAGCTGCGGGGGGTGAGTGGGGGGGGTCAGTTGGGGGGGCAGAGGCCTGCCTAGCTCCATGCTGCTGTAGAGGCCAGCATGGGGGAAGGGCCCCGTGGGGCCTTCAGCCTTCACTCTCCTGGCTTGTCCACATAGGAAATGGGACCTCCATTCCTGTTCCACCGTGACACAGAGGCCCCCAGGACGAGCTGAAAGGAGGAGGACAATCCTCGCTTATGCCCTCCCTAGTCAATAGGAAGGTGGTTTTCGGATAGTTTTGGAGCTCCAGACACAGTTCTGGAAATAGTCTCTTGTGTGAAGCCAAAATGTGAAACAGGTAAAGACAGAGCTGCTGTGTTCAAGGAAGGGAAGCCCCAGGACCCCTGCCCCCACCCCGCTTCCCCCAGCAGCCTGCTGCCTTGCACTTAGGGCCTCCTGCCTGGACACTGAGCCCTTTCGCGTTTTTCCCAGTGGTAAAACGAAGGGGGATTTCACGGGCAGGGAGAGCAGAAGCTATTTGCAGAGTCGTTGACTTGTAAGGCCCCATTTTCGCTCCCTAGCTCCAGGGCCGACAAGGACAGATGAGGCCAATTGGGGGGATTTGCACCACTTTACAAGATCCTCCTGCTGCCCTGTGGTGGATTAGCACGTGGTGGGCCTGGAGCAGCTGCTGACCACATCTGGCCCCAACTCCAATGTGGTCTGGGCGGCCAGCTCCAGACTCTGACGCTCGGCCTAGCCTACCGGCACCCCGGGAGAGAGGAAGGAAGCAAAGAGCTTGCTCCAACCCAGATGGGTACAGACTCCCTAAAAAGCCCCTTGAAAAAGGACCTGTCCTCTGTGTAGGATCAGGGAATTTGTAGAACCACCTGGAACCCTCCCCAGACCCCGGGGGCAGGGGCGAGTTCCCCTGGGGATCCTCTGGATCGCCTGGTCACACTGCATCAGAGGCAAAGTATGGCAGGGGACTTCCTGCCCCAAATGGGAATCCCCTGCATTACCCATTGTAAATGGCCATCTATCCCTGGCCCATACCCTCAGTGTCAGAAAGCTCATTACCTGCTCTCTCTGATCTACTGCTGGATAGTGGTGGGTGCCAGGAGCTTCCTTTTCCCACAGACGAATGTGCCTCCTCTGATGCCCTTGAACAAGTCTGCCCGTTTCCCTCCCAGCCCCCTGCTTCCTGCAGGCGCCTCAGGCCTGTAAGAATCTGGAAGGCCCCCAGTGGCCTAGAGATGGCAAGGCAGTCCCAGGATTCAGGTCTGGCCAAACACAGAGAAAGGTCCAAAAACCCTCAGCCGGGGGCTCAATGCAAACCCCACGGTGCCAGGCTCAGCCTCTCTGCTGCCATCGGCACAGAGTTCCCCTGGGGGCTCTTTCCCAGGAGGGCAAGGATGGGACTGAAGAGCTAGGCCTGGGATCAGATGAAAAGAAGGGGGACAAAAGCCTCCAGGCACCACCCCCACCCCCAAAAAAGGAAAAGGGTGGCAAGAGAAGGGTGACAGATGGGGAAGAGGAGGGGGAAGGGAGAGGAGGCACACCGGGGAGGAGGGAGGTGCAGCAGCCCCCTTGGCCTTCACACCCACGGCAGGAGGGCCCTGGCCTGCTCCACTCAGCCTTGGCCCTGCTGCTGAAATTCCAGCTCTGTGCGCAGCCCAGCTGGCCCGCTGCCAGTCATGTGCCAGCTCCGGGCTGGGCAGCGGGAAGTGGGGCACGCGGCGGGCATATGGACAAGAAGCCAGGAAGTGCAGAGCAAAGGGCTGGACGTCCGCTTGGCCCAGGGACACAGAGGCTGGTGGGACCAGTCCAGCCCTGTCTTCTCTACAGCACCGAGGCTGCAGACCCTGCCTTCCTAAATACCCAGGGAGGGGGGCCTCGGTGGCCCAGTGTGTTAAGCCTCTGACTCTGGGCTCAGGTCATGATCTGAGGGTTGTGAGATGGAGCCCGGCATCAGGGCTCAGGCTCAGGGCTCCTCGCTTACCAGGGAGTCGTTTGAGATCCTCTCCCTCTGTCCCTCCCCTCCCCCACTCATTCTCTCTTTCTCTCTCCAATGAATAAATCTTAAAATAAATAAGTAAATAAATACCCTGGGAGTGCCTGTGGCATGAGGCTGGGTGCTGGTCATCAAGGAGACCAGGGAAACCACGTGGTCTGGCTGGCCCAAGCCCATTTACCTTGACAACAGCAAGTCATCGGGCTTACTAGCTGACCACAGCGGGGTTCATAGAGAGGCAGGAGTGGGAGGTGGCCAGGGCATGGGCTCTGGGGCCAGCAGCCTGGCTCTGAACAACAGTAGGGCGACCTCAAGGCAGATTATGTGTCCCTCTGAGCCTCAGTCTCCTCATCTGTAAAATGAAGAACACAGGAGCCCCGGCTTCATATATGCACCCTTGGTCCACGTGAAGGCTCAGAGGGCTGTGGCCGGGAGGTGCTAGGCTGCCCAGCACCGGCAGACTGAACAATGAGAAGATGTGCTAGGTCTCGTGAATACTAAGGGGCCACAAAGGCTCTGGCTCAGGCGTCTCTCCCTTCATCTATGACCCTCTGGGGGGAAGACCTTCAGGATTCCCTGTCTCATCACACATGCACTGAGAAGCAGGAGGGGGAGGGCGGGTGGTAGAATCATCTCCAGCCTCTCTCAGCCCAGCCCCTCATCTTCTGAGGTTCTTGGGCACATGGGTCCATCCATAAGACTCATTTAGGGCAAAGGCCACCTTCTGGGGACAAGGACAAACCAGATGGTTGGAATTTAAAAAAAACAAGGCCATATGGGAAAATATACAGGCCACCTCCACAGCAGTCCAAGGCTATTTATAGGAAGACCTTGGGGGTTGGGGTGGGGGTGGGGTTGGAGTTCACAGCTGCATTGGGTCGGGAAGGCCGGTGAGAGGGGCAGTTCTCTAAGAAGCCAGAGAGAGAGCGTCAACACATAGGGGACATGAGGACACCAGCTGACAGCCACTGAAGTGCTATGTGACCTTAGACAGGTAGATCAACTTTTAGGCCTTGGTTTTCTTAACTGCAAAATGGGACCATAGTGCCTCCATCCCAAGAGATGTTTGGCTTTACTGGTTTAGTGGTTAGAGTGCTTGGCTTTACTGACTTAGTGGTGGGTCTCGGGGTCAGAGCTATGCCTGAGTCGTGGCAATGGCAGTGAACAGGGGGATGGGAACAGAACCCAGGTAGGCCCCTCCTGCTCTGGCCCCCGTCTCCTCTACCTCCCCATGTGTGACGTTTCCCACCGTCTCAGCTCCCTTCTGCCTACCCAAGCTTAGAATGCCAGCTTATATGCCATCTTCTCCATGAAGCACCCCCTGGTTTAGCACTGAACGTCAGTGTCTAGAGACGCCTTTGCGGAATGCCCTGGGGGTTCTTGTTCCCTCAAAGCTAGTCTTGGAGACATTTCTGGTTCTCATGTCTTGGTTTTGCTCTCAGCCTCCCCACCCCAAGTCGAACTGTGATCTCCCTGGAGGTAGGGCCCATGTCCCCAGACTTCCCCTGGGGAACTTCCAGTCCAGACTTCACACGGGGGTAGGGAATCGAATGAACTCACACACTCAGGAAGCATTTAGGGCAGGCCTGGCACACGGTAAATGCCGTGGAAGCATTGGCTCTTTCGAGTCTTATTATCTGGCCACCCCTACCCCCACAGTCCCAGAGCCGGCTGCAGGGGGCTGGGGGGAGGGAACAAGTGAAGCAGAAACTGGGAAGAGGAGGGCTTTGCTCCTGCCCTCATCCCTCGCCTTCCCTCCCTCACCCTCTTCAACCTGCTTCTCCTTTGTGCTCAGACCACAGAACCCGCCCCCTCGCCCCCCTTGAGCCATCTCTGGCTGCCGTGCCCTTGCCCTGTGCCCCCCTGGGTCCCCAAAGGCCGTTTCATCACGCCTCAGCTCCCTGCCCTGCCCCCGCCCAACATGTGCGGAGCCCGTGGCCTCCTGCCAAGGCCCGGGGCTGCCCGCAGAGGCCCAGAGACAGACATCTCACCGCTCGGTAGGTTTTCTTCTGCCCAGCGTGCTTGGGGGCTTTGCCTGGCTCCGCCGAGCTCTCCACGTGCATCGAGTAGATGATGTCAAAGAAATCTTCCACCACAGCGACCCGCTTCAGAGAGATGCCCTCCGGCTCCGACAGGCCATCTGCCCCCTGCGACAGGGCGGACAAGCTGTGTCAGTGGCGGGGATGATGGCGGGGTGAGAGCTGGGCCCTGAGGCCTGGCAAAGGGTCGGGGCGGGGGGCGGGGGCAGGGACGGCGCTGCTCCCTGACCCGCAAGGCCTCTGGTGGTAGGTCTGGAGGGCTGGGGGCGTGGAAGGAGCCTGCTGAGAGGGCCCCAGGGCTGGGGGCACCAGAGTCAGGGTAGCCACCGATACCAATCTCCCAGAAACAATGAGCAGAGAACGACAACAACGAAACTACAAATTAAAAAACCAAGAGGCTCCATGTTCACAATTTCAGACAGATTGTGCCAGACTCGGGCGGGGAGCTCTCGCATCACATGCTGTGCCAAGACCATCCTGGAAGTCTCTGGGGAGGGGGGTGCTAAGTAGATGTAGCCCATCAGGGGCTCGCCAATTAGCAGCAACCTTCCACTGTGGTCCTGGGCTGGGGTCCCCGGGGAACGGCTTGGATCACCTGGGTGACTCCTGCCTCTACCCTGGCCTTTCTGAAAAGCTCGTCACCCCTGCCCGCCCTCCCCGCTTTGGCAGCTGAGCGCCCGCAACAGACCCAGGCCCTTTGTGTCTGGAGATACAGAGAATAACAGACACAAGGCCACGTGGAGGTGGCAGGGCCTCGTGAGCAAGGGGGCCCCCCGAGCCTTTTATCAGGCTGGCCTGAGTGCTGTCTGCTGGCCCTGAGAAGGTGCGCCGGGGCTGAGATGGGGTCCTGCTGCTGGGCAGACACCTGCCATGCTCCCACCAGCGGCGCTGGGCAGGAGCAGGGAAACTGCAGGGCATGAGGCTAGGGGATGCGGTTGGGGTCCCTCAGGGAGTGGACTGCTTGGTGAGGTCTTTATTCATAGGGCGTCGGAGACACACAGACTTGGGGACACCCGGCTCTCAGCCATCATCTCCCTCATCTCCCTCATTGGAGAACTCTGGGGGGCTTCAACAATGAAGAGCAAGCAGGTGTGTGTGTGTGTGTGTGTGTGTGTGTGTGTGTGTGTGTCGGGGGAGGACTGGGGCGAAAGGAGGCGGGCTTCTCTCTAAAAGTGTCCAAAAACACAAACCTCCCAGAGAATTCTTTCCTAAAGGATCTTGCTCATGGCTCAAGAACGTCAGCTCTGGGAGGGTGTGGGCTTCGTATGTGGGCTCAGGCAGCCTCCCTAACACCTAGAGCAATGCCTGATACTTAACAGGCTCAAAAAATAGCTACCAAATGACTGACTGCTTGTAAGCGGCAGGCAGGCAAGGTGGCTTAGACATAAACTCTCCCTCGGTCGGCATGGGGCCCATCACTGAAGTGGCTGTGTGGCCCCGAGCAGTAACTTTGCTTCTCTACTCCTCAAGTCCTTTACCTGGAAAATGGGGCTAACAGAAGCACCTTTCCCATATAAGCTACGGAGAGGAGTAAAGGAGATACCCCTGCAGCATTTAGCCGCCTGCCCGGCCCATAGGACCTGCTGGATAAGTATTATGATTACAGAGTGCCTTGTCGTTTGCAAAGTTTCCCCCCAGCTCTGATAGGCCTGAACATTGCAACAAGCCTGGGAGGTTGTCAGGGTCAGGACCCGCCTGTGGCATAGGGGCTGGTAAGTAGCAGAGCGGGTTTGGGACCTCCGTCTTTGTAGTCCAAGGAAAAGAGAGGTGGTGCTAAATGGGACACCTGCTCACAGAACATTCTGGCCATAGACAGGGTTTGGTTTCATCCAGCAACTTTCCCAACATGCCATGATGGGTGAACAGGGCTGTCTTTTTGCCAGTGGCCCCCTTGAGAGCAGACGGGCATCTGGAGTGGAGGGAGCCAAGTCCTAGAGCTAGTGGGCAGCCTCCACGGGGATGACCTCACCGGCTCCGTACAGACCCTCCTGCCAATGGCTTCCTTCCTAGTCAGGATCCATTTCAATGGGGACTTCTCAGATAGCATGCATCGGGGGGGGGTTGTGCGCATGTGTGCACGTGCGTGTGCACACTGTGTAGGAATCACTGCCTGTTGGACCTGCTTCCTTGATGTGAGATTGTGGGCAAATTCTTCAGCCTCCCTGAGTTTCACTTATAAGATAAGCTGTTCTTCTGTTCTTAAACTCTCTTAAACACAGGAGTTACCGTTACCTCGTTCCTGGGGGGTGTCTGAAGTCCCCTTTGAAGTCCTGGGCCATCTATAAAGAGGACTCACTAGTGACAAACGGACTCATTAGCTGACTTGTAACTACCCAGCATTTTAGGGGATCTTCCAATACTGCCATGACAGAGTTGGGGGGGACAAAAATTATGACAGCCCAGTTAGAATATACGTCTAGCCAGAGGTTCCCATTGGCAAAAACTAACAAAAGGCTCGGAAGCATGAAAATGTAACTGGGTTTTTATTTCTTAATCTGGGTGGTGGTTCTACCGGTTGGGTTCATTTTATAAAAAGCCATTAATCTGAACACTTTACAATCTGTGTACTTCTCTGTAGGTCTGTTAAGCTTTAATTTAAAAAGTATATTAGGGGCGCCTGGGAGGCTCAGGCAGTTGAGCATCTGACTCTGGAGGCTCAGGTCGTGGTCTCTGGGTGGTGGGTTTGAGCCCCGTGTCGGGCTCCGTGTTTTGTGCGGAGTCTGCTTGTCCCTCTCCCTCCCCCCTCCCACCCCCAGCTTGCATGCACACTCCCCCTCCCAAATAGGTAAGTGAGTAAATAAATAAACAAATAAATAAAATCTTTTTAAAAAATATATTTTAGAAAAGTATAACAGGGTGGATAATTCCACAACATCTTGATAATCCTAATCTAGAGGCATAATAATGGGTCTAACTGCTTAAAAGCAAATAGATCTCTCTGCTCATGAAATGGTTTCAAGCCAGAACACAGATACTTCTGGAAAAGGGAGATAAAGTTTGGTGGGAGGGAATAGAGAAAGAAAATCTGATGGAAGACAGTATTTTAGGTAGGTGAGATGGGAAGTGTACCCTAACCAGCTTGGTATCCTTGGGCAGGTCACTTCTTGACTTTTTTTTTTTTTTTTTAATAATCTCTACATCTAATGTGGGGCTCAAACTCACAACCCTGAGATCAAGAGTCACAGGCCCCACCAAATGAGCCAGCCAGGTGCCCTACTTCTTGACCTCTCAAATCTCAAGTTTCCTCACCTGGGAAATGGGCCTTAAACGTCCTAGTTGGCTGTTTCAAGGATTATGTTAAGAACGTATGTCAGGCATCTGGTTTATCAATGTTCATCTCTTCCCTTTGGACTCACTGAATTTGGACATTCTGGGTTTAGGAATCTGCTCTTAGCTCCTGTCCTTCCCATCCATTCAGGTTATAGCACGGGTCCCCCAAGGTAATACCCATTATCAGAGAAGATGCTTAATTCCTAAGTAACACATGAAGGCCGTCACACAAACTTGACATAAATTTTCCTAGAGCCAACGTGTAACTAACCAACCCAGATTAAACAGCAAAATACACGGCCCAGGGCCAGGCCTCTGTCCCAGCCTCCCATCTCCATTCGAAGGCAGACATGGGTACCCACCAGCTTTGCACCTGGTCCAATGTGACCATAAAATTATCCCAGAGAAACTCTCCGGGGATCATTTTTAGTAACTCCCTCTTTGAAAATCTATTGTGATCTCCCCTGATGTTCAAACCTGGGTCCTCGAATTGGTCTGTCTCAGCTGTAGGGACGTACACAGGAAAGGAGTGGGCTTGTAGCAACCCCAGTGCAAACCACACAAGGTCTGCAGAGCCACACCTTGAACTGTCCTCTGGTGAGCTGTGGCCACCTGGACGCCATGTGTGCCACACCCTAAGGGAAGAATACCAGGATATCTGCCTGTCCTTCAAGGAGAACCCTGGGCAGAGAACAAAGGGATCCCATGGCAGTCACGTGCGACAGACATCTCTGCCATGCCCAGCATCCTTGGAGGTACCAACCTTCATGCTAAGTGCTGCAGGAGAGGCATGCCTTCCTTAGCTGAGAATCCACACATAGTGTTACAAGGCAAGAGCTGCTAATTAAAGGAGCAGAAAGCACCTTCCCCATGGCCTTGGGATGCCCTTGCCAACCACTTCCGCTTTGTACCCAAATTAGCTTAATCTGATCCATGGCCCTAAGCAAGCTGGGCCTTGGTTTGACAAAGAAAGCTCACTTCATCTACAGGCTGAGTGAAGAGGGGGCCTAGAGCCTCCTGACTCTCCCCAGGTTCCCAGGAACACCAACCAGGAGTGACGGATGGGAACCCTGAAGCTCCCCAAGGGAAAAGCCACAAGAAATACACGGTCAGTTGTGCAGGACCAACCTCGGGGGCCTTCCTGCTTGGAGAAGAATATTGTCATGGCAACACACTACATCCTTTTGAACCAGCCAACTCCAAAACAGCCAGCCAGACCCAGGCCAACAAAACCAGACGTGACAAGAGCTGTAAAAATTTCATGGAGTTTTAAAAATTTCATACTACCTTTCCTGGACATCACCATCTTCCTTGAAACCAGCCCATCTGGATTCCAATCTAAAGGCCAGGTTGCAAGGTATTGAGGAAATCACCAAATGTCTGTTTACATACTGCTCATGTTTCACAGTATTTAGACGGGCGGTCCCAGAGTGTGGTGCTTAGACCATCAGAGTCGGCATCACCTGGGAACTGGATAGAAATGCAGATTCTCAGGCCCCCACCTCAGACCCACCAAATCTCATTCTCTGGGGGTTTTATTAGGGTTCCCCCAGATGATTAAGATGCACCGGATTTTGAGAACTGCTGATTAGAATGTCTCCATAGATAGGTAACTAGTTGGCTCATTAAATAGATGCTTGCTCTGTGCTTCTAGGCCTAATATATTAATATTAATATTAATATTTTTCTTCTCCTTAGCTGAAGGCCAATTTTTCTAATGGTGGGAACAAAAGAATCTTACTGGGCAACATTACTATAAATTCAAAACACCTGCCCAGTGACTTAATGCAGATTACGGAAAGAAAGGGCAGGAGTGCTCAGCAACCTGACATCAGATTTTTAGGTTCTCCCTGGCAAAGTTAATTAATACTTAAGCAGGTCATCCCTTGATCGGTCTTTTCTGGCTTCCTCAGTTTCTTCAAATGATCTGAGCGCTCAGAACAAGCAGGATTGTGACCCCCAGGGCTGCAGGCCTAGACGAGGGAGATGAGCAGACCTGGCCAGGTCGTGAGACAGGTCTCTGCCAGGGTGGCCTCCCTTAGGTGAGCTACTTTGCCTGTCTTCCTGCTAAACCAATTAAACAGACCCCTGTCCAATGGCTAATGGATTTCAGTTCTGTCATTTCCGTTGGAACTTTGAAGCCACTTGCTGGTAGTAAGTTACACACTTATCAAGGTGGGCTCACCGGTTCAGGCCACCAGGGGACCGGTTAGGTCACCCCCCCCCCCCAACAATATTAGCAGCATATGCCTTCCAGCAACGACAAGGCCATGATTGAGAGGATGTGGCTAAATAGCAGGGACATTTCTCAACTGGGTTCCTACAGCAGAGGAAGAAACCACACACAAAGTCCTCAGGATGTGCCCTTTTTGGTGCATTTCAGATCCAGCTCTTGATAAGGCATAAAAATCAACAAGACTGCCATCAGTGGAGGACATACCTTTGGCTACCACTTATGTGGGAGCCCGGGACTTCAGGGGGCTGATTGCTCAGGCAAATGTGAGGCTGTCTCTCCATCCTGTCGGGGCCAGCCGGCTAAGTGGCTGCCATCACAGGCCAAAGTTACTACAAATATCAGCCGCATGCAACTTCCAGTTTCTGGAACTGTGGCTGTTCCTCCTGCCTCTCAAGCCACACTGTAATACATTCAGGCAGGGCTGAGGTTTTGCAGGTGCAGGTACCAGTTTTGGGGGGGGGGGGGTTCTTACGAAGTCTCCTTCCAGCTCCTGGCAGGGCTGGAAGAAGACCCAAGGAGAGGAGTCAGCCTCCCGCAAATGGTTCTCAGAGAGAAAGGAGAGAGGTGGAGAGGAAATTTATAAGCCACAATGAGCTGAGGGACCTAAAAGAAGAAAACCAGAAGGAAGACCCGCACCCAAATATCCAGAAATTTCCTTCTTAGAATCCCCAAGAAAAGCTGGTCATCATTTGTAAAGCCGGGGAGTCGGGTGACTGAGGGGAGGGCATTGCCTAAATAGAACAAGGACGACATTTGAATATCTCTCAGTTATAAATACTACCTACTGTGCACTGGAAACCAAAACCAAAACCAGGCAAATAAAAAAAAAACAACCCTCCAAAACAGAGATCTGCACCAGAATGTTGGGGCCCATAGCTGCCATGAGCTCTGGAGGCTGGGATGGGCGAGGGAGGAGACCACACCCCCGACAAATAAATAAATACATAAACGAGGCGCTGAGGACTCAGTGTAGCACCTGCCTGTTCTCCACCCCTGTGCACAATCTCCAACTGCTAGTGCCGAGCCGCCACCGCGGCGCACCTGCCATCTGGAACAGGCCTCACATATTCCAAGACCTCCTTTCTGCTTCACTGAACCTCCATCTTCTTTCAAATCACGCTGGGGACCGAAATGCACACCCCAGGCCCCAGGAAGGTGCCTGGGATCAGCCCCCCAATGACAGCGCTACCTTTGAGGGATGCCATATCCTTCCAACAGCTCTGAATATTTCTTTTTCTTTTTCCTTTCCCTTTTTTTTTGGTTAGCTCTGGAATATCTGGAAAGGATGGGGGGAGGGTGGGAAGAGAAAGGGGTGTAGCAGCCCCAAGTGTCCCCCTTTTGGCAAGAGGGGGAGCAATGACCCCAGTTTAAGGGAGGGAGGGAGCAGCCAAGAGCACTGTCAGGCAGGACGGGGTAGGGGCCCTGGCTGGGGTTGTGGCCTGGGGGTATCCACGAGGCACAAGTGCCCTAGGGGTGAAGTCATAGGCCTGAAGACAATCCAGCCCTGACCCTGGCCAAACGGCTGGCCTGAGCCTCAGTCTCCTCCTGTGTTGCGGTGACACAATGTGACAGGATAGCTGCAGGAACCCAAATGGGGCACACATAGCGCCCACCCTGGGCGAGACACCCATAAATGACCTCTGGCGCTACTACTCTGAAGGAGCGCGCTCCAGGACTCTGGGGACCCGCCTCCCTCAGGAGCCTTGGCCAAGGACAGGGAATGGGGTCGCTGAGGGGTGGCTTCTAGGTGGAAGGGGGAGGTCCTGAGCCAAGCAGGCCCTGCGGGCGGGTCCCTCCGGGGCCGCGGCAGGCGGCAGGGCGCGCTAACGAGCGGAGGCCCCAGGTGCGGGCCCCACCCAGCGCTAGGGTGGGGGTCAGGGGGAGTTGGAGGGGGAGGGGAGGGCCCGCGCGCTAATGACTGTTGACAGCGCGCGCAGGGGCTGGCCGGCCGCGCGCGCCGCTGACAGCTGCTCCGGCGGGGGGCGGGGCGCGGGGCGCAGGGCGGGGGGTGAGGCTGCTCCCGCTCCCCTCAGGGCGCACGCGCGTGCGCCTCGGCGGGGAGGGGCGGGGAGAAGCGGGGAGGAGCGGGGAGGTGCGCGCGCGCCGGGCCCGGGTTCGGAGGGCCTGCTGGAGCGGCTCGCGCGGGCTCCTCGCGGGCAGGCAGGTAATGAGAGTAACCATGGCAACCCACCAGAGGAAGTGTATTCTGCAGGAGACGTTAATCCCCTCTCCCCGGAGCTGGGACAGCCTGACTTTCCATTCTCACACAGTAATTAGATACCAGCTGTCAGTGCAGGGGGGACGGCTCCACGGCTGCAGCCCTGCTTTGGGGGGGGGGGCGCACAAAGGGGGCGGGGGGACGCGGGGAGGAGGGCGTTAAAGACACAGGGACGCTTTCCGGCGGTGGGCCAGGGCGGCGCGCCTCCCCCTGTCACCAGCCTCCAGGCGCGCGTCCGCTCACCTGGAGACCCCGCCCGCGCGGGGCCCCGCCCACCCCACACGCACCTGCTGCGCGCCCGCGCGCCCGCCCTCGCGTTCCCCCTCTCCCAGCCCCGCCTCCCCACTCCCCGCGCACCTGCCCTGCGCCTGCCCGGTCCCCCGCCCTCCTCCTCCCCATACCCCCCCTCCCCCTGGGGACGCTGCCCACCTGTCCTTTGTGCGGGCCGGTACCATTCGATCTGGCCAGCTCCCCTTCAGGGAGCGCCCGCTATGTGCCAGGCGCTGTGCCAAGACCGATCTGTGTAATCCTCACAGACCCTGTGTGGTAGGAGCCTCTGCTGTTCCCCGCCCAAGGCGCAGTGGGGTGTGGCCATTTGCCCAGGGTCACACAGAATTGAACCCCATCCTGATGCCCATTTCACCATCAAGCTACAGCGCCTCCCCATCGCATCCACATCCGTTATAGCTGGGGGCGGGGGGGGGGGCGCGGGCCTCCCAAACGCTCAGGGAGACAAAACAGTCACACTGGTAGCTGGCATCGTGGTGCACTTCATGTGTGCCAAACATTCACTGCCTCATTTCACTTTCCCAGCAGCTCTGGGAGGTTTATTACCCCCATCTCAGAGGTGAGGAAACTGAGGCACAGAAAGCTGAGGCAACTTGCCCAGTCATGAGTGGTAGAGCTGGGATTCAAACCCAGGCAGTCAGACCCCAGGATCCGTGCTCCCTGCTACTGGGCACTATTAACTCCACCCCCAGGTTCCTGGTTGGGGGAATCCAGCCCAGGTCTTTCATTGTTCAGCCCACCCACATCCCACATCAGTGAGGAGCCCTACCTGAAAAATCTAAGCTCCTAGGCCTAAGCCACTGCCACATCCCTAATTTCTATCAGGCCTCCCAGAAACCCTTGCTCTCGGCATGGGTAGCCACTTGGAAATCATTCTAGGCCAACCTCTCCATTTCGCAGGTAGAAAAACCAAGACCACCAAGGTTAAAGTCTAGCCCAAGGAGGAAGCAGACTGGTGGAGCCTTTGGGGAGACTTCAGTCCCCAAAGACTCAGCTGTACCTCCTGCTCCCCACCCCAGAATCAGATCTGGGGTGGGCACATGAAGGAGGGGCAGGAAGTGCTGAGAAGCAGAACAGGCTCCTGTCCCCAGTGGCAGCCGGTGTCTGGGGCTGGAGGAGGCTATCTGATCCCTTCCCCACTGCCCTGGCCATGACCTCCTCCCTCCCTCCATCTCTCCCTCCTCCCTCATGGCCAGAGTAGCCAGCACCCTGGGCTGCAGCTGAGAACCCTGCGTTCCCCAACCTGGCCTGCATTCCTGTGGGAGGAGGGACAGGGGGAGGCTGGGCCAAGGGCTTTAGGGACAGGGGTACCCCTGGGGCCACCCCACTCTGTGCAGGCCAAGGCAGGGCTGCCTCCAACCTCACCGTTTCCTGCCTCTGCTCTCCCCATCTCTCAGTAGCAGAGCTGCCTAAATTTGGCTCCAGGAGGGAATGGGGGAGGCGGCAGCAGGCGGGTGCTGTCAGAGGCCAGGGCGCAGCTCCCTGTCTAGCCGGCTGGCATTTTTGCTGTCTGGAGGAGGGCAGGGGGGCCCAGCAGCTCTCTCTGGGGAAGGGAGATGTTCGTACCTTCTGACATGCACTGAGTAATGTGCAAACGACATACAAACTGAGCTTCAAATCAGCATCCTAGCCAGGGAACAGCTTGGGTGCTGCTTTTGGGATGAGAACAGAAGGACCAGTGGCCCACTCCCTAGGGGCTCCAGTGGGGGCTGAGTGGAGGGGCACGAGAGTGTCCAGGGCCGGGAGTTGGGAGATTCGGTTTCTCTCCAGGTATAGCTCTGGGGCTTCAGATCAGCGACTGGACCTTCTGGGTCCCAGCCTGAGGGCAGAAGCCTGGCTTTCTCTGCCTGCTCTGGCATAGTGCTCCGCACACCCCATCACATGGTTAAGCACGTGGATTCTGCAGCCACTTTGCGCAGGTTTGAACCCTGACTCTCCATGGGCCAACTGGGTGAATTCTGCAACAGGATACCCAGGAAAACAGATTGGGCACCCCTTTTAGTACAGTCGCTTCCCTTCCCTGGAAGTCGAGCACAGGGGCATGGGCTGAAGGAACATGGGCTTTGGAATCAGACCTAGATTCCAGGTATGGCTAAGCTGGCAAGGCTCTGGGGGTCTCACTGCCCTTATCTAGGAAATGGGTTCAGGATCAGGATCCGAAGGTCAGCTGTGATGTTCCGGGGGGGGGCCTGGCACACAGTGGGCACCCCAGAAATCTTCCCACTGGCCTAGTCTCATTATTCTCTGCATTCCTTCAACTACTTGCCCTGTCCTGTTCCCATCTCCCCTCTCCTCTTCGCCCTCTGTCCTGGTTTTTCTCTTGTCTCTAGGTAGTTACACGTTTCTTGCAGTCTTCCTTCTCCCCTTCTCCCCGCTTGTCTGGGTGACCTCAGGCCAGCCACTGCCTATCGGAGTCTCAGTCTGCACATCTGCTAAATGGGGGTCACAGGGGTGGAGGAGGAGCTCCGTCTGGGATCCTGGGCCTAGTAGCACGTGAGAGGCAGCAGGTCTTCTTTACAAGGCCTCCCTCTCCCTACCCATCATCCTAAATGACCAGGAGGGGTGGGCTGTGCCCTCTGCTCTATCGGGTACAGGGCGTTGGGGCCCTGCTTCTCGGTGACTCTGTTTAACCCCAGATAACTGCTCTCCTGCCCCTCGGCCGGGGCTGATATGAGCTGAATCCAGCTTCCTGCCACCCAAAAGCCACTTCCTGCCAAACTCGAGCTGATACCAGAAGAACTTGTTTTCCGTGCACAGAGCAGTCCTTGGTGGGGCAGCCACCCGCCCGCCTGCCCCGGGTGTGAACGTTTTTTCCATCTGCCTGTCTGCCTGGCAGGGCTGGGTGGGGGAGGATGGGGCTCTGCCCTCTTCACCTCTGAACCTGCCTGTCCTGCCCCGCCCCACAGTCGCCTCCAGACCTGCCAGTCCACCCGTCCCTGAAAGGGTGCCAAGTGTCCCTGAGGGCCCAGACAGACATATGTAGGCAGTGACATACAGTCTGACACAGTCACACACATAGTCACTCTGACAGAGTCCCCACAGCCACCGGACATTTGGGCAAGGACTCCGGGAGACCAGTGTGTGACACTGTCAGACACAGTCCCTCGAGCTCAGTCATCGGAGAGAGTCGATGGAGTCACATTCGGAATCCCACCGTCACAGGCAGTCGTGGAGACGCTCACACACATGCTCACAGATAGGAAGCTCCCCTGGAGCTCCCTGCTCTTGCCCAGCACCCCCTTTCCAGATGTGTTCACTGATTCAACAAACGCTCCATGGGGATCTGCTCTGTGCCAGGCCTTGGGTAACCCATAGTAGGAATAAGGGAAATAGTAACAAACAATTAGCTGACCAGTGGCGCTGCCTCAGTTTCCTTATCTATGAAAGCCCCACCTCACAGGGCTGTTGGGAGCTAATGTATGCAAAGCCCCTGAGCTGTCACCCGCAAAGGACCAGGAGGAGTGGGCTGTGCCCTCAGACTTAGGGAGCGCCATCCAAGTCAGGCTATCTCAGTTAGCCCGGGGCATCCTGTGCCCAGCGCCAGGCTAAGAGCCCATATACATAATCTCCTGCGTCCTAGCCCGAGCCCTAGTGGGCTCTGGCAGCTAAGGTCATTGTTCCTGTTTTTGCAGATGAGGAAACGGAGGCTCAGGGGAGCACCCCCAGAGTCCTCAGGGTGCCCCCATTGACCTTGTCCCCCGCCACAGTCTCCCTTCACTGCTCCAGCCTGCCCCACGACCCGCCCGCGCCCCTACCCACACATACTGTTGCGTCTGCCTGGAGTGCCCTTGCCATTGGTCTTGGCAGGACCAGCTCCTTCTGAACTGCCTACGTACACAGCAGGTCCCCAAATCCCATGTCGGCCCTGTTCGCGCCCCTCAGAACACTTATCATTTGGGAAACAGTAAACCCTTGCTGGACATTAAGGGCACGACCAAGGACCGTGTTATCCCATCCTCTGGCACATAGTGGGTGCCCCACAACTTCAGAACTCAAGGAGTCATCGAAGTAGCCTTCTCCCCACAGCTACTGAGGGCAGAGCCTGGAATCAAACCCAGAATACTCCGAAGCCGGTGCTCGTTTCTACGCTACTGTGCGGCTCACACCACCAGCAGGCTCTTAATAACTTGTGAATGAATGAAAGAATGAATGAATCTGAGCTCTTGGGATCCCGGTCCAATGCTCCCCGGGTGAAACCTTCTTCATTTCATGGCCGTGTGGACAGGAGCCAAGCTCCAGCCGCCCTGGATGGTGGCAGGGCTGATGGGCCGCCCCAAGCCGGCTGTCAGGAGCTCGTCTGGCCACAGCCGCCAGCAGGGGAGACCAGCTGGCGGGGCAGGGTCCATCGGCCCAGGCCTGGAATCCGAGCCGCCCTGAGAGGCCCAGCTTCTCTCCAGGCCCCCACAAACTGGCCTTTGTTCCCCAGGCCGGCCAAGCCCCGGCAGCTTGGGCTCTCTCTCTGCCTGCGGCACCCGCGCTGAGCCGGCGGGGTAAATGGGCCAGCCTCCCCTCTGTCCATGCCCAGGACGTCGCTTGAGGACTAAATGGAGATGTAATTTTCTATACAAATCCATGACAATTTAGATGGAGTGATTGTAATTGGCTTTTCAATGGGGGTTTTGTCCAGCGCTGGTGGCTAGAACTGGGTGGCCTGTTTAAGGCAGGCTCCATTTAAATGACAATAAGGCAATAATATTGAGGACTTGTACAGTGCCCAGAGCCCCTCCTGTGCCCAAGTGGAGCCTCATGTTTATGGATCTGGTCCTTCCCCGGGGCTGTCTGGACAACTGGGTGGGGGGAGCTCCGAGCCTGGGAGAGGGGCTGCCGCATCTTTGAACTTCCAGACACAGCTCTGGGATGGCTGGGGCAGGGTCCCGTGTCCACCACTTACCTACTTCCTCCTTCGTTACGCACTCACTAACTAGTGGCGCCTGGGGGCTGCCTGCTGTTCCAGGTGTCCGGGATGCCAAGATACAGAGAAGCCTCCAGGCAGATCAGAGGGAGGAGGGTCTGATGGCAAGTGCAGCATGAGATCTGTGACCACAACTCAGTGCCAGACAGCACTGAGCTGGAGCTCCAAGCCCTGCTCTGGAGCTTCACGGAGTTACTTACCCTCCCCTTGCTTCTGTTCCCCCAGCCACACAGTGGAGTCGGGAGCAAAGGCACTGTGAGGTGGAAACACCTGGGGAGACCTCAGCCGGCGCCTGGCCAGTGGGAGACGCTGCCACGTACGGTACTGCCCTTGCTCCTTAAAGGCTCCAGCTTGGTGTCAGACTTGTTGGGTGACAGTGGGCACGTGACTTAACCCCCTTCCAAGCTCCACTGGCTTCTCTTCAAAGTGGGGCTTTCAGGGGCTCTGACCCCACAGGGTCATGAGGATTCAAGCAGAAAATGCAGGAGAGTGCTGAGCACAGGGCCCGCGCTGGTTCGATAACCGTGAGCTCCCTTCACCGTGAGGTTCCTGGGCCTTGAGGAGCTCACCATCCAGTGATAATTATAATGTTGGGTGTGGGAGACAGAAAGAGAGAAAAGAAAGCTCACAGGAAGCCAGGATGGAGCCGTCTCCGCCGCCAGCCAGGGATGCCAGGAGGGAATGATCTAGAACAGGCTGGGGCATGGGGCTGTGTTAAAGAAGGAAGGCTTCACCCGGGAGGATGACATCGGGCTGGGCCTTGAAAGGTGGGTGGTGTTTTTGCCAACAGAAAGGGCGGGTACCAGTGCCAGGCCCTGCCTCCCGAACAGGTGATTCGCACCTGAGGGGGGAGCTGAGGTGGGCGAGATGTGGGCCGGGAGGTGGGGGTTGGTGGTCAGGGAGGCCCTCCTGAAGGGGCCGCGTGGAAAGCCTCTAGGAAGGGGAGCAGCATGTGCAAAGGCCCACAGTGGGCGCCTGAGGCCATGGGGAGCGGACAGTGGGGAAACCGTACAGCGTGGCTGGAGAGATGGGCCAGGTCTCGCGGCTTCCCTCACAGAGAAACAGGCAGCCACGGAGGGAGAGGTCTTAAGCAGGCAGGTTACACCATCCAAATTGCATTTTTCTCAGGATCCCTCTGGCTGCTTGTGGAAAATGGGCTGCAGAAAGGAAAGGGTAAGAGGGAGTGTGAGGAGACCATGGAGAAGCCATCGGTCACTGCAGGAGGCACGTGGCTGGATCCAGGAAGGGGCAGCGCTCTGGAACTGGTGGGTGGATCGTGGCGGGCAGAGCTGGGTGAGGGGCTGTGTGCCGCCCGTATGGAAGCAGGGTTGGTGGAAGGAGATAAGAGAGGTGAGGGTGGTCGCCCACCTCTCACGCCGGGCTGAGGTTCTTGGGGGCTTTTTCCTAAAGGCAGCAGAGAGCCAACACATGGTTTTTCTCCAGGCAGGGAAAGACCATGCTGAGATTTGTGCTTTTGAAAGACCATTCTGGCTGCAGGGTGGAAGGGTGGGAGGTGGTGGGTGGGTGAGGCTGGAGGGAAGAAGGCAGGGATCGAGAGTGGTGGGTGAGGACTCAGAGGCCTCAGCAGGCCTGCTGGCCATTGCCCAACTCCAGAAACAAGGCACTTCTTCCTCAGAGAGGTCTAAAACCTGGTGCTATGTCACAGAGCTTGTCACAAGAGAGGCGGGATACCACCCCAGAGCCCAGTGCTCTTTTTCAGAGTCGTCCGCCTCGCTCACCAATAAAATCCATCACAAACAGCACTTCATCCTCGCTGTCAGCTAGAAAGCCCTTACTATGAGCCCAGGCGGTGAGTACTATTATTGTTCCCATTTTACAGTTGAGAAGCCAAGGCTCTGAGAAGCTAAGTCACTTGCCCAAGGGCACCCAAGCTGGGAAGGGAGAGCCAGACTCAGACCCTGGCACTAGGAGTCCAGACCCACAGACCAGATGTCCTAACCAGGCCATAGGCCAAATGGGGCCTATGGACAAATTTGGGGGGGTATGCGGAGATTTGGACATTGGGGAGGGTATGTGCTATGGTGAGTGCTGTGAAGTGTGTAAACCTGGCGATTCACAGACCTGTACCCCTGGGGATAAAAATATATTATATGTTTATAAAAAATAAAAATAAAAAAAAATTTCAAATTTATCGTGATACTTAAAAATTGGGACATTTCATGGAAGGAGAAACCCTGAACTTTGGATGGAACCTCCTGATGTTGGCGGCCTCAGGACCCGATCCTTGAGCCTCGTCCATTTGTAGCCTCCGGCGGGGAGGTCACACCTCCAGCCTGGGCTCTCCTCTGCCTCCATTTGGCTAGCTGGACAAGCCTGAAAGCGAGTGAGTAGGGCCCCTCTGGAGGGCTGGGGAAAAGCGTCTGTCCATCCGTCCATCCACCCATCCAACCACCCACCCAACAAGTGTTTGGACCACCCCCACCATCTCCATTGCCCAGCCAGCCCCCAGCTCTCCCACAGCAGAAACCACCTCTATCCCCACTTGCTCAGGCCAAACCCTAGAGTCCTCCTGGATTCCTGCTTTCTCTCATGCGCCCCCCACGCCCTTCCCACCCACCAGCAAATCCTGTTCACTCTACCTTTAAGCTATAGCCAGAATCCAGCTGCTTTCTACCAGCTCCCCTGCTCCTGACCTCCTGTCCCAGCGCCTGCAGGGCACTGGGGAGAGGCCCACACCAGCACTCAGGGGCCGAGGCCTGGCTCCTGCTTCCCTATTCTGGGTCTCAGTTGCTTCATCTGTAGGAAGGGTGAGGTAAAGCGGGTCATTTTGACTCCTGTTATCCTTTTGTCCAGGTTTTGGACACTTCATGTTAAAATCCTGAATCCTTTCTGGCCTTGGAAGGGCACCCTGTGGGCAGGTCAGAAATTCTCTGGGGTGGAGGCTATCTTGTTTACCACTGCCTGGATCCCTAGTATCTCCCAGAGCCTGGCACAAAGTAGGTGCTCAGGAAACATTTACTGAACGAATAAAAGAATGAATGAACCCCTGAGTCACTCCAAAGTGACCCTGAGCATTCACACTTGCAGAGGGCCTTAATTTTTCCCATCTGAGAAACAGAGTAATCTAATGCCTTGCCTTCCTCCTTGTAAAAATTAACATTCATTGAGCACTTACTGTATGCCATCACTGGTCTAGGTGCTTTACATATAATAACTCATTTACTTTTTAAAAAAATTTTTTTTAATATTTTTGAAGTAATCTCTACACCCAGTGTGGGGCTCAAACTTACAACCCCCAGATCAGGAGTCGCATGCTCTACTGACTGAGGCTTCCAGGCGTCTACCCATTTACTCCCTACTGTGACCCTAGGAAATATGAACAACTCCTTTCCACGGTTGTAGAAACTAAAGCTCAGAGAGGTTAAGGGGCATGACCAAGGTCACACAGCTCATCAGTGGCTGGACCAGAGACCAACCCTGGCAGCTCAGCGCCAGAACTCTCATTCTTAAACACTGTTCCAGGCTGCTTTCAAGAAGAAATGAGGTTTGGGGAGTCCTGCTCCAAGGAGGTAGCCTGGTCACCCATGGTATCCTCTGCCTGAAATGCCATCACCTGGCTTCTGAGCCATCCCTCCTCCAGGTTCCATTCCAATGCCCTTCTACCCACTCCCCCATGAAGACTTCCCTGATCTTTCACCACATTTCTTACCTCTGATTTCCTACAGCACTTTGTCAACCAGGACAATAGAGTCGGTGGGGTCTGACGCCAGGAGGTACTACCCACAATGCCATTTTACAGATGATGAAACGGAGGCACTGAGAAGGGCCATAACTTGCCCAAAGTTACATGGGGAGGAATCAGGCCTGAACCCACATTTGCCTGACCCACAGCTACACCCCTGAGCCCCTGAGTCAGACCACATCTCCTGAAGTCTGTCTTTGAGACTTGGCTGCCTTGCTTACGCGGAGGGACGCAGCCGGAGAGCAAAGGCTACTTCTCACCTCTGGGGACTGTGCCAAGCATACCTTAGTTGCTCCTTCAAGACTCCCTAGTGACCGGCCAGCCTCTGCCTCCTGCACAAGTGAGTGTGGTCTTAGAAAGAGATGTGCCAGGCCCCACATGCAGAGTCTGCATTCCTCCAGGAGTCCCTCTGGGAGGGGTGCGAGGCACTCTGAAGGCACAGGGAGGAGAGGATGGTGGGAAGTCAGAGGTGCAGGAGGTGGACAGATCATAGGACCTTAGGTCACTGAAAAGGGGGGCTTCAAATCTGACCGTGAGGGTCACTGTGAGGGAATGCCAGTGTCCATATATAGTGAGCACTCAAGTTACAGTAACCATCGTTATTCATTAATGGGTCCTATTCTAAACATTGCTGCCAGGAGTGGAGGGCGCTACGGACCAAAAAACGTATCGCCCTCGGACCTGCAATTCTATTCCTTGATATAAACCCACATGTGTGAGGAATGGCCATCTATAGTCAAGGCTGTTCCCTGAAGTATTTTCATGAGAGCAAAATATTGGAAGCAACCTAAATGTCCATTAGCAGAGGGCAGGTAAATAAACTAGGGTCCACCCATGAAAGCAAATACTATGCAGCTGTAAAAAAGAAAATGGAAGTTCTTTATGTTGTGACCTACTTACGCACTGACACAACATACAGAGATTTTCTGTTTAATGGGAAAACCACCTGAAGAACATTAAGCGCTAAAACCATGAAACTCCGAGAAGAAACCATAGGGCTAAATCTTCATGTCCTCCGGTTAAGCAATGGTTTCTTAAGTATGACACCAAAAATGCAAGCTACAAAAGAAAACGTAGGCAAGTTGGATTTCATGAAAATTAAAAAGTTTTGCACCAAGCCTAAGACACCATGAAGAAAATGAAAAGAGGGACGCCTGGCTGGCTTAGTCCGAGGAGCACATGACTCTTGATCTGGGGGTTTGTGAGTTCAAGCCCCACGTTGTGCATGAGGCTCACTCCAAAAAAAAAAAAAAAAAAAAAGGAAGAAAATGAAAAGAGAATCACAGACTGGAAGAAAATACTTGTGAATCATATATCTGATGAAGGACTTTTATCTACAATATATAAAGAAGACTTATAAGTCAGTAACAAAACAACAAATAATATGATTAAAAATGGTCAATTGATTTAAACAGATATTCCTCCGAAGAAGATACACAAATGGCCAATGAACACATAAAAAGAAGCTCAACGTCATTAATCATCAGGGACATGTAAATCCAAACCACAATGAGATACCACTTCGCACACGCCGAGGATGGCCTTCATCAAAAAGATAGTCAGTGTTGGGCCATCTGGGTGGCTCAGTGGGTTAAAGCCTCTGACTTTGGCTCAGGTCATGATCTCAGGGTCCTGGAATCGAGCCAGGGTCCATCGGGCTCTCTGCTCAGCAGGGAGTCTGCTTCCCCCTCTCTCTCTGCCTGCCTCTCTGCCTACTTGTGATCTCTGTCAAATAAATAAATAAAATCTTAAAAAAAAAAAAAAGATTGTACAAAAAAAAAAATAGATAGTGTTGGCGAGGATGTGGGAAAATCAGAAGCCTCGTCCCCTACGGGTAGGACTGTAAAATGGTGTGAGCACTCTGGGAAACAGTCTGGCACCTCCTCAAAAGTTTAAACATAGAATTACCATATGACCCAGCTGTTCCACGCCTAGATGATAGAAAATTGAAAGCATATCCCCGAGAACTTGAGTACTTGGAACAGCGTTGCTTATAACAGCCCAAATGTGGAAACAACCCGAATGTCCATAAACTGTTGAATGGATAAATAAAATGTGGTATGTCCAATACATGGAATATTATTTGGTAACATAATGAACAAGATACACGCTATAACGTGGACAAATCTTGAAAAAACTATACTAAGAGCAGTTAGACACAAAAAGCCCCATATTGTATGACTCCATGTTCAGGAAACATCCAGAGAAGGCAAATCTACAGAGGAAGAAGCAGATTAGTGGTTGCCCAGGACTGGGGTGGGGTGGGGGAAGGGGATCAGGGAGAGGTGAAGAGTGACTGCTAATGAGTATGGAGTTTCTTTCTGGGGTGATAAAAATATTCTAAAATTTATTGTGGTGATGATGGTTACACAAGCCTGAATATACCAAAATCCATTGAATTGCATTTTTTTTTAAAGATTTAATTTATGTATCTGACAGAGGGAGAGACAGCAAGCAGGGGGTGTGGCAGGCAGAGGGAGAAGCAGGCTCCCCATTGAGCAAGGAGCCTGCTGAGGGCAGATGCTTAACCAACTGAGCCACCCAGGTGCCCCTGAATTGTCTTTTAAGTGGGTGAGTTGTGTGGTATGTGAATCATATCTCAATAAAGCCATTATAAGAAAAAAGCAACCTACATATTTGCACAACATATTTTGTGTAAAAATAGAAAGAAAACCCACAAATATATGTGCATATGTTTTTATATATATGTATAAAATGTCTCTGGAAGGATACCCAAGAAATAATAATGGTTGCCCCTGGGGAGGGGAGCTGAGAAGGAGACAGAGCTAGGAAGGAGACTGTTTTTCATTATACATTTGTACTGATGAATTTTTTTTTCTTTTTTAAGGAATGAGATTCTACTACTTTTGCAAAATGTTGTATTTTAAAACAACAAACAAACAAACAAACACCCAGAGGTTTATTACTGGCCCTCAGCCAGAGGATGGGCTGGGCCAGACATCTCTGAACACGGGAGATGGAGAGGGAAACCCAACTTGACAGTTTTCCAAGCCTTGCTAACATCACCTCTCTTATTCCTCATACAAGCCCTGCCAGAAGGTTTCAGCACCAGCCCTGTTTCCATCAGCAAATCCTGTGGCTCCTCCTTCAACCAAGCCTAGAATCTGCCCACTTATCACCCTCCATGGGCACCATTCAGGCCCAGGCTGCCATCGCCTCTCTCCTGGCTCACTTGGATCATGGCACCAGCCTACTCCCAGCTTCCACCCTTCCACCTCCACACAGATCTGTCCTTGCTACTTGCCCCCACACCCTGGGCACCAGCCCACTGACCTCCTCACTGTTGCTCACACTCCTCAGACACTACCTGCCTCAGGGCCTTTGCACTTGCTCTGCTCTCTGTGTAGATAATCTGCCACCAGATACCCAGGTGGAGGCTCCCTTACCTCCAACATGTCTCTGCTCTAATGTCTCCTCATAAGAAGGCCTTCCCAGACCTCCCTATCTTGAACAGCAGCTCCTAGCCAATCCCTTTTCCCTATTTTTCTATATAGTACCTGACATATTTAATATTTACGTTTGCTTGTTTGTGACCTGTCTCCCAACCCCCAAACGTAGGCTCCATGGAAGGAAGAATTCTTTCTTTCCCCAGCACCAAGAACAATGCACATTGTAGGTGCTCAAAAATATTTGTCGAAATAAAACTGGGTCCTAAGAAACTGTCATAGATCAGTGGTTAAGGACACGTGCAGACTGAATGTAATGTGGTATCTTGGTTGGGATCCTGGAACAGAAAACAGACATTAAGGAAAGACTAGTGAAATCTGAAAAAAGGATGAGTTTGGTTCCTGGTGATGTACCTGGATCGGTTCCTCAGCTGTGACAAATGTCAGAATAATGTCAAATGCTAACAAGATGGGAAACTGGGTGAGGGCTTTACTAACAGGAACCCTCTGGACTATCTTTGCATCTTTTCCATAAATCTAAAATTGTTCGAAAATAAACGGTTTATATAAAATTTTTCAAATATGTCAAATGAAAGCACAAATGTACAAACTGAGGCTCAAACGGGCAGGCACAGCCTTGTCACAGCCACCCAGCCAATGAAAACCAGTGACCTGTGGGCAGAGAGACCCAGCAAACAGGCCCCAAGAGAAGGAGGCTCCTAGCACTGGAGATCCATTTATTTTGCAACAAAGGGCAACGTTATATTGAGGGAGGGTGTTTTTTCTCTCCAAATCTCACAGGAGGCTCAGTTATTTTATGGAGAATCCATGGCTGGCCCTACAGAGCTCAGAAGTCAGGCACACTCAAACAGCCATCTCCCCAGAAAACTGTCCTTTTCTCCTGGGTTCCCAGGAGGCCCAAACAGCTTTTCTGAATCATGATAATGTTTGCTAAGGCCTTTCTTGGGTCTGTAGATCAGGATCTCAAGCTGGGTCATATAAATCAGGGTAGGGGACAAGGAGGAGACTAAGACCAAGAGTGGTCTAGGCAGGGAAGAGAAAAGCACCATCTTGAGCGCCTACTAGGAGCTGCCATGGGACAAGACATTTTAAGCCTATGTGACCTCACTCCAGACTCCCGGCCCTGCAAGGCTGATTTGGTTACTCCTGTTTCACCAGGGAGGAAACCAATGACTAGAAAAGGATGCAGTCAGTGTGCCATGGAGTGGATGCATGGGGACTCCATCTCCTGGGCTTCATCCTGAACCTCTCTCCACCCTGTCCCTGCACTCTACCCAGGCCCACCAAATACTCCCACCTGCCACCAGGCCTTGGCCCACGTTGTACCCTCTACCTGAAACACTCTTTCCCCTCCTATTACCAAACTAAATTTTACTGGACTTTGAGGATTTGGCTCAAGTGTGTACTGCCTGTTATGGGCTGAGCTGTGTCCCCCCCACCCCCACTCCTCCTGACTTCAAATTTCTATGTCGAAGTCCTACCCTATACCTCAGAGTGTGACTATACAGAAATAAGGTTTTTAGAGAAGGAATTAAGTTAAATGAGGTTATTAGGGTGGGGGCTCATCCAATCTGACTCGTGTCCTTTTAAGAAGAGGAAGGAGGTTAGGACACAGAGACAGCAGGAGGAAGGCCCAGGTGAAGACACAGGAAAGACAGACACCTGTAAGCCAAGGAGGGAAGCATTGCAAGAAACCAGCCTCCAACAACTTGGCCTTGGATTTACAGCCTCCAGAACTGGGAGCCCCCAGGCTGCGGTACTTTCGGATGGTAGCTGTAGCAAATGAATCCAGACTGCCTCAGAGAAGGCCTCCCAGACCCCCCTGCCACGCCAAGGCTCAGCTTGGGCCCTTGTGAGCACTGTCCCCTTCATGGCACTCCTCACAGTGGCAACACTGTTGATGTGTGTGACAGTACAGTCAGTGACCCTCTCTCCTGGTAGATGGTGACCATCGCGAGGGCACAGACGGGGCCAGCCATAGTCTCTGCCAGAGCCTAGCAAGGCCCACGGTAGGTGCTCCAGAAGCAGGTGCTGAAGGAGTAAAGGACAAGCAAAGCTCTGTAGTCCTGGGGAATTTTCTTGCCTCTCTTTGTGCCTATTTCCCTGATCATGAAACAGCAAGTCCAAGGCTTCTGGAACTTTCTGAAGCAAATATTAATTTATGGAGTCAGGGGGCCTTCCCTGGGGCCCCTCTGCTCTGCCAGGCTTGGTTTTTCCCACAGCTTTAAATCAAATCCTTGCTGAAAAATGTAAAATTAATTCCCAGAGTCAGCAAAAGGTGCCTCACCCTTGGCCACCTGTCCCTGTGTTTCCTTGAATTCTGTTCTTCCTGCTCCCCAGTTCCGGTTCGTGCCTAAATCCTGCCAGTTCCCTTGGGTACACCCCAAAACTTCTCTCCCCAAAAAGCTCACCCTCAGAGAACCTGGAGACACGAACTGGAGACTCAGAAAGGGAAAGACAGTGGCCTGAAGTCACACAGCCAGGCAGGGACTGGTACCTCTGTGAACCTTGGCTCAGGGCCCAGTTCCTTCTCATGGGACAGAAGTGTCCTCAGCCCCGGGGAAATTCCCCTACCCCCTCCATTTGCCCCACCCAGCAAGTCTGCCTGGACTGAGAAGGGACTGGCCAGAGCCAACCTCAGGCACAGCAGATGTCCTGGTGCACGGAGAGAACGTGGCCTGCCCAAGGCCACACGGTCAGGGAAGAGTAGGGCCAGAGCTGGGAGTCCCAGAGCCCAGGCTGCGGACCCCACGGCCATCCTGCCCTGGCGTGCGGACTGCACGAGCTGGAGTATGGGATACTGATCCAGCTCTTCCTGCAGGCCAGAGTGGGGCATCTTAGGACTCGGGCAGCCCCGAGTTCAAATCTAGCCATGCGATCTTGGGCAAGGGACTCCTTGGCTCCCAGATGTTCCCCTCAATGGTAACATAGGGTTAGTGGCATCTACCCGGGGTGGGGGGGATATGATGAAGTTAAGTTAAGTGAACCCATGTTAAGATTAACATTCATTTGTGCATGCCATTAGGGTGAAGCCGTTAGCACAGAGCTTAAGGTGGGGTCCACCCACTCAGCCCAGGCGGTAAAGCGAGGTCCACCCTCACCCCCCATATCCTGCCCCCACTGGCTGAGCTGCCCTGTGGCCCCATCTGCTGAGTCACAGCACCAAAACCCTCTGTCACTTGGCTTGTGGATGGTGCGAAAGGGAGTCAACATAGCCAATTAGAACATTCTCAACATCTCCTTGGTGTCTACTTACTACTTCTACAGAGGCCGATTTTGAAAGCAGGATCCTTGGCCTCTTCTGCAGGAAATTTGGGAGCAACCCAGCCAGCTTCCCAAATCTTCCCACTAGGGCAGGCCCAGTGCTTGGACTAGTGGGAGGAATGGTGGGAGGCTCTTACCCCCTCCCCTGGCGACCAGGAAGCACTGGGACCTCTGGCAAGGCCTGAATGATGGACAGGGGTCATTCTTGACATGGACCAGTTCTCTGTAGCTCTAGAAACAGGTTCTGTACATCTGATGCCTTTGTGTGCATCAGAAACTGCTGGAAAGACAGACAAGCTGGTCGCAGCAGTGACTTTGGAGAAGGGAAAGAAAAGGGGCCGGCAGGGAATTGTTACCGTGCCTTTTGAAACTGTCAAACTTCTCATCATGTGAATGCACTGTGTATTTAGACAAAATTACAAATACAACAGAACCTAGGGTTCTGGGTGGAAGGATTAAAACCCCCAGCATCCCAAGTTGATACGACCCTTCTGTCTTCCCTGGGGATAACTGACAACAGGGCCAGAGGGTTGTCATTTCACCTTATGGGCCTCAGTGTCTCCTCGGGATCAAGACAGCTGTTGAAACCCATGTCATCATCTAACCCCCATTTGCTAGTCTCTTGGGATCAGCTCCAGGAGGGGGCACGAAACAGTCTATCATGGGAGCCACAGGCTGAGGGGGTGAGCTCCTAAAAGCCCAATGGTCCAGCCCTATGAATGAGACTCTCAAGAACATCACCCAGGCAGCCCCTTAACTTTACAGAGGGGGAAACTGAGGCACAGAGCTGGCAAGGCATGATGCCTAAATGATACCACCAAACGCATGTCACCTGCCCATAGCCCAGAACCACTTGTCTCCAGACAGACGCATCTGGGGGGCCTCATCTGTACTAAATTCGCCCCTGCACCCTCAAGAGGCTGTGTGGGCAAGTGGAGGGTCTGGCCTGGACACGGCCCTTTCCGCAGCCCAGGGAAGCTAGAGGGCCGGCTGCACCAGGCCTGGTCAGGCCTTGCAGGCTGCGGTAGAGTCTGGTCTTTGTCCTAAGAGCCCCTGGGGAGCCACTGAAAGGTTTTAGGCTAGGAACTGATGTTGTCTGATTTATGTTTCAGAAGATTGTTCTGGCTGCTGGGTGGAGAATGCACTGGAGGGGCAAGGAAGGGAGCAGGAGACTGATGCAGAAGCTGACGCAGCCTGGACCAGATGTGAAGTGGGAGAGCCGTGAACGGGTCCAAGGAAGGTGAGCTGATTGGGGATGGCAAAAGTATATTCCTCCTTGGGGAGTAAGTCCCCTATCCCTGGACATGTTTATACTGAGCCCAGGCCACACCATGACAGAGCTATTACAGCAGGGACTTGATATATTGGAACACAATGCCAAGATTCCAGGTCAACTCCTCCAGGAAGCCTTCCCTGACTTCCAAGGCTCGGTTAGCAACTCCAGAGCATCCCATGTCACAGCACTAATTATCCTGGGTTATAATCACTGGTTTCCAGATTTCTATGTCCTTCTAAAACCAAGAGAGCAGGGGCTACTTTCCTCCTCTCTGGATTCCCAGTCCTCAGCAAAGAGGCTGGCATACAACAGGACCTCATATATCACTTCCCCTCCCCTTCTTTTCCTTCTCTCCCCTACACCTCCTCTCCCAGGTCTTTCATCTGGGTACCCCCAATGCCCAGCCCAGATGCCGGCATACTGTGGGTGCTCAGTAAAGAGTTTTCTTTTTAAAAATAATTTTTTAAAAAGATTTTAAGTCACCTCCACACCCCAGGCAAGGCTTGAACCTACAACCTTGAGATCAAGAGTCAGACATTCCACCAACTGAGCCAGCCAGGCGCCCCTCAGTAAATGATTCTTGAAAAGGATCGTCTCTCCAGCAGGTGTAGCACACAGTAGGAGTTCAGTAAAGGTCTAGCCCCTTCCTCTCAAGGGCAGAGTCGACAACACCAGCAGTAATGCTTCCTGAGTGCCTTCTCAGTCCACGACTGCCCTAAGCACTCGGGCTAGGACAGTGATGTTTATTTTGTGGACTGGCTAATGGAGGCCTAGAAGGGTGTGGGCATTTACTCGGGCTGCACAGGCCGTCAGACAGCAGAGCAGGGATTTGAACCCGGGCTGTCAGGCTCCAGGACCGAGCTGTGTGGTCTCGTTCTGAAGGCCTAGTACTACACTGTCCCTGGCACGCGGCGGGTGCTGACACACATGTGCAGCGGGCCTCAGAAGGCCACAGTCGTACCCAGACCCACTGCTACTGAACGCTGCAGCACAATCCAGCTCTCCGCCCAGGACTGGGTCTCCCTCCCACCCAAATGGGCCAGGCCATCTCTGGGGGCTGCTGCCAGCCCGGGCCTGTCCAGGCCCCGCCGCCCACGCGGCCTTCCCTGAGCCGCCAGCAGGCCGGCAACGTGGCCTGCCCCGGGGGACTGAGCCCCGGCGGCCGGGCAGCCCAGACAAAGGCCGGCAGCGTGCCCAATCCCCTGGCACTCAGTCCGCTGCCGCCGCCTCCTCCTCCTCCTCCTCTCTCCAGGGCCCGGGCTGGGGGCACTGGCAGAGGTTGTTTTCAAAAAGGAGGTGGAAGGAAGGATGAGGGACAGGACTGGGCAGCCCTGAGGGCAGAGGCTGGAACAGTTAGAACGACGGGCAAGGAACAGGGCAGGCCTGCAGGCCTAAGCGGCCCAGAAATCAGGTGGCTGGGGGGCTGGCACCTCCCCACGGGCACCCAGCAGGTGCCAACCGCGGTTTGCTAAATAATGACCTCTCTGGGTACTGGGGACAGTCGTGGGGTGGGGGGCATTGTCGATCCTTCCAGCCAGAGACGGGGCTTCAGACTTCCGCCACAGAGAGCAGGTATTAAACTATGACTTCTCGGGTGCCTGGGTGGCTCAGTGGGTTAAGCCGCTGCCTTCGGCTCAGGTCATGATCTCAGGGTCCTGGGATCGAGTCCCGCATCGGGCTCTCTGCTCAGCAGGGAGCCTGCTTCCCTCTCTCTCTCTGCCTGCCTCTCTGTCTACTTGTGATCTCTGTCTGTCAAATAAATAAATAAAATCTTTAAAAAAAACAAACAAACAAAAAAAAAAACTATGACTTCTCACCCTGATTTAGCTCAGAGGAAACAGGGTCGGAGAGACAAAGCCACTTGCCTGAGGTCATAGAGTTGCAGGTGGGGCAAACATGAACCCCACCCCAGTAAATGCGATTGCAACAGGCCACACGCTTCCCACTGCCCCTATGGTCTCTTGGCAAACAACTGATAACAAAAATAGAGACAACAGTGAACACTCATTGAGCATCTAATAGGGACCAGGCACTGTGGCTAGGATATTACCTACATTAAGTCATTTCATCCTCAGAACAACTCTAGGAGGTAAGAGCTATTGTTATGCCCATTTTAAAGATGAAGAAAATGAGGCCCAGCAAGGTAGAGTAACGTGACCAAGGTCAAACAGCAAGTGCATGGTAGAGTGGGGTTTCAGTCTTGCCATCCAGAGCCTGCACACTAAACTACTGTTCCATCCCGAATGGATGGACAGACAGATGGACGGACAGAGTGGCTCACAGAGGTGAGCTCTGCTCTGTGTGCACCAGGCCCACAGCCGGGCACCTAGTAGGCGCTTGGCTTGCAGTCGCCATGACAACCTCGGCCTTTCTCCTGCAGCCCCTGTGGAAGGGGCCTCGTGTCCCCAGCAGGGCTGAGCTCAGGGCCGCGGGCCCTGTGCCCGGGCTGCTGGGGCGGCCGAGCTCCCTCGCCGAGCCGAGCTGCTGCATGACGGATGTGCCCGCCGCCGCGGGGAGCCCAGGGTAGAGCAGTTGCCTGGAAACAGGCTGCTCTGGCGGCCCACACTCAGACCTTTGTCACCATCTCAAGGACCTTTTATTCCTCCTCCTTTCTCGCTGGAGCCTGACCGGGCACACAGGTGAGAAGCTGCAGCCAACGCCACCCGCAGCCCCAGGCACAGGGGATCCGTGGCTGGGGCGGGGGGGGGGGGGGGGGGGGGGGGGGCGGCCGTGGCCTCAGGTTGGGGAGAGGGAGGCAGATGCGGGAGGGGAGAGTCGGCGGGGAGCCTGTGGCGAGGGAGATGGCGCTCCGCGGGCGGCCCAGCCGGGGCTTGGAACAATCCTGACGCCAGGATGTTTCTCTCACTGGCTTTATTTCTCCCAGCTTCTCTGACAAAAAATGAGCCTTCGTCCTTTTTCTTATGGCGCAGTACTGGAAACCTCAGCTTCTGGAGCTGAGGGAGGGGCCCAAAGAGACCTGGGCAGAGCCGGGCCTCTGGGGGGAGGGGGGGCCAGGGCAGGGGGACAGGTGTAGTGCCCCCCAAAGAGCACGTGCTAATTGGCCCTTATGCTGGTGGGCCCTGAGAGGGGATTAACGGGGCCCCAGGGAACTGGCTGGGGACCGAGCCACACCCAGCCAAGGCCCTGCTTGGGAACGGGGTGTGGAGGGGCTAAAAGAAAGTCCTGTGGGGCCAGGCCAGGCAGGGCTCAAGTCCCAGCCCTGTCCCTTTGGCGGGTCATTTCTCTGTGCCTCAGTTTCCTCCTCCATGGGGTGGGGGGGCTGCCTACTAGGGCGGCCATGAGAATAAGATGTATAAAGCATGCGTACCAAACACCGGCATTGAGTGAGTGCCCAAAGAAAGATCCCATGTGCCTTGAGTGAGTCGCCTTGGGGTGCCCAGCCCCCGGTGTGTCACAGGGACGATCTCGGTGTCCCCCAAGTGCTCCAGGAAGCAGGTGGTCTACGGCCTTCTCACTGGACACACACAGGTGCTGGGGCTCCAAGAGGGGATGGGGTTTGCCCAGGGGGGACCCCCAGGAGGGTCAGACACCAAGCTGACACCGTCAGGTTTCCAGAAGGCAGAACTGCTGTCTCAACCATCCCAGGCCTCAGCTAATGGGGCTGCAGCCAGACTTTGGGAAAATCAGATCTCCAGTGGCTGCCCCAAAACTTCCTTGGCTCTCCATTGCCCAGATAGAATCCAGGCTTCTCTGCCGGGCCTTAGAGGCCTCAGCAGTGCAGCCCCCCTCGCCCCAGCGCTGAGCAATGCTTTGTGCCTTTGCCAGCCCGACCCCTCTGCCTGGGATGCCCACCCTCTGCTTAGCTCCAAGATGAGCCGAGCCTTGGCTCCAAGACTGACTCTTCCAGAAAGCCGTACCAGCCCGGCATTTCCCACACCAAGCCAGGGGCACCTTCTCTCATGCTCTGAGACACTCTGTTCACCAACAAACCCGCCCCCTACCCCATAGTCGCAGGAGATCTCCTCTCTGGAGTCCCAGGCCTTGGGGGGAGGTTTGGGCTGTACCTGGCCTGGCATCCGAGATTCTACAGGCAGGTGCCATCTCCCAAGCCCTGCTCCACCTCAACCGGCCACAGCTCCCTGGCCACTGCCTTTGTCCTGGGCCGCACACCTCATGGTCTTGCCCCCTGAGCAGAGGACTCCTTGGTGCTCTGCTCCCGCGCTCACTCCCACCCCACCACGCCACCTTTCCCTGTCCCACGGGGTCCAGTTCAGACCCGTGCCCCTCAGGAGCCTTTTCCTGACTCCCCCAAACCGCAGGCAGCCCTTCTTCGGCTTTTCTTGCCTCCCTTCTGTGTGTTCCTGAGGCGGGAGGGAGGGAGGGAGAGAGGGAAAGGAGGCAGGGGGAGGAAGGAAGAAAAGGGGGAAGCAGAGAGAGAGGAAGGAGCTCTACCTTTAGTATCAGGCCTATGGGCCCGAGACTGGGCACAGGACCACGCAGTATCTAAATTATTTCATTCCTTCACTTAGAGGCGAGCAAAAGGAAGCTCGGGGCTCAGGGAGATTAAGCTTCTCAATCACTAAGGGCCCAAGGCCTAGCTGGGCTTCTCCTGCTGTCCAGGACACTAAGGTGGCACTACAAGGTCCCCAGGGGTCGCCACCGGGCTGACATTCCTTGCATTCTCCTACTGAAGCCAGCACGTACCCCAGGCAATGGCAGTGGTGACAAGAGCAGCGGTAACACTACCCGCTGATAATAGACACCGCTCAGGTGTTGGGCTTCAAACCCACACGGTCCTTCAGTTAAAGACAAGGAGCCTGCGGCACAGAGAAGCAGAGCAACTTACCCAAGGTCACACAGCTAAAAACGCTCTGAACCTCGTGACTGAAAGGCCCATGATGTCCCAGAGCCCAGGACATGGCGGGGTCTCCCAGCTGAGCCGGCACCAACGGCAGGCAGCTGCAGCCCCAATTCTGGCCACCAGGCCCCAAGCCCGTCCCTAGTGGCCACCCGCTAATTAGCCAGGCGGCTTCTGCTTGCTCAGTGGCTGCTGTGCATAATTCTCCTAGGAAAGGCCGAGCTTGCAGGAGCAGGAAAGGTAATTGCTAATTTGCACGAGAGGAGACAAAGGGGACAAAGGCACCCGTGGCTGCCCCGCACAGCCTGAGCTGGTCTCACATTCATGACCTGGGGCTACCCACCGACCACCACTCACCACCCACCATGACAGGCTCTCCGGATGCGTCTGTCCACAGAACACATCCAGACAACCCCCGGCCAGTACGGGTCACGGGGCCAAGCCCCAGGAAGAGCAGAAGAGAGCATGTACGTGCCTCCCCCCCACCCCTGGCCTCTTTTCGAGCTCAGTGATTTCAGAACAAGTGACCCCTGTAGGGGTTCTGTCACTCTCTGGGCACCCTGCCCTGCTGCCCACCAAGCCTTCCAGCAGCTTGAGGGGGATACTGCGCTCAGCCCCATTTCCAGGCGAGAAAACCAATGCCCTGGGCGCAGAGGGGACTGCCCCCAGTCACCTCGCTGGGAGCCCGAGGCAGCCAGGACCCGCACTGCTCTGCGCTCCAGGCTGAGACTTTCCCGTCCCCATCTCACATTTTGCCGAAGAACCCGAGGGCTAGAGGCTATTTTACATCAAGAGTACGGGCTTTGGAGTCTCAGCTCTGCCCTCACGGCCTGTGAGCTTCAGGATATCACCTCAGGACAGGCCTCAGTTTCTTTGTCTAGAAAATGGGCCTAAAAACCCCTGAGTTGTGTGGGCACTAAGGAAAGGCACTGGGGCCTTAGAGGTGCTCACCATAGATGAGCTCCCTGACCGCGCCTTCCCAGGGTCACGCGGTGTGCCAGGCGTTGGGGCAGGGTGGGGCTCGAACCCACGTCCTGGACCCCAGGTGACAAGGGAAGAGGCCACAGCAACTGAGGACCAGAGCCTGATGGGTTGGGTCTGCTGTCAAGGGCTAGGCGGCCAGGTGGGCGGGGGAAAGAAGGGGGCCCCTCCACAGAGCCTGCCTGCTGGTGCCCTGCTGGGCTGTGACCCGCTCCCTAGGAGGACCCCTGGGGCTGGAGCTAGGTCAGGCAGACCCGGTCCCAACCCTGGATCTCCCGTGCCAGCAGGGCATGCACTCTCCTCGGCTCAACTTCCTCATTCATGATGCTCCCCAGCCCCAACCAGAGCTGTCCTGAGGCTCAGAGGCTGATCAGGACGGGTAAGGCGCCAGGGCAGGCTCCGGGGACACCAGTCTAGGGACCCAGCCCTCCCTGCCCAGCAAGGCCAGACACCGGATGGACAAACAGGCCGAGTGGACAATCACATGAACTCAGACCTCTTCCTCTTCTTGAGGACCCCAGACTCCGCCTGCCTGTGGCCTGAGCTTCCCCACGCTTTGGGCCTTTCAACATCCTTACAACAGACCTCCTGACCCACCAAGCCAGGCCTTACAAAACCTGCTCTGGGACCACAAATCTCAAAGTTACTACTATTTCACGGTGTCAGTGATAGGCATTCACATGTCTGTGTGCGCTCATGGAGGGTGGGGGCGGCAGGTTCTGGACAATCTCCACTCCCCCAGATCCCCAGGGTACCCTAAGCTAGGAGGCCCACATCTTAGCCTTCTAGTGGCCCCGCCGCACGGTGACCCTGGTCAAGTCACTCACTCTCTCCAGGCCTCAGTTTACCCCTTTGTAAGTTGGGGATATTATTTCTGCCCCCCCTTCCTCATGGAGTTCTTAGAAGATTCAAGTGATGTGACAGATTCCAACAACTGTGAAAATAGTTCAAAGTCATATAAATGTTAAGTGCTGGTTTTAAACACTTACTGAGCTCCTCCTACAGGCAGGCACAGAGCCGGGCACTTAAACAATGCTTTCTGGCATGTTACCTGAATCCCACCCCATCACCCCTATCAGACAAGCATTATATCTCTATTCTGCAGATGAGGACACTTGCCTAAGGTCCTGTAGCCAGAAAGTGCTGGGGCCAGGATTTGAACCCAGGACCACCTGAGAGTCAGCCACATGGAGTAAGGAGTGAAGACAATGGTGTACTCTGTTCCAAGCCCCCATGGGCCTTAAAATCCACCCTCCAGGTTGAACAAATAGGTATCAGGGCCCCTTCAGGCATCACTAACTCTCACTGGGATTGGCTGTGAGGGCTCAGAGTAATTTTTTCTGGGTCCTAAGGTCCTGAGGGATAAACTGTGGTCTTTTGGTTCCCAAATACAAGGTGTGGGGGAAGCCGGGGACACTGGTCTCCTTGCTGTTCCTTAAACCCACTGGGCATACTCCTGCCTCAGGGCCTTTGCACTTAGTGTTTCCTCTACCTGGAATGCTTTTCCCCCAGATACCTGCATAACTTGTTCCCATACCTCCTTCAAGGCTTTGCTTAAATGTCACCTACTCAGTGAGGCCCTTTCTGACACCCTGATTAAAATTCCAATACCTCCCTCCCCAGCACCTCTGATTCCCCTAACTGCTTGATTTTTCTCTAGAGCACTTAGCAGCATCTGACAAGCTGGGGCACTCTCCTCGTTTATTATGTAGTGTCAGCCCCCACCCCAATGTAGGCTCTCTGAGAGCAGAGATTTCCATCTGTGTCTCCAGAGCACAGCACAGCGCCTGGCAGAGCGGCCGCTCCAGAGATATTTGGACAACAGAGTAACACTGAGGCTCAGAGAGGGACAGCACTGGGCCCAGGCCACACAGGGAGCACAGAAGTGGTACTTGTGCCCAGGCCTTCTTCTCCCAGTGCTCATCTTCTGTCTCCTCACTTTTGACATGGGATTGGCTCAGATTTGCTCGCACTGGGGTACAGAGGCATGGGAGTCGGCCCAGAGTGGCAGAAGAAAAGCCCCTCCCCTGGGGCTTATGTAGAGGAAGTAGCAAGGGGGGTATGTACAGTGTGTCCATCCAAGAGCCCCAGGCTCCCTCCCTGCCCCTTCCCCATCTCAGGTCCCAGGTGCAGAACCCAGAATAGAACCTTCGTTTCCTTCTCGTCTCCTGATTTGTGGAATGGAGTCTCCACCTGGAAACTTCAACTTTTACGGTGAAGGTCCGGTTCCTTGCCTCTCCGGTGGCCTCTCTGGGGGACAGTTCTCCCTTGTCCCAGATGAGGTGCTAGGGGCAGAGGAACGAGGGCACCGTTTGCTTAAACTTGCTGGAGCCAAGCCAAATCTTAAGCCCCACTCAGGAACGTCAGGCTCAGGCACCTTTACCTGGACTGGGCCCGGTGCTAGGAGCTGGGTGCTGGTTGCTGGGTGCTGGGTCCAGGTCCAGGGAGCTGGCTGCGGCTAAGGGAGGGAGCTGCCTGCTGGAAGTGGCAGGTGGCCGCAGCTGGGGGCACCTGCTGGTCAGCCAGCCTGCCTGGTCTTGCATCTGGGTGTCGTCGCCCTTGGCTCTCAGTGGGCCCCAGGCGAGTTGCATAAGCCCTGTGCCTCATGGAGCTGTTTCAGGAGCCCAGTGTGGGAACACACAGGAAGCCCTGGGAGCAGGCCGGCGCCTGGGGACACTCAATACAGACGCGCCAATACAACTGCAAGCACACGGTTCCCTTCTCATCCTCATCACAATTCTCCCCACTGTCACCACAACTTCACCGTCCCCAGCATGACCAGTGCTGCCACCGTCCCTCGGTCCTACAGCATCCAGGCCCCAGGATGCAGCCAGAGCTCTGGCAGGACAGAAGCCAGGTCGGTGGGGGCTTGCCGCTGTACCCCAGAAGGCTCTCCCCAGGTTGGTGAATGAATACGTGAGCGAACGAGTGCATGGACAGTGAACTGACTTTTGCAGAGAACGAAGCAGCTGACACAAGAAGGAGGAGACAGACCCAGTCCTTCAGCCCCTCTCCGGGGCCCCCGCCTTCTTTCTGTAGCTTCTGCTCCCATGTGGGCTACTGTCCACCCCTGGGCCTGAGCCCCCAGTCTCCACTCGGCACACACCGGACCAGATTCGGCTCCCTAAACACCTCCCTCCCCATGGTCCCCCGCTCTGCCATACTCAATAGCTCCCACTGCCTGACATCTGGCCTTCCGGGGCCCCATTAAGGGACTGGCCACCGAGCTACATCTCCCAGCCCCAGACCTCCGTACAGACAGACGATCCTCTCTTCCCCTCTTCCCACAGCTGTGTCTCTGCCTCACCTGGGCTTCTCAGCATGGCCAGGAGTGAGCCCAAATATCTCTGTGACCACCTGCCGACCCTGCCAGCCTCCTCTGGCTCCCTCGGCCCTGGGACTGGGACAGTCCTGGACGGGACCCTGACCGTTGAGCCGGCCCTTAGGTCAGCCCCCCAACAGCCCTGTCCTTCCATTCTGCAGAGGAGGAAACGGAGGCACAAGAAGAAGAATTAAAACGTTTGAGAGCTTGTTTAAAGAACATTTACGGAGTGCTGATGGGGCACTAGGTGCTAAAAACACAACAGTGAGCAAGACAGCCACCGTCCCCATCCTCGTGGAGACCAAGAGGAACATGCACACAGATACAGCACGGGTAGGACAGTAACAAAGGCTCTGGGTGGCTCAGTCGGTTGAGCGCTGACTCCTGATTTCAGCTCAGGCCCTGATCTCAGGGTGGTGAGATCCATCTGCACTGGGCTCCACGCTCAGCAGGGAGTCTGCAGGACTAGCTCCCCCGCTGCCCCTCCTCCCTCGTGCTCTCTTTCTAATAAATAAATAAATAAATCTTAAAAAAAAAACCAAAACAGTCTCCAGGGGTGCCTGGGTGGCTCAGTCCATTAAGCTCAGGTCCTTAGGCTCAGGTCATGATCCCAGGGTCCCGGGATGGAGTCTCGCATCGGGCTCCCTGCTCGTGAGGTGCCTGCCTCTCCCTGCCACTCCCCCTGCTTGTGCTCTCTCCATCAAATAAATAAATAAAAGCTTAAAAAACAAACAAATGAGTGAATAAATAAATTAATTAAAAGGCTCCCCAGTTAGGGGAAAGGGCTAAGAACACGGGGTCAAAAACCACTTTGAAAAGGCATTTGGGGGCACCTGGGTGGCTCAGTTGGTTAAGCGTCTGCCTTCGGCTCAGGCCATGATCTTGGGGTCCTGGGATGGAGCCATGCATGGGATTCCCTGCTCAGCAGGGAATCTGCTTCTCTCTGTCCCTCTGCCCCTCCTCCCTGCTCGTTCTCTTTCTCTCTCTCTCAAACAAATAAATAAATAAATAAAATCTTAAAAAAAAAAAAAAAGAAAGGAGCGCCTTTGTGGCTCAGTTGGTTAAACAACTGCCTTCGGCTCGGGTCATGATCTTGGGGTCCTGGGATCGAGCCCCATGGGTCTTTCTGCTCAGCGGATAGTGTGCTTTTCCCTGTTACTCTCCCTCTGTTGTCTCTCTCAAATAAATAAATAAAATCCTTAAAAAAGAAAAAGAAAGAAAGAAAAGGCAGTCAGGAAGGGCCTCCCTGAGGAGATGACATTGTAGCAGAGCCCAGTGAGGGCTGGGGAAGCAGCCTGGAGGACAGTGCGGCTGAAGGTAGTGAGCAGGAGTCCGGAAGGTGGAGACAGGGGCCAGAGCGGAGCCTTGTGGGCCTTGGTGCTTTTCGCTCAGAGGCTGATGGGGACCCACAACGAGGTTTAGGGCAGAGAGAGAACACGGTCAGGTTTGCCTTTTTAATACAGCAGTTTGGCTGCTGTGTGAAGAGGGAGGAAGTAGAAGGAAGGACAATGAGCTTTCCCTGGGGGAGGAGGTGATGAAAACTGGAGTGGCGGGTAGAAAAGGCCCAGTACTCCCCACACCCCTCAGAGCTTACTTCCCTGGGAAAGGGGGACCCAGGGGAGCCAGACATGGGGGTCAGCAGGGCCAGCTTGGGCACGCCAGGCAGAAGCAACCCTGTTAATCTCAGTAAACCTGGCACAACAGGGACAGGGGCCTGGCTACCAGAGCCCACCAGCTGGATGGCACGTCGGGCCCCAGGCTGTCCCCAGCACCACCACCCCCGGGGCCATGCGGCTACCTGAGGTTCCCAGCTCTGGGAGGGCAAAGATGAAGTCCATCCTGTTCACCGCTCCCAGCACATAGTAGGTGCTTAGTAAATCTCAGTGGTGTGCCTGCACAGGACCTGATACGAAGCAGGTGCCAACGAGTTGGCTAAATGAGTCCGTGAATGCAGAGATGGCCCGCAGCCCTGCGTGGTTTGCCGGGCATTCTCAGATTAGTCTGGGGGCCTTAAAATAATTGCGGCTGCTGTGGATCACGGCTTCACCCTGAGCCAGGCCCCCGGCTCAGCCTCTTAAGCCGCATCCTACAAGCCCCCACGGCAGGTTCTACTGCTATGCCCATTTTATAGAAGAGGAAACTGAGGCCCAGGGAGGTTAATTAAATTCCCCCAAAGTCACTTAGCTACTAAGCAGCAGAGCTAGGATTTGAACCCAGGGCTGTGTACCTCCTAAGCTGGGATCTTATAAATGGCAGCAGCCTCTTAGCTGTAAGATCCCCTGAGGGCAGGGACCCGCACGTGGGGTCCCCCACAAATAACCCCAATGCTCTGTCACTCCTGCGGTGTCATCTTGGCCCCTCACCACCGCCTGGGCCACCATCCTGATAAGGAAACCAAGGCGAGGAGCAGGGAACTTTTTCAGTAACGGCAGACCTGAGAAGGTTCAGAAGTAGCAGAGGAGGGCTTCGAGGCCTCCCCTTCACAGCCTGGACAAGGGCTGTCTCCACAGCTCGCCTCACTCCTCCTGTCCCCGCGGCCACTTCACGTCCCCAGCACAGGAGTGGGGGATCGAGTTCCCGTACCTCCAGCCCTGGACAAGGCAGTGGCTAATCCTTGAGGGCCAGTTGACGTCAGAAATCCCCCCACATTGGGGGCCTGGTCTGAAGATCCAGGGCCGCTGGGCTGAACGCTCACCTCTGCCTCTTGCCTCAACCGACAGAAGCCCAGAAAACCAAGCTTCAGGCCCCGCAAGGGACTTGAACACCCCGCTGGGTGTTTAAAAATCTCACGGACGGGGTGCACGGGCATGCACACTCAGCAGAAAGCCCAGCAAAGCGGCAGCCATGGCGGCGACCCTCACAGCGACCATCCCCGCCTGTGGAGCACTCGGCCCCAGGCTCGCTTCTGCAGGGAGCGAGGCCACAGTCCAGAGAAACAGGCCCTAATACCACCCCCAGTTTAGATGTAGAAACTCAGACACGGAGACGTGTCCAGCTGTCCAAGTCTGCGAGTACACAGGGCATTCAGGATTCAAAGCCAGGCAGCCCAGCTCAGAGCCAAGGGTATCCGGCCTGACACCTAAGGGACTGGACCTCCCCTAGGTGGAGGGGGACAGGGTGGGCTGGTCACTGTTCACCCCCTTGCTGGCTGCTGTTTTGTTGCTGTTGCTTGAAGTCTTGTGTGTGCATTACCTTGAAAAACAAACTTCTCTTGGGCTCCTTTGTCCACCCTTTCCCCCTTCCAGGGAGCTCCCAGCCCCTCATCTCCCACTTCTTGGCTCATTTCCTTATAAGAGCCGCCCCCCTCCCCCGGTCAGGTCCTCCCCATGCCCCTCCTCCTTGGGTACCTCATGGTACCCTCTCCTTGTCTTGACGCCCCTCAGTGCCACCCGGATTAGGCACCGGCCACCTGCTTCCTCCTGGGGCTGCTGGCGGCCGGCAGCTGGCTGTGACCTTGGCGGTGAGCTCTGCCCTGCCTCGTGCCGGTGGGCGCGGGGCTCCCCCTGCCTCAGCTGGAGTGCAGTATGCTGGCTGTCCCCGCTGGCTATGAGGCCCCACACCGCCACGTGGCCCTCCCTGAACCAAAGAATCCCTTGGTGACCCCGAGGGTCAGCCAACTCTCCCCATAGATCCCGTCTGCACCTTAGTAGTGCGTCCCAGGGTCCGTACGCTCTGCGGGAGAGACTCATGCCTGTCTCTCCGTGCCGGGAAGAAGAACGTATGAGCCAAGGGTGCGTGGTACCATAGGGGACCCCGGGATCTGACATCTGCCGTTGGGAGGATGGGGGCTAGAGGGAGCCAAGGACATGACACTTCCCACTGCACAGGCCCAAGTCCCTGTTCTGCCTCTTATCAGCTGTGTGGCCTCGGGCATGTTAACCAACCTCTCCGAGCCTCAACATCCTTGTCAGCAAGACGAGGATTGCAAAGATAGCTGAGTTCGGACCATCGCACGGAGTCATGGACATAAAGTGCTTGGCGGTGTCCAGGTTTTCATAAGTAACGCCCAAATAGTGGCTGGGTCATGACTGTCACTGGTTTTGCTCAGTAGCAGGCAGTCGCTGCTTACTTTATGGACTTCAGATTATCCCACAACCCTAAAAGGGTGCGGAGAGGACTCTCCCCATTTTGCAGATGTGGAAGTGGAGGCTCAGAGAGGAGGTGGAGAGGTATCCGAGATCCCACAGCTGGATGGTCAGGCAGGATTTAAATGCAGGGCTCTCTGGCCCAGGAAGCATGCCCACTCTTAGCCCCAAAATGGGCAGCCTGGCCCTGGGCAGCCCACTGCCCCCCCCCCCCCCGCCGAGTGCCAACTTCTGACTGGAGCAGCGGGATTTCTATCCTCTACTTCCCACCTGCTTCAGCTCAAGGTGCCTTCCCTCTGCCCCAGCTTCTATCAGGGTCTTCTCTCATCCAGACCTGGGGCTGGGGGTCTGCCCATCCCCGGGGGCAAGCCAGCTGACCACCCCTCCTGCTGGAAGTCTCCCCTTCCAGTTTCCCAGCACATGCTCCTGCTGCCCTCACCCCGTTCCAGCTCTGGCCACTGCCACTCCTGCCCCTCTTCGCATCCCCTGGCCCCTTCCCAGGCCCCAGATCTGAGGTCTAACTGCCATTTGCCATGCTAGGGGCACAAGAGACAAAAGCTCCTGGTTCCTGGGCCAACCACCTGATGTGGAACCTCTCTTCACCTTCCCATGGCAGCCCTGTGAGATGCGTGATACCACTGGCCCCATTTTACAAAGGAGGAAACTGAGGCTCCAAGAGGGGAAGCAACTTGTTTTAAGGTCATCGGGCCAGTGAGTCACAGCGCTCCGCTCGAACCTGGGGCTGGTCTGTGCTCCGGAGCCCAGCCCGGTGGCACTGCTCCACCGGCCTCATCACAGACTCGAGGGTTACTGGTTCAATCCCAACCAGAATCGTCATTATAGCCCCCTTTCGTGGAAGGCTTCGCAAAGCCCACACCCTGCTACGGCTGCCACCATACCATACCATGTAGTTTAGAAGTCAGATGTCCGTGAAGCCACAGCTGGCATTTCCCCCACTTTACGGATGAGAAAACTGAGGCTCAGAGAGGGGAACTGACTTGCCCAAGACTGCACAGCAATAAATGGCAGAGCCTGGACTCAGCCTCTGCCTCCACATTCCCCATTCCTCCTCTGACACCCCCCATTCAACATAAACCCTTTTGTCCCCAGCCCGCTTCTGTCCCAGCTCCAGATCTCCCAGAGAAGCCCCATCCTCCATGGGGCTTCCCAGGAGGAACTCTCTGAGCTGGACCCCCTTTCTTTCCCCCTCGGCCCAGGCTTTCCTGTCACCCCACAAAGTGCTTCTTAGCCACCCCTGGGAGGACAACGGCTATCTGGTTTGGGGATCTTTGCAGTGGAGAGAGGGGTCAGTAGCCTCTACTCTGAGGCCTACCTGTCAGGCTTGATTTCAGGGCATCTTCCCAGCTACCCCACAGGGTGTGGGTTACCACCACTGACACACAAGGGGTTCAGGGATCAGAGCAGGCAAGCCATTTGCCCAGAACCAGAAGCTGGTGGCAGACCTGGGGTCCAAATGCAGGCCTGTTGTTGGCCATGTTACTCTCCTGTCTTCCCTAGTTTTGCTCTACCAAAAGTGACAAGCCACTATTGAAGCATTTCACAGGATTCTCTCTCTTGGTTTTCCCATCAAACCCGCTGGGGAGGAATAATCAGCAGACCCATTTTTCAGATGAAGAAACTGCACCACGAAGTGCTGACTTAGCTAGGCGCTTGCGTAGGCTGTACCTTGGTTTGCTAACCTGTAGAATGGGGTCATAACAGCCTCCTCCCAGGGTGGCTGAGGGCTGCACAGGATCGTGGAAGCCAGGGGCTCGTGGAGACAAGCCCTCAGGACGCTCGGAGATCAGGCCTGAGTGCACTTTTCTCCACCCGCCGGCATCCAGTCAGGGCCTGGCCTGCCAAAGGAAGGGCCCCATGTCTCCTTGAACATTTCCTCAGCCCGGGATGCCGGGATGCCGAGAAAACGATGAGTCATCCACCCAAGCATAGGCCTCCCAGGAGCCTGCAGTCGGGTCCCAGCCGGGGCGTGGAAGGTTCCAAGCTAGGGAGGGGGCCCCGTGGGCACGATGACTCCCAAGCTGGCCCCACGGAGCCCAGAGTCACCACAGGCCCCTACTGCCACATGCTACCGGCCTTAAGGCCAGCTCTTAGACTCCGCCCACAGGCCCCTGCCCCTGTCCCCCAGATCTGTATAGTTGTCCACGTTCCTGGTGTCCTAACCTCCCCTCCTTCCACCCAAGAAAACTGGGCCAACCCTGACCCTCGAACACCATTCTCCCCCCTCCTCCCGTCACCTACGCCCAGTCCCTTGTCCTATGAGGGAAGCAGCCCATCTTCTTCCTCCCAGGCTAGCCTTATCTCTCCGCACCTCGTAATTCCTTTACCTTCTGTCTCACCTTTATGGGCTACGTCTTTTTCTTGCCCAGTACTCTAGGGTTCATTCTAGAACCCAAATCTGACCTTCTCTCCCTCCACTAAAAACCCTCCTGCGGACTCCTTGCTTTCCCTTATGATGACACAAGAAGATAAGGACACACTAGTTCCTCTGCCTGGCTTTCCAGATCCTTCTCTTCCATCTGGCCCCAAGCGATTTCACCAGCTCATCCTCTCAAGACTGCACAGTGGTTTTCAAGCTGATTTACCCGTCCCCACCCCATCTGAAATGTTCTGCAGAACATGCTTCCTCAAGAAAGTGGCCCCAGTCACCATCACACAGAGTCTGCGCTAACCTGTGAAAACCTGTCCCACCTCCGAGCTCCTGCTCACATTCCCACCCGCTGGAATGAGCTTCCCCATGCTTTGCTCTTGCTGAAAAATTTGGCTCAAGGTCCAGCTCAAATGTCGTCTTCCTGAGGACTCCCTGGACACAGTTGGGCAGGAGGAATGGTCCAGTCCCAGACCCTGGGACTCCCGAGGCCCTCCGAGTACAGAAGTGGATGGGCAGTTCTCAGACTCTAACTCTGAGGCATCTGCTGCCCCCCACAGTGGGGAGTCCCTTCGGGGCAGCAGCTAGTCTCTGTCCTGTGGACACAGCAATGAACAAAACAGACTGGTTTGCCTTGGCAGAGCCCACCATCTTATGGGGAAACAGGTACCAAACTTATAAACTAAAAACCATCCATAATGTCAGGGGTTAGTAAGAGCTAGAGAAAAAATTAAATACAAGGGGGATGGTGAGAAGAGTCCAAGGGACTTAAAATGGTCCTGACTGGGTGATCCAGGAGGACTTCTCTGAGATGGTGACATTTGAGCAAAGACCCAAAAGAGGAGAAGAACCAGCCATGTAGAGATCTAGGGAAACAGCCAGTGCAAGGGCCCTGGGGCAGAGTTGTGGCAGCTGGGGCAGATCGTGCCTGGCTGTGGAGGCTTCAAAAAAGACCAGCTCTTGCCTTGAGTGAGACAGGAGTCTTGGAGGGTTCTGAGCAGAGGCAGGGGAGAATCTGGTTTGTGTTCTGCAGTTTTCTCTGGAGTGTGGGTTGGAAGGGATTACAGGGAAGCCAGAGTGGGCACAGGGGGGTGGCTGGAGGGGGTGGAGGTGGTGAGAAGGTGAAATCTGAGATGTATTTTCAAGGTCAAAACAACAGTATCTGCACACAGTTGGTTGGGGACAAGGAGCTATAAGAGAACCATTAACATGACTCCCAGGTGTGGCCGAGAAGGGGCAGGACGGGGCTGCCGGGATGGTGATGGGGGAGAGCAAATGAGGGGCGAGTCACCTGCCTGTTCACACCCAGCTCTGGTGCTCTCTGGGACCTTGAGCGAGTCCCCCCCATTCTCAGCTTTAGTTTCCCCCCTTCCTGGCTGGCCTAGATGACCGGATGCTGAGGGAGTAGATGACTTTGTGGGAGAGAACAGGCCCCACCTCCCAGCTGCTCTGTCTCCGCACCCCTGCAGCCTGCCCAGGTCGGGTTGGGGGGTCTGGAGCTGCAGGTGAAGTGAGGGGGAAAGATGGGGGGCGGGGGGGCGGGGGGTTGGGGCATCTGTCTCCCACCAGGCTGAGTCTTAGGCAGGTAAAGGCATGCCTTGAGCTCTGAGAAGCTTTTGTGGGGTGTCCCAAATGAGGGGACCCCCTAGGCCCAGGGTGGGGAGGTGCAGAGAGCTAAGGCACCCATGGGTCCCACCTCCACACCCTGCGGCTGAGAGGGTCAGCCAGCCACGGAACCCAAGCCTGGCCACTTCCTCACTGTGGGACTCGGGCGGGTTCCCTGGCCTCCCTGATGCCAAGTCCTCATCCACCACACAGAATCCAGGGCGATTAAATGAAATAAAGTCTGGTGCATGGCAGGGGCTAGAAAACACAAGAGACGGGCTCAGGCCCCTGACCAGGGAAGGCTGTCATTACAGTGGCCTAACTGTATTCCAAGGTCCTGGAGCCCAGAACTTGAGTTCCTGGCCAGAGACTGGAGCAGGGGTGGGGATGGGGGGTTAGAAGGGAGAAGGCCTCCAGGATGCCCATCCTACTACCTTTCTACCTGCTGGACTCCTACAGGCCTTGGTAGAGTCCCTAGCTTCAACCCTCTAGCACCCCTCCCGGACCTCCAGGACCTGACACAGCACCAGGAAGGGATTCAGAGGCAGGAGGGACCCAAAGGGCATTCCTGTGTAATAAGCAGGGAAACTGAGGCTCAGAGCAGGACAGAAGCCAAGCAGGGCAGAGAGACCCTGAGCTTCTAAGTCCCCAGCTCTGGAGGCTCGTGCCACACCCATGCCCTCACTGAGCCCCTTCTGGTGTTCTGCGCAATTCAGTGCAACACCACCCAGCCCCTAATGGCACCGGGGACACACAAATGACTCTGACACAATCTCTAGGGAACCAGTAGTTCCTGCCCACTAGCTACGTGACAAGGACTTGGCTGCATGCTTTCTTTCCATGGGCCCATTTAATATCCACCATGGCTCTCATCGCCATCCCCATTCTCTGGATCAGGAGACTGAGGCTCAGTGAGAACACAGAGCAGCTAGCATTTCCTAGGACTTGCACGTTCTTCAGGCTCTACATTGCTTAACGCCTTAATCTTCACACCAATGCTATGAGGGAGACAGAATGATCAGCTACATTTTACAGATGAGCCAACTAAGGTCAAACTGGTGAAAGGGCAGAGCTGGTATTTGAGCCCAGGGCCCCGCAGCTAGAGACCCCAAGCCCTTGCCCTCCCCTGTGTGTCAGGGCGGGCCAGGGGCAGGGAGTGGACTCAGGAGTCCTCATTCTGACGAGTTGCCCACTGTGACAGGCCCTCATCCAGCTCTCTTCGGCTCCCTGTCCTGTTTAGGGGCCCGGGGTCCAGACCTGGCTTTGATACAAGTCAGGAGACAGAACCCCACTTCATGGGGATAAGATCTTTTTACAGGCACAGGCACACGGTAGGTGACTCAGAAGCGGTCACTGTGGTGATACTTGGAGAAAAGCAGGAAACATTCAGGAAGTGACAGTGGAGCTCTTCCAGCTTGCCAAGCCTCCTGGTGATGGCGCTTCAAGCCCATTTTCCAGATGAGGAAAGTAAGACCCCGAAAGGTCAGGCAGGATACTTGCCCGAGGTCGCATGGCAAGGAAGTGGTGGAGTTGGGCTCTGTCGGTCAGGACCCCCTCACTTCAAGTTCAGAGCCCTCTCTTCCAGAAGGGCACGCCGCCCCCCCCCCGCCTTGGTGCTTGGCTTCAGGGGCTCGGTAAGTGCCTCAGAGGGCAGGGAGTGGAGGAGGAGGAAGAGGAGGAAGGCTGGAAACAAGGAGGTGCCTCGGACATTGTCATGGGGATGGGGACAGGGATAGACACAGCACCACTTCTCACACCCACTCCCTCCCTGCCATGTCCTTCCTGCAGTGGTGGAGGCTCTGGGGGGCAGCTCGGGCTGGGGTGGCAGCTTGGGCCGCCTCTGTGATGACGAAGGACACCCCTGACAGCCCTGCACTGCCAGACTGCTGGGGTTTCTTCAAGAGGATCTGGAACATGTGTGCCTGCACACACTCACGCTCGTGGTCTTGCCAATGCCCACGCCCCAGGTGCTTGCACATCTGTCAGCGCAGACGCCCGCAGTCACACACGTCCACCGGCCTGTAGTCTCCCTTTCACCTGTACACACACGCGTGCACACACGCACCGCCCCAGGCACATGAGCATCCCCAGCCCGCACATGGACAAGACATGCACACTCACACCCACACAGTCACACTGCTACACACACACACACACACACACACACACACAGCCTCCTCGTGCACACACATGCTCTAGCCCATGGGCACACACGCTCGTGCACGATACTCCATCAACCCCACAATCTCTAAGGTTGGAGAAGCCCAAGCTTGCCTGAGGCTGGGTCAGGCTCTGGACCTTTGTCCCTGGTGGGCAGCCACAAACTGCCCACCACCCCCCTTAGTCTTCCCCACAGCATTTTTAGGGTCCTGGATGGGCCTCCTGTCTTTCAGACACCCCAGGACAAGAAGGCAGTCTTGGGGGCTGTGCCAGGTTTTACCCAAGGAAGAAGATATGCTGTCCCCATGTCCAGCGGAGAGTGACCTAGGATCTGGAGGGGAGGTCCTGGGAAGGCAGAGCCTAATCCTCCAGCATCACCCAGGCTCTGAAACACAGCCCCTAGAGTGCCCAAGACCGCATTCACCCAAATCACTGAGGCTTAATTGACAAAAGAGCCCACTTCTGCCACTCAGGAGAAATCCAAATGGGGCCCCTGCCAGATGTCACTGTTAGGCTTCTCCTCAAAAGTCCCCCGGGGACAATGGAGGTCTCCCTTCTTCTCACCCCTTACCCATCCTTGAGAGTCCCAGTTAAGTCCCCAGATGCCTCATGTGGAGCCAGTCCTGCCTCCAGCACCGGCCTGTGATCCCAGACATCCTGAGCAGAGGGATTCTTATAAACTAATTCAGACTAAGGTGTAACAGACTGAAAGCTTGTCACGAAGGACCTACGCTTTCCAAGGGATTGGGCCACGAGACCCCTCAGATGGCGTCAGAACGAAGACGTGTACAAGCAGTAGCCAAGCTCACGGCCTGCCCCTGTCAGCAGTGAGGCCTAGTACCTCACCTTGCTAAGCCTCAGTTTACTCATCTGGAGGGGAGCGCAAATAGCAGCATTGACCTCTGGGGGATGGCGAGAATCTGACGAGTCGATGTGTGTCAGTCCCTCGGTACCGGGACAGGCACACGGTAGGTGACTCAGAAGCTGTCACTGTGGTGATAACTTGGAGAAAAGCAGGAAACATTGAGGAATTCAAGCGAAGGTCACAGCATACATTACACCGGGCTAAGTCAGAGGCCATTTCCCGCCCAGACCAGTGGCCGCAGGTGCCAAAGGTTTTACACAAAAGCTCTGGGGAGAAAGAGCGAAGACTGAGAAAATGCTCTCCGCTAAATGAACGTTGTCTGCAAACTGGGAAAAGACCACCATTAGTCAATTTGGCCAGCGGAACACCTGGGGTCCGGCTCGCAAAAGCCTAATGTTGACAGTGGGGTTTGGCAAGCTGGCGTTTCCCCTCGGGGAATGGGGTTCTAATGGGGGGATTCACAGCCTGTGATGGGCCCACGATGCCCACAGTGGAGCACAGAAATCCGTATTCCAGTCCCGGCTTCCTGCCAACGGAAAGCACCTCTCTCGAGGCCTCGGTCTTCCCACCCGGAAGATGGTCGATTTGAGCCAAGAACATCTATCTCCAAGGAGGTCCTGGGACTTGACAGATGGCCCAGGGCCCCGCCTCAGCCATAACCTGTGGCCCTTGAAGGCCCCGGAGGGGACAGCCCCACTCGAAGAGACCAGAGGAAAAGGAAAGAGGTTGGTTCACTTTGTGGCCGACGCTGGAGTGGAATCCGAGGGTCTTGCCTCCAAGCCGTTTGCTTCCCCGGCGCGGCATCGCACGGAGGCCAGAGCAGGCCAAACACAAGAAATAATAAATCCTAACCAGGCTTTGCCCAGTCAGGAGGCCCCGGCTGGCTCTTGTCATAAAAAGATCTTATCCCCATGAGCACCCCATGCCGCGGGTGGAGGACTCCGCCCTCCTCCCCTCAGCCCTCAACCCTCAGCCCTCCGCCTCCACTTCTATTTCCTGTGACAACCTGCAGACTGGAGACCAACTTGCCTCTCCCCCACGCCCAGGCTCGGCTCAGCTCGACCCCCGCCCCGCCCCCGCCCGGGCCCCAGCTGCAGGAGGCCCTAGCAGAGTGTAATTCCCCGCGCCCTCCTCTCCGCCCTGGGCCCGTCCGGACAGATTAAGCCTTTGTCACACACACCCAGAAAAGCACAGGGCCAGATGGGACGGGACAAGTGGTGTCAGATCATCGACCCGCGGCCGCCGGCCGGGACTAGGGAAGGGCCCAACCACAGCACCGCATATGGCTGTGGGAGGAGGCAAGGGGGCCCGGGGAGGGGGCAGCCAGAGAACAACATGGAAGAGAGATGACACACCATGGCCACCCTTGGGACGGCACACTGAGCGGGGACCCTGGTTCAGCCACTGGATATGACCCAACACCCACAGCCCCTCTTCCCTGAAATATTTTTTATTTTTTCTTTGCTGCTTGCACTCCCTTGGGGGCTCCGAGGGCTTTATCACATCCTTAGCTAGGCACGCCTCCCCCACCAGCTGGGTGCCCGGGAGCAGGCAGAGTCCCACCGGCCACAGTGCCCCACACCCAACACAAGGCCTATGGGGGCCGAGCAAGTGCCTGGGACAAAGATTTACAGCCTGATGACCTTCACGGAAACCCACCCAGGACAAAACTACAGGATGTCTCCCAACTGCCACCAGAGGCAATGGCAACTTTGTGTGTGTGTGTGTGTGTGTGTGTGTGTGTGTGTGTGCGCGCGCGTGTGCGCGCGGGCGCAAGCCCATGAAGGCAGGGGGATGTCCTTTGCACCTTTCAAAGATGGTCCCATTCAGCCCCTCCCAGGAAGAGGCCATGGCTGGCCCAGAATTCCCAGCAGGATTTGTTCCTCTTAGATCAGTGGAAAGAAAAATGGAAATATAAAAATAATTACTGAGCCCCAGGAAGGTGCTCGGAGATGGGGGTGGCAGGACTCGGGGCAGCTCCTGCGGCTGGCTCCAGTCGGCTGGGCGGGCGAGTGGCAGGTAACTAACGGGCTCTCTGGGGATCAGCAGGCCAGGCAGGAAGGCATGGGGAGCCGGAGGAGCAGGCTGTCGAAGGAGGGCACATCTGCTCTGTTGTGTTTGTCGTCCTCCTGGCAGCCTGGGCAGGGAGACCTGGGTCCCCTTTCTCTGCCTCCCAGGCAGGTGGTCCCTTGGGGAAGGCTTATTATTGGTCTGGGAGCCAGGGTGGAGGCTGGTGGGGGCCCTGATGTCAGGAACAGGTGAGGCAGGTCAGGAGGAGCCTCAGGAAGGATCTGAAGGGACTGGCTGGGCTGGGAGGAGCTGGAGCCCAGGCCTAGCACCCAATTTCTGCATGTGGCCTGGATGGGTGTGTGTGTGTGTGTGTGTGTGTGTGTGTGTGTGTGTGTGAGAATGCTCATGCTTGCTCTGCCTTGACAGCAGCGTTGCTAAGAGGGTAAAGGGACGGCCCATGATGCCTACTCCCTAGGGGACAGATGGACCCACACAGAACGGGTGAGCCAGCTGACAAAACTGAGGGTCACCTGCCTCTCAACTTCAGTACAGGGTACAGTGGGGGATCCTGCTTCCTGCTGTGGGGAAGCTGAACCAAGACTCTCAGCTCCCTGGGGAGGGATAACCAGGCTGGGGTAGGAGGTGCTAGCTGGCTTGGATGGCTGAGGGCACTGACCCAGGGGAGGGGGCACGGACCCAGTCAACCACCTGGTGGGTCACTGACCTCAAAAAAAACCACAAAAAACAAAACCCACACTTAGACTGGGGACACTAGCCCAAGATGGGGGGAACCCAAGCGGGTATGGAACTGGGAGGGTGGGGAAGACTGACCTAAGCTGGGAAGAGGCGATGGCCCTTACTCCCCGTATGGGCAAGCGGGCACTGATTTGGGCTGGGGGAGGGGTCCCTGACTCAATCAGGGGAGGGGACAATGACCCACACTCCCCGGGTTGCGGGGAGAGTACTGATTGGGGCTGGGGAGGGGTTCCCTGACTCGCGCGGGGTGGGCCACTGCTCCAGCCTCGCCCTCCGGGAATCCGGCCCCGGCGCACCCCTTGTCCCGGCCCCATGCTCCGGGTCCGGCCGGAGGCGGCAGCGGCGCAGATGGGCTGCTGGCGGCCGCAGCGGCCGCGGCGCGGTTATCAGCGCTCCTCGCAGATGGGCCGCCCGCCCTCCGCGCTCACGGCGCCCCACTCCCCGCGGCCTGTAGCCCCGTCCCCTGGGCGCGGGGGGGAGGCGCCTCCGGATCCGCTCCCTGGCTCCCGCCTCCCTCCCTCGCGGCCCCCTCACCCCGCGGGCCCGGGCCCGGGCGGCCGCCGGAGGGGGAGGGGGAGGGGACAAGTGCACTTTTCGTAACGACCGAATCAATTGTGTGTGAAGAGCCCGCTCCGGCCGGGGACAGGGCTGAGCGCGGGGCGGGCGGGCCGGACGGGGGAGGAGCACGGAGGGGGGAGCGGGGGAGCGAGGGAGGGAGGGAGGCCGGCGCGGGGCGGCCCGGCTCGCTCGCTCGGGCCGGGCGAGGCCGGGGAGGGAGCGAGGGGGGCAGGGAGGGAGGCCGGCCGGGCCGGGTCGGGCCGGGGGCTGAACGCACTAATGGAGGGTCTCCGCGACGGAAAGTTCAAAGCTCAGCAGCGCCCCGGGAGCAGCCGCCCCCCCCCAGCCCCCACCCGCTGCAGAACAATGAGGTCCCGGCGGGGGAGCCGCGGGGCCCGCGCCGCACGCCCTCTCCAGGGCGCCCCGGGCCGGAGGGGACGCCCCCGCCCGGCCGCCCGCCTCCTCCCTCGCGGCGGCTGCGGTTCCCCGCCCCCTCCCCCACGCCACCCCGCCCGGACCCGGCCGGCCCCGGGGACGGGGGAGGGGAGGGGATGGATAGGTCAGGCCGCCCCCGTCCCGGGGAGGGGGGAGCTAGGGGCCCGGGGGGCGGAGGGGGCGCCCCACCCACCCGCGCGAGGCTGCTCCTGCGCCAGGCTGCGGCTCGGGCCGCCCCTCCCCGGGCCAGCCCCGGGTGGGGTCGGGGAGACAGTGCCGGGGCGGGCCCCCTCCCCTGGCGCTGGGGAGCCGAGTGGACTCCCCGTCCCGTAGCGGCCCCTGCCCCCCCTCCCGCGGCACCACCCTCCACACACACACACACACACACACACGGACACACACAGACACACACACACACAGACACACACACACACACACACCGCCCAGCCGGCCCGGGGGCGGGAGCGCGAGGCGCCCGGGACAGGCAGCCCCGGGGCGGGCGGGGGGGGAGGCTCAGGCTTCGGAGCAGCCGCCTGCTGGCTGGGGGAGGGGACGGTAGGACGGAACATGCTGGGGTGAGCTACCCGGGACAGCCCGCCCGGCACGGCCACGGCCCGGGCAGCGGCGCAGAGGGGGGCAGGGACGCCCCGAACCCGGAGCGCTGCCTGGGCGGGCCGGGGCGGGCGGGTGAGCAGAGACGCGTGCGCCTCGGGCGGGCCAGACCCACAGACAACCTCAGGGACACACGTTCGGACATACATCCACACCCCCACACCCCGCCCCCGCCCGCCCCGAGCCCCGCGGCGGGACCGGCCCGCGGCCGCCGCGCGCGCACTCACCGAGCCCGTCTTGACCGGCACATACACCACTTGGCCCATCTTGGGTTCCCGGCCGCTGCCCAGGCGGAAGCCCTTGGAGCGCACCCAGAACTGGAACTTGCCTTTCTCGCCGGCCGCCGGGCCGCTGCCCGCGCCGGTCCCGCCGCCGCCCTGCAGGACCTCGGCGATCCGCTGGTATTTGCTGCGTGTCACCGTCTTGGTTTTGGCCGAGTCGCCGTAGGTGCGCAGGCACCAGTCCCGGAACTGGCGGCCCAGCTCCGAGTCCCCGGGGCTGCGCTCGCGCTCCCAGCCCCCGCGCAGCAGCAGCGTCGGCTTCGGCATCCTCCCGCCGCGCCCGGCGCCCTCGGGGGCGGGCCGGCCGCCCGGCCGCCCGGTGCCGGGACTGGGCTGGGCTGGGCCGGGCCGGGGCGCGCCGCGGCCCGAGCTGTCCCGCGGTGTGGCTCCGGCGCGGCTGCTTGATGGGCACGGGCGGCGGCCGGACGCGCGGGGCTGCGGCGCGCTCTGTCCTGCTCGGGCGGCGGCAGCGGCGGCGTTGGCGGCGGCGGCTCCGGCTCGCCTCCTGCTCCGCCTCCTCCTCCCCCCCGGCCGGGATGCGGGAGCGATGGAGGCAGCTCCGGGCCCGGAGGTGCAGAGGGGGCGGGCCGCCCCGCGGGCGGCCGGGGGAGGCGGGAGGCGGGGAGCGGCTCCGGGCGCGGGGAGCGAGACCGAGCCTGGGCGCGGGCGGCGGCGGCGGCGGCTGTCAGCTCGCGCGGCTCATCCTGCTCCTGCTCAGGCTCCCGCTGCCGCTGCTCTTCCTCCTCCTCCTCCTCCCGCGCCCGCCTCCACCACGCCGCGGGATCCCACCTGTTAGAGCGTCGCAGCCTTCGCCGCCGTCCCCCCCCCCGCGCCCGCGCCCGCCCGCGGGACCCAGACCCCGCCCCGAGCCGGCCCCCGGGGGCGCAGGGGCTGCCGCGCCCGCAGCCGCCGAGAGGGCAGGAGCCGCAGGCGCGCAGTGCCCAGCCCAGGGACTGAGTTCCCTCTGGTCGGGCCTGGCCCCGAGCCTCGCAGGCCGTGCTGCGCCCGGACCCCGCGGTCTCGCAGGGGGTAGGGCGCAGACCCCGCCTGGCCACAGGCGTTCCGGCCTCCCCGGGCGGCCCCGCCCGATTTTAGCCCCGCGCGGGGGGTACAGGGCAGGCGCCCTTCCCTCCTTCCCGCAACTGGCCTCCTTTCTCCGGTGCGAGCCCAGCGCCAGAAGAGCAGTGTTCCCCTGGGAAACCCCAAACCGCCGCCCTTTGGGGGCCCAAACTTCCTTCCCTCTCCCCTCACCCCGAATTCCCCGAAGTTTGGCCGGCCTTACTTCTGCCAGACCCACTGCTCTGGGACAGCCCCAGGCCCCAGGGAAGTTGTCAACATTGGCCGTTAGCCTCATTCAGGCCAACCCCACCAAGGCTTCAGGCCACACTCAACACACCCACAAGTTCATCCCAAGACACCCTGCCTTCATGGGTGCACGAGACCTAGAATCTCTTGCTGAGTAAACTGAGGTGGCCCCCTACCCCCTTCCTCTCTGGGCAGGGCTGACCTTGGATAGAGCTGGCCCCCTCTCCCTGAATGCAATCAGGAACATAAATAAAGGCACAGGCCGATTCCCTGGAATTTCTGCCCTCCTTTCCTAACTGGGCCTGAGGAATTACTTGGCTTCTTTGCTTAGTGTTCCCTGAGGCCCACCCCTATGTTCCCAGGCCACTCCTGCGGGCAAGTCCCCACTCAAAGCGCAGTCCCAGATTTTGACCAGGGCAGGGCCATTTCCTGTCTAGGAACCAGTGGCTACCCCGTCCCAAGGTCCCCCACTCCAAACCTACAGTATGCCATGTCCTGGCATCTCAGAGGCAGAGGGTATTGGCCCATTTTGCAGATGAAGGCCTGGGGCCTGAAGAGGTAGCCTGACCTGCTCAAGGTCATGCAGGGAGGAGGGGAGGGTTTCAGCCCTGGTCTGTCTGTCTCCTGCTACCACATCACACAGGATGTCTCTCCTTTGCCATCGCCCTGGGAGGAATCCCGACACTGGATGTGCCTGCCTCACTTCTCCCAGTAGACAGACAGTTCCAGATGCTCAGGGCCCATGTCTGACTCATCCCTACGTGCCCAGGCCCTAGCACAGCACCAAGCACATAGTAGGTGCCAATAAATGCTGAAAGAACCAAAGAGGTCTTTCAAGTCCCAACCTCGCTCTGCATTTCACATGGAAGATTTATTTTTAGATAATTTACATTTCCATGTTACTTTATATACACCAACAACTCCATAGTCGTTTTTCCTCTTCATCTTCCCAAGAGCTCTTTTTGGTTCCAGGCTGACATGCCCATTTTTTAGAGATGACCACTGGGGCTCAGAGAAGGAAAGGCACTGCCTAAAGGTCACCCAGCCCCAGAGGTGCAGGGGCTCCTGCATGGTTCAGAAGCCTGTGCCTTGACTTTTCCAATATACCCCTTGACACGTAAGCCCACTGACTTCCTTCCTGAGAGGAAGAGTGCCCTGGCCCAGGAACGCTAATGGTCATTCTCAGCAAAGGTACTGTGGTACCTACTTGAGCCTGGGTCTCTCTCTTCAGTTCCGAGACCCACTTCTGTAAACACTAAGCCAGGCCATCCATCCGGGTGATCTGGGTCTTTGCCTGCCTTTCAGAATCTAGAAACCTGGTTACCCGTCTTGGGCTGAGTTCTAGTGTGGCAGAAGGTGTTAGCACAGTGAAAAGAACATAGGCTTCTGGTAGAGTCAAACAGATTTGGGCTGGAATCCTGACTGCTATTTGCTATGGGTATTCTTCACGACCACCGGTCCCAGTTGGCTGCTCCCCATCAGAATAAACCCATCAGGGGCGTCTGGGTGGCTCAGTTGTTAAGCGTCTGCCTTTGGCTCAGGTCATAATCCCAGGCTCCTGGGATCAAGCCCCTCATCGGGCTCCCTGCTCAGTGGGAATCCTGCATCTCCCTCTCCCATTCCCCCTGTTTCTGTTCCTTCTCTTTCTGTGTGTCTCTCTCTGTCAAATAAATAAATGAATAAAATCTTTAAAATAAAATAATTAAAAAATAGAAAATGAAATCATTAAAGAAATAATAATTACATCTTGGGGAAAGGGCCTTGTTGGAAATAGGGAGCTGCGAGAGCAAATGAACACAAGCGACTGCTTTCCTTAGGGGGCTCAGGGAAGACCCCTCTGAGGTGGCATATTTGAACATATTTGAGTTCAATGTCAAGGAGCCATCTATGCTACATTCTGAGGGAAGAGCATTCTGGCAAAGGGAACAGTACGTGCAAAGGCCCTGAGGTGGGAAAGAGATTGGCATTTTCCAGAAGCTGAAAGAAGGCCAGTGTGGCCAAGAGTGAAGTGAGTGAGGAGCGGTTGGAATGCAGGAGACCATAGGAAAAACTTCGAATTGCATTCTAAGTGTGATGCGAAGCCACTGGTGAATCGTAAAGAGGGGAGAGACTAAGTAGTAGAGAAGTGAGGTGTGGAGGGCCTGGGGTCTGTGGTCAAGGGCCCTGGAGGTCAGAGACCTTGCTTTCTCCTCTTGTATGTCAGCTTACTCTATACTAGGCACATCTCAGCCTCGTGCCCCAAAAAGTATCGGGAAAAAGTGGAGGTGGCCGAGCAGAATGAGAGAGGCCTACAGCAGCCCAAACCCACTTCTGCCAAAACATCCCCAGACCTCTAGCCTATTCATTGTCAGTGGTCCTTTAGCCGGGGTCCTGCCCCAGAGCATGCTGGGTGGGAGGTGAGTTTCTCACAATGTCCAGCTTGGGGACGGGGGGCAGTCGTGGTCCTAGGGGGCAACTGCTCCTCCTTTCTTCCCATTCCAGCCACCTGCTGAAAGGACAAAGTAGACTGTCCCATTAATCAAGGTCAGTAGATCCCTCGGATTTTTTCTTTGCCCTCAGTCCAGATGTCCAAGGGAGGCTGGGGTTGAAGCACAGGGAACTCAGGCCCCCACTGCTCGTGGCCACTTGGGATGCTGACAGGAATGTCCTGGGTCACAAGAGGTTACCCATGCAGGGTCTGCAGAGAGTATCCAACACAAATTCTGCCTTTTACAGGTGGGTAAACTGAGTCCCACAGCAGGGAAGAGACTCAGGGCCACAGGCAGAGCCTGTAGCTAATTTGGCACAGATCACCCATCTTTCACTGAGCCCTGACTCTGGGCCCAGGTGAGCGGGAATGCCTACAACTCAGAGGCAAGGTAACCCTACCAGCCTGGCCAAGCCACCAAAAGCTGTGGGGAGCAGGAAGTCCTCGGAGCCTCAGGGAGAGGTGGTTTCCATCACTGGGAGCTGTAGCCCCTTCTGCCAAGAGCTCGTGCAGTCATGGTCACCTTCCACTCCAAAGCACCTCCCCCTGCAGCCGGCCTGTGCACCCCCCTCCCAGCCCTGATGCTCCAGGCCCACCTCACCCAGAAAGCCTTCCTGATCCCTTGGTTTGGCTCAGGGGCTCCCATGGCTGCTCACAGACACCTGGGCTCTGAGAACCGCTGAGAGCCACTGCAACCTCACATTTGCCTGGTTACCTGTACCTACCAGGGCCTAGCACACGAGCTGAGGTCTAGCAATTATTGAAAAAATGATTACACTTTTTAAAAGTGAGGGAATGAATGAAAGAATAAACGGACTGGTTCTAAAAATGCACAGCTCAGATGGAGGTCGACGGCGTTTTTCACCATCCTCCTTGCCGCGACCTTACCGATCAGTCTCAGCCCTCTGTCATGTGGCCTGACACGGGTTCCCTGCTCCAAGCCTTGGTTTGCAACACTGGTGAAGTGGGGGTAATAAGTAACCCTAACTCACGGGGCTATTGTGAGACTAAGCACCCAGCGAGCGGCAGCTTTCATAGTGACGATGTCTGTCTACCACGTATTTGGACTTGACATTGTGAGTGTCCCCCGTGCGCCGGACGTCATGCCCAGTGTTGGGAACACAGCACTAAATGAGACGGACCTGGACCCAGCCCTCCAGAAGCTTAGGGAATAGCCATCTTTTCAAAGATGAGGACAGATGGGTTGAGAATTTGAAAACAAAACGGTGCCACGGGAACACAGGGCAGGGAGACTCAGACGAGCATCTCTGCAAAGCCCCACCCAAGGGCTCCTAGGACAGAGGCACTCAGGACAAAGGGCAGAGGAAGGAGAATGATGTCTCCGCACCTACAATGGCCCGTGCCATGGTGTCCGGGGAACCACAGTCCACCAGGAAGGCATTCTGCCCACCTCACAGAGTTTGCAAATCTTTTGAATCCAGCATCTATCTTCTCCAGAAATGAACACATAAAGAGACAAGAAATTTCATTCAAATGTCACCTCCTCAGAGGAGCCCTCCTTGACTGCCCTTTTCAAAGTAGCCCCCCCAGTGATTCTCTCCCCTTGCCCTGCTTCGTTCACCTCCACAGACCCAGGAGCACCTTGCAATGTATGGATTTATTCGTTTCCTTGTTTCTATTCATCTGGTGCAGTGGGACGCATGTTCCAAAAGGGTAGGGATTCTCTCTCAGGGGCAGTATCTCCGAGTCCAGAATGGCCTGGCACATAGTAGGTGTTTCATACATTGCTGTTGAATAAATGAATGAAGAAACCCCAAGTGTGTATTATAACTAGAAATGCAATGAGATCCAAGCACATTTATGTCGAATTAGAAAGGAAGGAGGCTTGTCTTTCTGTTATTAATTTTGTCTATCGCTAGTCACTTCCCTTCATCAAGCCTCAGCTTCCCCACGTGTAAAATCACTGTGAGGCGTCAGTCAAACGTGGTGCAAAGTGCCCAGAGGGGGCCTGGTCCATAGTAGGTGCAATTCTATTATTCTGATGGTGCCCTTGGTGGGAGAGGCTCTGGGAGGGGAGCCCCTGGACCTGAGCCTTCCTGCATGACACAGAGGAAGCTGACACTGGATCTGTCCCGTCACTTGAACTTGCCAGTAATTTATTGATGCTGGATGCTGGCACCTAGCAGCTCGCCAGGTCAGCCTCGGGGAGCAGGTGTGGGGCCAGGGGGGCCTACCCCCAGCCTCATGCTGGCAGAGCAGAATGGGGACAATGGATCCACGTGGCCCAGGAAAACAGATAGGTCAGCCCTTACAAATCCCCTACTATGTTCCAGGCACTGAGGGACTACAAAAAAAATCCAGGTGTGGTCCCTACCTGGCCTGAGCTCAAAGAGGGTGAGATGGACATAATTCCTAATTTGAACAACCGCAAAAAGAGTGGCGAGAGCTGTGTGAGAGCCTGCATGCCGGGAACCTTTTCCATATAACCACACCGAAGCCTCCTATGAGGCCTTATTTGTATTTTCTGTTTGTCCTCAAGGAGAGGTCAAATGATGTGCTCAAGGTCTCATGGATAGTGAGGGGCACAGGGAGAGTTTGAACCCAGATCTGACCAGCTCCAAGGCCCAGGCACATGAGATGGCCACCATGCACCCACCCGACAGGCTGGGCGAAGGGCGCGTGTAAAAAAACCCAACTAACTAACTAAATAAAGGGCTCTGGGAGTTCCAGTGTGAGAAGTGAGTGGAGGCCCATTCCCTGAAGGCCTCCTGGAGGCAGAGGCCTCTAGTTGGCTTACAGAGGATGGGTGGAATAGCAAACAGGGAGTGTGATTCAGGGCAGGGAAACACCCCAAGCAAAGGCTTGAAGGTAGAAAGGGAAGGGTATGTTTGCAGTGGGGTGGGCCTGGCCCCCGGGGGAGCCTAGGCTCCCTGTAAGGTGGCAGTGGGCATGCTGGGGCCTTGAATGCCTGGCCAGGCTTTTGACCTCATGGGAGGGACATAGGGAGCCATGGGAGGTTATCGAGCGATGAAGCCGCTGCTTCCCCCTGACCTGGGTGTTCGAAGAGGCTGGCCGGTTGGGCCCGAGGGCCTGGCATTAGGAGCACCTCTGACGTCAGGCCCAGCCTCACCCCCCCTGCCCCGCCCCCTTTCATCAGCCCTCAGGGCTCCTTGTGTTCACTGGCTCCAGAACACCTCCTGCTCTCTCTCACCTCCGTGTCTTTGTTCTCACAGATCCTTCCTCCTGGAGAGCCCACTCGAACCCCTGCAGTCCTACTCATTGTGCCAGTCTCCCTTCCAGGCTCCTTTCCTCTGTGAAGCCCACCCTGACCGCCCCTGCCCCACCCTCTCTGGCCCTCAGGTGTCAGGGCCAGGGCGAAGGCAGGGCCCGTCCTCCAGTGACACCACCCACCATGGTCAGCTGTCGCTTTCCCCGGCTGAGCGACATCCTTCTCAGGGTCATCTGAAGTTCCTCTGAGAAAATACCCCTTCCCCATATTCGGAGCACGTAGCTGGAGCATGACTGACCTGAACACTAGCCGTGGAAGACACAGCAACCCCTAGGCCGGTGTGACTGTGGCCAGATTTCCGACAGCACTACTGGAGCCCCTGGATTCAGTCACGCTTGAAGGCCCTTTTCATTTTCATCGAGGTCTCTTTGTGCTGGATTTCTTGCAAACCAAAAATCCTTGTCAGATGGACCATCTGTTCCGTGCAGTCTGGGCCTCCTCTGGTCTGGCCCAGACAGCAGTACCAGCCCCCTCGGTGGACTCCCGGCCTATAGATTTTCCCTTCCACCCCAACTCAAAGGGTCTCTTCTCTCAATTCTGACCTCTAGTATGCCCCACAATACAGTCTGAACTCCTTGGCTTAGCATTCAAGGCCTTTCACCGTCCTGTTCCAGCCCTCCCCCACCCCATCCCCCACTCTGCCAACATCCCCTGCAACCACAAACCCTAACAATGACTGACTCATATATGCTGTTCCCACCACTGGGGCTGCCCTTCCTCTCTAATTCTCTTCTGGAGAACTCCTACTCATTCTTTAAAACCCTATTTGACTGTTAACTTCTCTGCCATGCTTCCCTTGGCCCTCAGGCGGGGTGAGGTGCCTCTTCCCCCGGCACCTCAAGATCCCAGGCTGGTCTCCTTCAGAGCAGTGACCATACGGGGTGGTCATTATCTTCGACTTGGCTACCTTTTCTCCAGAGAAGGCACTCCTCAAAGGCAGGATCAGGTCTTGCCCATTGATCTCCCAAACAGCCCGTTAACAACTGTCAACTTACTGACTTACTGATAGGAGTTCAGCTCAAGGTTGTGAATCATTAGGTAACCCTTTCCGCTGGTCAACGCTTCCAGTTAACCCCTCACTGGGTTTTCTTTACTTCAGGACTTCTCAGAACCTTTAATGTGCTCGTGGGCACCATGAAACTCTGTCCCAACTTCGAATCATCTCACCCAACTGCCCCATTTCAGGAATGACGAGGGACAAGAGAATGGCAAGGACTCCTAGGCATTTGACAGCAGAACAGAGCCTGGGGTCCAGCCTCCAGGTGCCTCAACCAGAGCTCTCCCCTCCATACCTCTGTTCCTGGGCACCACAGGCCCCTGCTGGGGACCAGTCACCTCTGTAGCAAAATGTCAGTGTTAAGGGTCTCTGGAGCCAGACTGCTTGCACTTGAGTGTTCTACCCCCTCTCACTGACTAGGTATGACCTTGGCCAAGTGACTTAGCCTCTCTGAGTTTGGATTTCCTCATGGGTACAGCGTTGACCCTAGCAGCACCTACCTCATGGGGTAGCTGGGAGGGGTCCAGTGAAGTGGTCCGTCTGGAAGCACTTAACACAGTAGCTGGCACACTGTAGGCCCTCAGGACGTTGCCACCGTCTCTGCGACCTCAGCTCTCTCAGTACTGGGCACACTGAGCGCTGACATCTTGGGGGAGCTGTGGGTCTCTCCGGAGAAAGGGGCCAACCAGATGCCAGGTCCAGCCCAGGCTGCCCTCCGCAGGGTTTGAATCTGGGTCTTAGCACTGGGCCTGCTCATCCAGATGTCCAGCTCTTGGGCCTTCGTCCTCCTTGATTTGAAAACAACATTTTTTGTTTAGAAGCATTTTCCCCCACTTCATATTGGTTCCATAAATTGGATTTTTTGAGTGGTTTCTGACAAGCAAGTCGAACCGGCATGTGTGTGGAGGAAACGCAAGGCCGCCTCTGGCCACGGGGGTGGATCCGAGGCCTTGGGTTCCACCGCTTGCTGGCCGTGAGCTAGTCCCCTGGCAGCTACATCCTGGGGGAAAGCCTGTGTCCTTTGGGTGATCCAGAAGGACTTCTTCCCCAGGGAATTCTTTCTAGAGGTTTCCCAGAACCTCCCTGTAGAGGGAAGGCCCTAATGGCAAATGTCCTGGCTACTTCCCCCACCCCACCAAGCAAAGCATCTTCATGGGCTCAGCCCTAGGGGTGGGGGTGGGGTGCCTCTGAGTCTCCTACCTTCAGCTCTGTGCCCTCCACAATAATAGTCAAGAACTGTGAGATGGATCGTAGTGCTTCTCCACATCTTCAGGCATACAGACAAGGGAAAGCTGACATAGTAAAACAAGAGAGATTTCAGTTAGACAATAGGAAGGACTTCCTCCTGACAGATAGCTCAAACCTGGGCTGTGTATGACCTTGGAAAGAATACTCAAGTGGGAGTCAAGCAGCTTTGGCTGATGGTTACTATGGGACCTGAGGTCAGTGTCTCATTTTCTCCTCTTGGTTTTCTCATCTATAAGATGGGGATTATAATGTCTACTCACTGCAGAGGATTTCAGATGAGACAGTAGGATGAAGCCTTGAGGCCAGTGGCAGGAGGCTGGATCAAATGACCCCCTAGGTTCCATTTCCTCCAAATCCTTTCTGTTTGGAAGGGATTCCTAGGGCTATGGCCCTAACTTACGGGCGAGAACCCCAAGGTGAAGTGTGTGTATGTGTGTGTGTGTGTGTGTGAGAGAGAGAGAGAGAGAGAGAGAGAGACATAGTAGGAATTAACAATTTATTTTCTCCCCATTCTCTTGGGCCACTCACCAGATGCAGAAAGAGCCATGGGCAGATGTTAGAAAGTCTGGATTCTAACCCCGGGTCTAACCCCAACTTGTTTTGACCTTGGCCATGTCCCTTACCCAGGTTAATCTCTTTTCCCATCTATATCATGAGGACTTTGGATGGTTTCCAAGATCACTTCTCTCCTGAAACTGGGAAACCCATGACTGACCCAGGAAGGTCTGACCCCTGCTCCCCCATCTTCCCCACCAGCCATCGCTGGAAGTTCCAGATACACGGATCTTCCTTTGTTTTCTTGAATTTGCCAGGGCCTTGGGAATGGGCTCAGGCCCCTCTCACAGGCCATGTGACCCTGGGCGTATCACTTCCTCCTACTCCAGGGCTTTTGCCCAAACCCTTCCCCTCTTGCCATGAATTCACCTGATTGATTCCAACCCATCCTTAGAGCTGCTAGCCTGGGTGGAGCCCCAGAGGGAGGCCCTGGGCCCCGTGGGCTTCGCAGGCTAAGGAGAATGAACCTGGGCAGTGGGTGTCAGGGGAAGGTGCAGCTAGAGCCCCCATCTCCCCTGGGCCGGGATCCTGGGCGTACCCAACTTGGTAAGCACACCATTTGCCTAGTGCCAGTTGGGCAAGCTCTGTGAGGGCTGGGCTGGCTCCCCTGTATGATGGGTAGTGTGCCAGGCACTCTGCCATCACTGGACCTCTCAGCAATCAGGTGCACCTCTCTGCTGGTGGGGCTCTGAGTGCAGAAGGTCTTACCCGAGCCACACAGGTGTCTCTGAAACGTTCCTCTCCTCCAGGATGGGATCCCAGGGACCATGTGTCCTTCCTCCAGCAGCCAGCACCAGCCACAGACTCTGGAAGGCAGGTGAGACGGAGGGGAGTGGGGAATATGAAGCATCTTGTCCAGGGTCTCACCAGGCAGAAACAGAACAAAGAAGGGTAGTTTCTTGGTGGCACCCAAAGCTGAGAAATGTGGAAACTTAAGGACCCTCATTAGGGTTCGAGGACTCCAAGCTTCCCCTTTTACAGATGGAGAAACCGAGGCCCAGAAAAAGGATGAGCCACATCCAGGGCTACCAAGCAGGTAAGGCACAGACCAGAATCCAGCAGGGCAAGTACAAAGGCCCTGAGGCTGGCACAAAATATGAACTAAGGCCAATAGGCTGAAGGGAGATGAAGCTGGAGAGGGGGGCTGGGGTCAGGCCAGGCAAGGAGTTTGGGCTATAGGCCACAGCAATGGGAAGTGATTGGACTGGAAAGGTCTATCCAGCACCGGGCCCTCAGGAGGGCAGGAGGGGCAGAGGGAGGCCAGGGAGGAGGCACGGAGGCTGCTCCTGTCCCATGACCTCCAGACCTGCTTACCCACCTGCCCGCTCCACGTCACTACTCCAAGCCTGAGTTCCCTATTTTCACTCGCCAATCGTTCCCTCCCACTGCCTCCCTCTCTCAGCAAACACCAACCCCATTCTTCCCATTTCTCAGCCTGGAAAGCCTCCTGTCTCTTGCCCTGCCGCCTGATGAGTCAACAAACCCCTTCGGCTCCACCTTCGAAATATAACCAGAATCTGACCCCTTCTCCCTGCCTTGCTGCCCACCCCCAGGATGGCGGTACCCACCTATCCCTGCCCCCACCCTGGCACACAGTGTACCCTCTGTAAGACAGCTGGAGGGAGACTGTCCTTCCCCTGTTCTGAGGCCTCTTGCGGCTCCCTGCCTCTCTCCTAGTAAAGTCCTGACCTTGGCCCTCGAGGCCTTCGTGCCCCGGCCTCCCTGTGCCTGACTGGCCCCATGGCCCCTAGGGCATCCCCCGCTCTCCTCTTGGCCTAGTCGATGTTCTTGCCTCCCGACGTGTGCACATGCCGCACCCTTCCCGGGGCTCTTCAAGGCTGGCCCCATCACCTCCTCCGGGTCATCCGATGTCACCTTCTCAGGCTCCTGTGAGCACCACCCTAGTTAAAAATGACAACCCCTTCTCCCACCACACACACATCCTTTTCTCAGCTTCGTTTTCTCCATACTTCACCTGACTTTATAAGACACTATTTACTTGACTTATCCTATGGCAAAGGCTCAGCGTGGGTGAGGATCCGCCTGAGGTCACGGGGCCAGGACACTGTGGGGTTGGGACCTGGACCCCGGGAGCTGGGCCTGGGAGCAGGCTGGGAGCAGAGGCTGCGACAGGCGGCGGGGTGAGGAGCGGCTCTGGCCAGCCCCCTGTGGTCAGCCCTCCCCGAGGAGCCCCAGCGCCCGGCACAGAGAGGGCTCCAGGGCGGTGGTGTAAGAGGGGCATTGGGAAAGGCCCAGGGGCACCAGGTCCATTCTACGGTTGCCCAGTCCTCAGAGCCTGAACGGCCATGAGTGAGAAAGGAAGTCAGCAGGATCCAAAATAGGTCTGTGTTTTGGGAAGTGAAACTGGGTGCTGGGGACATGGCCAGGGGGAGACCTGGGCCTCCTGGGTTGAGGCTGTCGGGGTAGGGAGTCTTCCCCTGCCGCTTCAGTCCAGGAAGGTTGGTTCGTGGGGATGGGATCAGGCCTCTCTCATAAGCATGTGACCCTGGACCTGTCACATCAGCTCTCTGGTCCTCACTCTTCTCATCTCTAAAATGGGACTAAGGTAATGGGGACTGGAAAGATACCGTAAGACTGTGTCCTGAAGCCTGAAGCTGTTGCTCAAAAGACGGTAATAGTTACCATTGGTATTCCAGATCCATCTCAGTGCCTCCTCCTCCAGGAAGCCTCCCCAGATCCTCAGATCAGAACAAATCTCTCCTTCTCTTTAACTTCTGTGTTTCTGTTCACATGTGTCTTTTCTACCAGAGGAGGCTAGGACCCAATCTTAGTCCTCTCAGTGTCCCCAGTGCCCAGTACAGAGCCCGACATGTGGGAGATGCCACAGCCTGGGACTGAATGGATATACTAGGGCGGAGGCTTATGCAGGCCCTTGAGGGTCTGATATCTGCACGCTGAGAGCCAACACCTCAGGGAGGCCTGGAGTTGCGGCAAGAGGAGGGCTCTGAGGGTAAGTGGGTTATGTTTCCTCTGAGGCTCAGTTTACTCACCATAAAATGGGGACACTTGGAAAATGGGCACCACACCTCCTCTGTCCTGGATCAGTGAAACACAGGCCAACCAACATGCTACCCTAGACACCTCAGAGTGTGCCTGGGGCAGGGCTGCCCCAAAGTGGGATGCTTCAGACCCAGGTGGCCTTGAATTCTCCTGGTTCCAGCCCCTGTCCTGCTCTGATGAGAAGCTGGCCTTCAAAGCTGAAAAACTCCCCAGGCATAGCTGGGGACTTGCCACCTAGTGAAATCAGGAAGCTCTAAAGAATGATGGAGTCAAAGAGCCCAGATGTCCATCGACGGATGAATGGCTAAAGAAGATGTGGCATAGGGGCACCTGGATGGCTTAGTGGGTTAAAGCCTCTGCCTTCAGCTCAGGTTATGATCCCAGAGTCCTGAGATCGAGCCCCACATATCTGGCTCTCTGCTCATCAGGGAGCCTGCTTCCTCCTCTCTCTCTGCCTGCCTCTCTGCCTACCTGTGATCTCTGTCTGTCAAATAAATAAATAAATTAAATCTTTAAAAAAAAAAAGAAGATGTGGTATATATGTACCGTGGAATATTATGCAGCCATCAAAAATGAAATCCTGCCATTTGCAACGACATGGATGGAACTAGAGGGTATTATGCTAAGTGAAATAAGTCAATCAGAGAAAGACAATTTTCATATGATCTCACTGATCTGTGGAATTTAAGAAACAAGGCAGAGGATCATAGGGGAAAAGAGGAAAAAATGAATCGAGATGAAACCATAGAGGGAGACAAACCATAAAAGTCTGTTAATCTCAGGAAACAAACTGAGGGTTATTGAGGGGTGGGGGCAGGAAGGATAGGGTAGCTGGGGGATAGACATTGGGGAGGGCATGTGCTATGGTGAGTGTTGTGAATTTTGTAAGACTGACAAATCACAGACCTGTCCCCCTGAAGCAAATACTACATTATATGTTAATAAGAATAAATCAATTAAAAACAAAGAAATGATGGAATCATCAGTCTGCAGGGACACGCGCACCATCCAGGTCTTACAGATGAAGCCCAGAGAGGCTCGGCTACTTGTCCAAGATCACAGGAGTTTCGTCAGGTCCCAGGGCTCAGTCAGCACGTCTTACAATCACAGCATCTCCACAAAGTGAGTTGGGCCACTCACCCTATAGACGAAGACCTCAGGCTTCTAGAAGCAAAAGGTCTTTCTCAAGGGCTCTCTAGGTTCCCTGGAGGCTGGGCCTTCTAATCCAGGAAGCTGAGGCTTCTCCAGGAAGGACCCAAAGGGTCTGTGCAGCCCTGAGTTTCCCATCAGCCGTCTCGTGCTGCCGGGCTCCCCCAGGATCCAGCTGCTGGTGTACATTTGTGGGTGGAAGTCCCCCTTTCCTCTAGCCACGCAGCTCAGAATAACGAGAACAGACCCACTACATGTAATGTGTTGGGCACTGGGCCCGTCCTAAGGGCTTTACCTACATCTACTCCTCTGAGTCTCATTGACTTGGTGAGGTCAGCACCATGCCCCATGTTCTACATGGGAAAACTCATGCACATCCTGGACTGAGCTCAACATCTTCTGAAAACCTGCTCCTCTCCCAGTTCCCAACCAAAGGAGAAGCCCCCAGTCACCTGTGCTGGGTACCAGAGTCACTCCTGACCCCCTCCCTCGATCCCTCCCTCTACATCTTGTCAAATCTACGTCCTAACCTGGCCCCTCGGCTGCTCTGAACTGTGACGGATGACTGAACCGCTCTGGGCCTTCCTGTCAACTAGGACAACAGCCCCGCCTATGAAGGACATATGGCAGAGTTTGGAGCTGTGCCGTCACTCCTGGCTGTGTGACCTGGGCCGGAAGAACCAACCTCTCTGGGCTGCAGTTTCCACCTCTGTCAAGTGGCAACGGTAGCATCGCTCACCTCCCAGGGTCTGTGGGGTGATTCAGGGACGCGGTCCCTCTGTGTTCCCTGAGACATTGCTCCGGCAACTCTCCCCGCTTAGAACTCATCAGCATTTCCCTCTCTATCCACTCAACCCAAGCAGCATACAGACTGCTGGGTTTTCTCTTGGGGTCCCATCCCCTCCCCTGCTGTCCAGTTTCTCTTCCACCTTGCACAGGAGCTCCTTGAAAGTGTGTCTTTCCTCATGGCCCCCTCTCCTCCCTTGAACCCTCAGCTTTTCACCTCCTCTCCCAGGAGACCAAGGATCTGGGCATGGCTAAGCCAGGGCCGTCTCTCTGCCCTCACTGCCCTGGACCCCCCAGCAGCCTCTTTCCTTGCTGGCTGTCGGAATGTTCTGTTTGCCTCTACTTCCTTGGCTGTCCTGCCTCAGCCCCTTTTCTGCAGCTTCTGCCATCATCTAACCCCCACTGTTCAGGGTGGGGGGCCCGGGACTGTTTCTTCCATCTACCTTCCTCCCTGGCTGATTTAAAAGACGGCTCCTCTGCCGGCAACCCCCCCCCCCACTAAGACCGCCAACCTGGACACCGCCCCAGAGCCCCACAGCCCCTCCCCGCCTCCCCAGCTGATTTTGGTCCCATCTGATCTCCTGATATTTGCGCATTGACCTGTTCCACCCACAGCCTTCTTCATCCCAGTGAATGGCAACTCCAGCCTTCCCACGGCCCACGCCGAAACACCCGCTAACATCCTGAACCCCTTCCTCCCTGACTCCGGCTCCGGCTCTGCATGTGTGTGTGTGTGTGAGCGAGAGAAAGAGAGAGAGAGAGAGAGAGAGAAAGAGAGATCCCAGATGGGCAGCACCAGCAGATCCTGCTGGCTCCAACTTCTCGATTCATCTCCGCTTCCAGCAGCCCTGGCCAGCCCCTCACCTTCCCCTGGATCAGCCTCCATCCGGATCTCCCCCCTCCCCAGCTAGCCGCCTCCTGCTGGCCCCCTCCTGCCCCGCTGCCTGCAGACTATTCTTCCCGTGGCAGCCAGAGGGACCCCACTCCACGGAGAGTCCCACAGAGCCTCGCGGGCCGCAGTAGCGGCCCCTCAGGGAAGTCCGGGTCCTTACAAAGACCTTCAGGCCCCAGGAGCTCTGCAGCCCTCGGCCTGTCTCCCTCCTCCTGTGCAGGGCCACCCCCCCAGCTCCTGCTGCACGGGTGTTTGCTTCCTGGAACGTTCTTCCCCCAGCAGCATTCATGCAGGCAGAAAGAAGTCTCCTTCTGGGGAGGCCTTCCCCGGGGCCCCAGCCACAATTTCCACCTGCCACCTGACACTCCCTGTCTCCTCCCCATTTTCTCTCCTTCCCCTTAGCACTTAGCACAGTTTCACCCACCGTGTATTTTACTTACTGTGTTTCAAGCTAGTCCCTCCCAGGAGGGCAGGGATTGGTCCTGGGCTCAGGCGCTCCTGCGGCCCACCCCGGGCCTCAGACTGGGCCTGACCGTGCCATCAGGAGCTCTGATGAGCCTGTGGAAGGGTCAAGCGGGAGGAGCGCTGTGTGAGAGCCCGAGTCCACTGGTGGTAAATGCGGCCCAGTTGTGCAACCGCACCTGGCCCACTGGAGGCCTTCCTGCTCCCCCAGAGCCCTGCCTGTGCTCCCCACTGTCTCCCTGCCTCCAGCCATCCCCTGGCCCCTCTCAGACCCTCCATTCTCTTCAGGGAGTGCCAGAAGGGCTTTGCAGAGCCCGGATCTAATCCTGTCCTCCCCCCAACCGAGGCTTCGAGGGTTGCCCATGGCCCTCAGGGTAATATCCCCCTTCCCTGCCTGGCATGGGAGAGCCCTGGAGACCAGCCCCAGCCACCAGCCTGCCTCTTCCTTCCCTGCTGGCTCTTACCACCTCCCTGTGCCCACGGGAGGGCTCTCAGGCCGACTCCCCCACATCCTGGCCGCAGACCCTGGGCCACGGGGCATGCTCCCTGAGGACCGGTGCGCAGCCCCCCGCCAGCAAGGGGCTCTGCAGCAGCCCGTGTTCCCCCAGCTGCCCGCTGCAGCAATGGTGCCAGGCTCCCGTGAAGCCCCTACTGTGTGCGGGGCACCGGGAGGGAAGCAATAAGGAAGACACCCCTCCTCAGGGCCTCCGCCTTGACACGTTTCCCACAGATCTGTGAACCCTGTGTTCCTGCTCCACGGCCGCTGTCTCTGTGAGGCCCCCAGCCACCTCCCCCCGACGCACCCTCTCACCACTTTCTTTGTCTTTGTCTATGCCCCGTACTAGAACGTACCCTTTGGGAAGGGCAGGCAGGGACTGTCACCGGCTCTCTCCCCAGCACCTAGGACAGTGCCAAGCAGAGGAAATACGTGTTGAATGAAGGCGTTCCATCCAGAAGGACCAGGAGAACACCAAGGGCCACAGAGATACAGAGGGATGGGGTGGCTCTGTTTCGGCTGGGTAGTCCCGGAGGCCTCTCTGAGGGGGCAGCAAGAGCAGAGACTCAGGACGTGAAGACTGAGCCCGAGGAAGAATGTTCCAGGTGGAGGAAGCAGTCAGTTGCAAAGGCCCTGAGACGGGCTGAGCTCGGGGTGTCACGAAACAGCAAGTGAGGCCAGAGCTGAGTGAGCTAGGGGTGAGTGGGCTGGGTGGGGGCCAGGGGAGAAGCCTTCCTACCCTCTTTTCCAGGAGGGTCAGCAGAGACTCAGGGAAGCTAAGTGACTTATCCAAGGCCACAAAACAAGGAAATGGCAGAGGTGGCCCTGGACTCAGGCCTGCTGGAATGTGGGCCCCCCTCCTTAGGTGGGGCTTGCCCGGTCACTCTTGGGGCTCACCTGTGCTCTGCTCATTAATAGCTAACCCAGGTGGGGCCCTGTCGGGTCAGGAGCCAAGAAGGGTTGGCTCAGCATAGCAGCCTCTGGGGCCAAGCCCAATGAGTGAGTGATGGAACAAGGGGCCAGCCAGGGTGGGGGGAGGTGCAGCTGGAGCCATTGTCCCCTGCCCCCTTGAGAGGCCCGATTTGCTGGAGTTGAGGGTGACTGGGTGGGACAGGAGACATCACAACCAGGGCCTCGAGACTGTGCAGAAGTCAGGCCAGTGGCTCCCAGCTCAGAACATTCCCAGGGCAGGTGGGCCCACCAGGCGTTATAGGACCATCTCCCACTGGGACCTCAACTTTTCCCTCCTCTTGCCTCTGCACTTATGCCCTGATGGCTACTCAGTCTTCCTTGCTGCTCTCTGACAGTGGAGGCCATGCTCACTCATCCCCCACACAGGCTTGGTCCCTCTGCCAGGAATTCTCGTCCCCTGGTGCCGTGTGGAGGGATCCTGCTCAGCCTCGGGCCTCAGCTCAAGGGTCCCCCCACCCCGTGCAGAGTCCTTCCCTGACCACCTGTCTAAAGCAGGTCAGCCCTCTCCACCTCGTACTCTCTGTCTTTCATGGCACTTGACAAAAATGTGAGTCAGCCTATGTGTTGTTCCCATCTATTATCAGTGTCCCCGTCCCGACCCTGGGGTGTGAACTCCCCACGTGTCTTGTTCCCTGATGTCTTCTCAGGGCCTGCCATAGGGCTTGGTGCACAACAGATGATCAATAAATGTTTGTGGAATGAGAGTCTACCCCCCACCTCACCTCAGCTGAGGTTCAGAGAAGGTGAGTCCCTTGCCCAAGGTCACACAGCAAACCAGAGGCAGAACTAAGGCAGGAACACAGCTCAGCTCGCCTGACCTTGTGTCCAGTGCCCTTGAGCCTGCACTACAGCTAGCCACCCAAGGCTCAGCCAGGCCTGTCCCGGCCTTTCATAGAGGACCTCTATCCCTCCTCACTGTCTTTCAGTTCCAAGGAGAAGGCAGAAGTGAGTAGAAAGTTTGGGAGGAGGGGCAACGGGGAAGTGAGTGTCTAAGATGAATGGGTCCTCAGGAGTCCCTGAGTCCCACAGGATAGGGTCTGGCTAGGGCCTCTGGGCCCACAGTCCACTCTTGCCCTTGCCTGCCTGAGCTGGAAGGGGTTAAATTTTGTGCTGCCTCCTGGCTCACTGTGGACTGTGGCTGGGACAGAACATCTGTCTGTTGCTATGGTTGCCGTACATTTGAAGGGGATGGCTGGATAATTATGGCAAATGAGGCCGAGTGAGGGAGCAGGTGCCCAGAAGTGGCTCAGGACCCCTGCCCGCCCAGCACCAGGGCTGGCCGCAGGCCCCTCGCCTGGCCAGTTCAGCATCAGCGCTGTCCCCGGGTTTCAGCCCCTGGGCCAGGTGGAGGGGAGTCAGCTACAGCCACATTGGCCTTTGCACGATGCATGGGCTAGGCCACGGGGCTTCCAGGAGCCCTGCGACAGCACAGGCACTCGTAGCCTTGAGAACGGGAGCCTGAGGGCAGTGGGCCAGCTAGCGTGAGTGCCGGCCTGGATACCACCTGATGCCTCTGCGTCCTGGGGAGAAACCCTGTCATCTGTCCCTGTCCCCGGGTGTCCCCTGGAGCCCAGGAAGCAGCAGCTGGAGGCCTCTCTGCTCTCCCTGTTCACTGGGCACCACAGGTGACCCACTGGCTTCCCTGAGCTTCAGTTGCCCATCTGCCTACGGAGGAGAGGAGTGCCTCTCTGATAGAGCTGAAGGAGCTCCGTGTGGGATGGGGTGGCCGCAGAGGTGCCTCAGGAACAGGAACTGGCTGCCCCGCCCTGGCCCATCAGGTAGCTGGTGACCTTAGCCGTTGTGGCTTCATCACCTGCGGTGTGTTCTCACGGGAAGGCAGGAGGCTGCTCGGCAGTGGCCCCGCTGTGTGATTTGTCCTTGGATCTAACCCCAACCCTGATGAGCTGTGGGCAGGGCAGAAGGGCTCTTGCCAGGAAGGGCCCCCCAACCCTCTCCCCAGGCCCCCAAGGTGGGGATCTCAGCTTCCTGAAGATTCAGCATAGACGCAGGCCCGCAGCTCCCAGAGGCCTGAGAGCTACTGCTTCTGACTTCCTCTGGAGCCAGGGAGAGGCGCCTTCCCCAAGGTCGCCCTTGTAGGTTCCTGGCTCTCCCCTTGCCCCTGACCCCTCCTCCTGGCAACTTTTCCCCTGTCCCCCTCTGCTTCCCTCACACACATTTGCAGTAAGAAGATAGCCATGGTGCAGGTGCTGGGCTCCACGTGCATTTGCGTCGTTACTTCTTCCAACCCTTGTAAGAAGGATGCTTTGAATGCTGGGTTCAGATGCGGAACACCGAGACACAGAGCAGAGCAGTAAAGCCATCTTCCCAAGTTCCCCTAGCCAGCACTACTATAACCCAGGAGGTCAAAACGGGGCCACTCCGAGCACCGCCTCTTCTTCTGTCTCCCCTTTCTCCGAGGAGGACCTCATGATGTAAGAGATGTGTCTGGTGCTCCTGTGTTGCCAGCTCTGGGCACGGAGGAGGCATAGGCAGACGTTAAACTGTCTGTCCATTCATTTATGCAGGCCTGTGTTCATTCATTCAGTAGGCACTGAGCACCTCTTACGTGCCAAGCCCTGTGCTGGGTGAATCGATGGACCCCCTTCCTCACCCTGGCCTGTCCAGAGGTCCCCAAGGACATCTGATCCCAGTGCACAGAAACGGCTTGAAATGAAGGATCAGTCTGGGCAGCCTGGAAGCTCCCCCCAGCCGGAGGGAGGCTGAGCAGTGGCCACGGCCTCACAGCTGAGGAGGTGGAAGTTCGGAGATCAGAGGATCTGCCCGAGGACACAGTTGACCCATTTGGGGCCACCCCTGGGACCCAGGAATTTTGTTGCCCACAGAGCCATCAGCCTGGGGATTGCTCTGGCCTTGACGGAGTGCCCGTAAGAGAGAGACCACCTAGCCATGGTTTACCCCCTTGGCCTCAGGCCAGCCGGACATTAAGTTACCCTGGCTCAGGATCTCCTGGGTGCCCCAGAGTCAAGCTTTGGAGTTTCATTGCCTCATCTGGGATCCAGGCTCCCTTCCTTCCTGCAGGTGTGATCCTGGGAAAAGGACAGCCCTTCTGAGCTGGGGGTGCCTCCCTGTCCCACCCAGGGACCTGTGGTCCTGCCCCAGGCTGCCTTAACAGGTTGGAGTCACTAGGTCTCTATCCCGGAGACACCAGGCCTGCCCTGTTCCTAGTCCTCAGGGAATGCTGTTTGGGTAGGGAGGCCCAAGCCCTCCTTAAAGAGACAGGCGCAGGCCATAGCCAAGCTCTGCATATTTAACAGGCAGCTCCTGTGAGCCCTGAATCAGCATCCCAGCGGCCCTCCAGCAGGCCACAGAAGCACTTTCCCAGTCAGGCCCCTCCTGCAGCCATTGGGGTGGGGTGGGGGGGACAAGGAGGTCTGCAAGGAGGGGCCTGTGGGCCCAGGAAGGTTGTTCCCCTCCCAGGAGTGGGGCCTCCCTGGGGATTGACAGGTCCCAGACAGGACCTCTGGGAGGCCTGCAAAAGGGCTGTAGTGGGGGGCATGGGAGCTCTCAGGTTCCAAGCCCCATCCTCCTGCTTCCTGGCCATGTAACCATGGATCGGGACCTGAGCTTCTCCTGGCCCCAGTGCCCCTGGAGCAACGGCATCTGGCCTCTGACCTCTCTGGCCCCTTCCAGCCTTGCTAAGATTCTCTAACTGAAACCAGACTTCCGGATTCTTAGTGAAAGTTGGATGAATGCTGGGCTTTCTGGCCCCTGGGTCTCAACACTCAGTCTGATACACAGTAGGTGCTGAGAAGGACAGAGTAGAAAGATGGATGGATGATGGATGCATGGATGGGTGGATGGATGGATGGATGGATGGATGGGCAAGTGGATGGATGGGTGGGCAGATGGATGGATGGATGGATGGTTGGATGGATGGATGGATGAATGGATGGATGGGCAAGTGGATGGATGGATGGATGGATGGATGGATGAATGGATGGATAGGTGGACTGATGGATGGATGCATGGATGGATGGATGGATGGGGAAAGGGACCCCTGGGCCAGTGGACTCCTCAGTGCCCAAGAAGGGACAACTCAGTGGGTGAATGAATGCTTGACTCCTCCCTTGCTCTTAGCTTTCCATCCACCCAACCCTCAGGGCCATCCATTTGACCTCTAACTTTCTCTTCATCTTCCCTGCTACCTCTTGGCTAAGGCTACTATCCTCTCTAGCCTGGACAACCCTAGCACCCTTCTCACTGGGCTCCCTTCGGCCTCCCTCACCCCCTCTACTCCTTTCAGATCATTCTCCAAGAGCAAGAGGAGCCAGGATATACGTTTGCTCCCATTTTCTCCTGCCTCAAATCCCCCCCCTGCCAGCTCTCCTTACCCTGGTCCACAGGCCTCATGGGACAGAGTCCCCAGTCACCTCTGGACCTCCTCACCTGCTCCCCCCCATGCACCTCCCAACCTCTCCAAGCTCTTCCACACTGACTGGCCTCTAATTTCCCCACACGCACCATGCTCCTGTCCACCACCCAGCCCCCTAACCAACGCACCCACACGTCACCCACTTACCTCCTACTCCCTTCCAGAACTCAGCTCAGCAGCCACTTCCTCAAGGAAGCCCCCCTCAACCCCAGCCAGTGCCGGGCACTCCCATGTGCACTACCACGGCACCCAGACCTTGAGTTTACAGCTCTCCTTACAGCCGCAGGTGTGTGCTGCTGTGACTAATAACATCTGTCCCCCGCGGACGTGCGTGGGTGGGGCCCTATCTGTCTCACTCCTTCCTGGGGCCCCTGCATTGAATCAATGAAAATGAATGAACAGATAAATAGATGGAAGGAAGGATGGATGGGAGGATGGCGGGGGGACGGACAGAAGTAGAGTGAGCAAAACAGAACATAAAGGATGAAGCCGCAGCTGTTTAGACAGCGTGGTTGGGGGCCAGGGGAGCCTTGGTAAGGTGGTGAGGTTTGGGAAGGGTTACAAAAGCGGGGGAGCATCTGAGCGGAGAGAAGAGGATTGCCACCCACCCCCAAGAAAAGCCAGCACTCCCCCTCACCCTGCTGTGTCCGAAGGCCATGAGAGAGAGTGAGAAGGAGCACAGGGCCAGAAAGTGTGATGAGGGGCCGGACAGAGCCGCGGACCCTGGAGCTCGTCCCAGGGAGATGGGAGGAGACTTTTGTGCTCTGAACAGAGCAGTGGCTTCGTCCATTTGTTCCCCCTGCCCCACCCACCCTGAGTGGAACATAGACTCACTGAGGGCTGGCCCTGGTCTGCCTCGCTTGCTGCTATGTACGCAGCAGCTGGGGGCTTCCAGATCACTTGGAGTCAAAGTCAAAGGCATTGCAATGGCCCCCAGGGGCTTCTCTACTTGGCACTGATGATGTTCGGGGCTGGTCACTCTCTGTTTCAGGGCTGCCCTCTGCGCCCTAGGATGTCAGCAGCACCACACCCCCAGGGTGACAGCCCTAAGTCTCCAGACACTGTCACCTGTCTGTTTCCAGGGGAGAAGGGTCAAAGTCTTCTGTGCTGGGGTTGGGGGTCTGCCTTGTCCACCCATCCCACGCTGTCCTGGACCTCCCTCTGAAAATAACACGTCCAGCACTCCCCATCCCTACCCCAGCCTTATCTTCTCCATAGCTCTCACTAGCATTCAACATTTCTCTAGCTCACTCGTGTGCTTAGCTGGTCTGACCTGCCACCTGGATGGAGCTCCATGACAGTGGGAGCTGGCTTGGGTCCCCAGTGCTCAGCATGAGGTGTTCTATGTATTTGTTGAATGGATGTCAGAATTCAGACCACCAGCTCCTGGTTTAGGGCTGAGAAAACTGCATCAAGAAGAAAATAATAAACTGGATCAGAGAGGTTTGGTGACTTACCTGAGGTCACTCAGCTAAGTCTGCAGCGACAAGACCACCCAGGGCCTCTGCCACTAAATCTGGGTTCATTTCCCTCTGTGTGTGCCTTGGAGACCTAGGACAAGGTAGGCAATGCAGAGGAGGGCCGAAGTAGCTGAGTCCCAGGAAACAGGACTCCTTGAGGCTTGAACCCACAACCACCTGTCTATGAAGCCCATAAGTGATCTCCCCACCAGGCATCCCAGTGCGGGGCTAAAGGAAAGGGGCTTTGCTGGGGGTGGATGATTAATTCATCCTAACTGACAGGGCTTTATTGAAGTCCAAAAAGGCCCCAGGCTGGACATTTTGGAAGATACAGTTGCAGCGACTCCCTGGGAAATGACCTCCAATATCAAGCAAGAAAGCAGACGCACTTTAAGATAAAAGTTTGTTGCGTTTACCCAGTAAACATTCCAGTTTGGGGTGGGGGGAGGCGGTGCTCAGATGGGGTGTGATTTCCTGAAGAAGGGAATGCACTTTTCATAAATTACCAGGAGGAAAATTGTATGTGTCAGAATAAACTCTGTCCAGAAATATAGCAGGGCTGCCTGATAGTTAATAATTCAGAGCTGTTCCCCAGCACGACGCAGGATTTTAAAAATATTTCCTTGGGATCGTTGTTTAAAAATACTGTTAATGGCTGGGAACCTTCTCCTCGCATTTGACGGCCACCGTGGACCAGCCCGGGGGGCCTTCCCGGTGGACAAAGGGCAGGGGACCCACTGCGGTGTGTGAACCCATGGGACAGGGACCCAGGCACTCTCCGGGAAGGCACCAGGGACACCCATCTCATTTTCTCCCAGTCCCTCACAGGAGGGAAGGTGAGCTGGGGCTCAGAGAGGGCAAGAGGCCAACCCCCACCACACAGCTAGGAGAGGGAGGAGGGGCTCAGAGAAGAACCCAGTTTGGAGTGAATGATTGCAGTGACTCCCTGTTGGCTTTGCACAAGGGATTTCCCTCCTCTGTTGCTGTGGTCTCCTCCTCTGTAAAATGGGGATGTGTTTCTTTGCCACTCATCACGTAGTCATGGAGCGCTTGTTAAAGTCCGAGGGTTAGAATGGGTTGGACCAAGACGGACCCAGTGCTCACCTCCACGGAGCTCAGTCAGGTGGAAGAGTCAGATGATGAAGAATTACATCCCACCACAAATGGTAATCAGTGCTATCAAGATGAAGAAAGGGGAATCAAGGGACGGTGCGGGGGGAGATTGGATGCTTTCGTTAGGATAATTGGAAAGAGCTCTCTGGGCAGGTGCTAACTGAGTAGAGACCTGAAAAAACAGGGAGCTGGGAGAGTTTGTGGAGACAGAGGGCAGACAGAACAGCAAGTGCAAAGGCCCTGGGGTGGGACTGTGCCTGCCGTATTGGAGAAGCAGTGAGGAGGCCACAGTAGCTGGGGCAGCGAGCGTGAGCCAGTGGGAGAGAGAGAGAGGCAAGGTCGGAGATGCTGGCAGGGGCCAGATCACAGAGAACCCTGTGGCAGTCTGGATTTTATTCTGAGAATGCTAGGGAATCCATCAGAGGGCTGGTCTGCAGGGGAGAGACCAGTTATACTGTTTTTAAAAGACCCCTGAAAATTCTCCGGATTGATTGTCAAGTGAAAAAAGCACGGGGCAGAACCATGCGCATGTTTGCTTAAAAAACCAAAAACCAAAAATACAAAAGCGGAGATCAAGGTATGCACTGGCCTGTATATGCATAAAATTATCCGTGGCATGATAGATGAAAATAGGAGGAAATAGTGCCTGCCTCTGGGGAGGAGTTCTGGCTGGCTGGGACTGGGTGGGAGGGACACTTTCTTCTTTCTACATTTTTTTCTTGCACCTTTCGAATTTTGAGCCATGCAAATTTGTCACCTATTCAAAAAATAAATAAGTTCTTTTTAGAAGTGAAAGGAAGAAGAGAAAGAAAGGTCCCTCTGGCTGCCACATGGATAATGGATTTTCGATGTGCCCGGATGGTGGCGGCTGGGAGCTGAGGAGGAGGCCAGGTGGGGCCCCTTGGTCAGAACTGTTTGTCCCACTTCACAGTGAGGACTGTGGGCAGAGACGGGGCAAGCGCTGAGCCCAAAGCCCACAGCTAGGACATGGAAGATGGCCCCAGACGAGAACCCATGCCTGGGTTCCCTGGGATTCCTCTCTGCCTTCTGTTCTCTGCTTCTGGACCATCGGACCTGTGATGTCCTTCTCAAGGCCCGGTGTGAGGGGCTTGGTTTCCAGGCCCTATAGCGATGGTAAGACCTTGCCCCAAGTACCGGCCCATAAATGTTTACTGAGGGATGAATTCCTTCTCTCGTTCATTCGCTCATTCATTCACTCGACAATCGTATCATGTGCCTTCTCCGTGCCAGGCCCTGCACTAGGCCCTGGGATTCAGCCGTGAACAAGACGGGCCCTCGCCTTGGTGGCCCTGGCATTCTTGGGGGGTAGGGTATGGGGAGGCAGGTGATTGGAGTAAAGGAACTCCGTATAATATAAGGGCTCGACAGAAAACTGGTGAAGGTACCAAGGGGGAGGGGAGTGCCCTAGGTGGTCATCAAGGGCTCCTCTGAGGAGGGGACATTGGAGCAGAGGCTTTGAGGACATGCAAGAGTGTGTAGGGATCTGGGGGAGGAGCCCTGGAGGCGGAGGGAATGCTAAGTGCAAAGGCCTGAGAGGAGTCCCGCTTGGGGTGTCTGAGGCCCAGCAAGGAGCATGGAGCAGAGCAGGTCAGAGGGAGGGGCCACCATGCAGAGCTTGCGGGAGCTGGAATATTCCAGAAAAACAGAGTCAATCTGGAGGTTGCTGAGTGGGGACCTGACATGCTCTAAATGAGTTTTGCCATGAATGCAGCTGCCCACAACCCCTCCTCCCCGCTCCGGACTGTTCATGGGATGGGGATGGTACGGGGTCTCAGCGGCACGGCCCACCTTATAAGAGATTCTGGGAGAAGAAAATCCCAGAGCGGTGAGGTCAGAAGGGATTGTCCCATTCTTTGAGGATTCTGGGATGTGCTGGAGAGGACCCGGTCATGTAGATGGAAGCCAGTGACCATTCCTGGGGACTCGGCTGTCTGCTTAGTCACAGGGGGACAAGGTTACAGATGAAGAAGGGCCCCTGAAGTCTGGTGACACTTAGCGCCAAGATCAGCAGTGTGACCACCACCACTGACCTGGGCAGCTGAGGCTCTGCTGGGAGGAAAAGAGGGTCTGGAGGCCGATGGCGCCCCGGCCACCTCCACAGCCCATCCCGCTCCAGTCCTGGCTCTGGCTCTGGAGACCTGGGTCTGGTCTCCTGTACTGTTGCCATCTGTGCGCCACGGCTGGCCAGGCGTGCCCTGCTCTGGGGTGCCCATCTGGACACCAAGATTACAGCACTTCCGGCCCAAGCGGGGCCTCTTACGAGTGACCATTCCAAGCTCCGTCAGGTTTCCAGTGAATTGGTGCGGCCTCGTGTTTTGGCCCATCTCCCCTCCAGGTTGTACTGCTGGGGAATGGGAGGGGACACGGGGGCTCACACTTACTGTCTGCTCCTCGCGGGGACCCTCTGGCCTAGAGAGTCATCATCTCCTTCTGTCCTCCACCAACCCCCTTCACAGGTGTGGACACTGAGGCTCAGACAAGATGGTGGCTTGCCCAAGGCCCCCTAAGTGCTAAGAGCAAAGCCAGGATTTCAACCTCGGATGACTGGATTGCAGACCAGCACTTTCCACCGAGTCCCAATGCCCTGCTGGCAGCAGCCACCTGGAAGGGGCTTGGGGTGTGGGTGGGGAGTTGACAAAGCAGAGTGCTTTCACCCCAGGCTCTGGGCCAGGGAAGGCCCCGGGCCATGGCTTCTCTGAGTTATGAGGAAGCGCGCCAGGCAGCAGGCTGTGTGGGAACAGGCTCCGTCCTCCCTGTGGAGCAGCCATGACCTGGGCTCAGGTGACACAGCACCTGCAGCTCGAGCCACCAGCTTGGCCTACTGGCGGCAGTATCCCCAGAGCAGCGGGCAGGCGGGCCAAGGGCTTCAGTTCACTGGCCCAGCCTCAGGAAGCCCAAAGAGGGAGGTCAGGAATGCCGTGGCAGGGCTTCCAGAAGCTTCTCCAATTTCTAGAGCTGCGGCAACTTCTGGAATGGACCCGGGGGCAGTCTGACCCCTGTCCAGACCCTCTCCCAAATGCTGGTTCCCACAAGCACCCTCAAGGGTCACGACCATGGAGAATGGTGCCCTGTGGCACTGGCCTTGGAGACTCTGGGGAAAACCCACAGTGGGAGCGCTGTGCCTGAAATGCCACTATCAACCAGCAACACTTTGGGTTAAGCAAGGCCTCGTCCCAGCCACCTTAAAAGAAGAAAGCCGCCCGTAATCTCACGAGGCAGCAAATGCCGACTCTCGCACTTACCAGTGAAATAAGAACCAGGCAGAGGGGAGGCAAGAGCACCAACTTCCGGTTCGGCTCGTCAGACTTGGTCTCTAGCCGTGAGCCATGCCTCCGTGCCTGCGGCCTCTCTCTGCTCCCCTGGCCTCACCTCTGCCCTTCAGCCGCCCTCAAAGGCCTCCCGCTGTCCTGGCCCAGGCCCCCATGGCTGGAGCGCTCACCATCCCTCACTCGCCCTGCAGTAGCCCCCCGTTCAGTTGGGCGTGGAGGCTCCGTCTGCCCTCCACAGAGGCCCTAATGTCTTCTCTCTCAAACACAGCTCTGAGCCTCTGTCTCCCCATCTCCAAGCCCCACTGTGGCTCCCCACGAGCCGCAGAACTGGGTCTCGATGTTAGCTTGGCCTTCAGGGCCTTTATTGGCCCAGCTGGGAGGGTCAGCCCAACCCCACCCCCTAGCTTTGGAAGGCATGGGCTCTGCGGTGGCTGTGTGACCTTGAGCAAGCGACTAGACCTATCTGAACCTTGACTCTTCTTTCTGAAAGGAGCAATGGGCCTCTACCACAATGGGAGCAGGGTTTACATTGTGTCATTCCCATGAGCTCGTGCCTGTGGCCCGGGGACTGGACATACAGCAGTGCTCCCTGAAGGTAGCCGTCCTTATTTATCACTGATCCCATGAAAATGCTAGCAAACTCCCCCGCCATGCTGAGCTGTTTCCTGCTTCTCAATCTGTGCAGATGCTGTGTCCTCTGTCTTGGCAACAGAGAGAACTCCTATTGATCCTTCAGCACCCCTCTCAGACAGTGCCCTGCCCAGGGTCAGCTCTCCTTTCTTAGAATACTCCTCCATACTGACGGAACAAATGATCCGGAATGTTCCCATTTACTTGTTGGTCCTCCACCTTGTGACTGTGGGCTCCCAACACATGACTGAACAGAACCAGCAAGGAAGGGCTAAAGTAATGGGTGTTGGGGGGGGGGTGTCTCTGTGGTGGCCAGTGCAAAATAAAACTTGCATTCATTCAATCATGCATTCATTTAACAAACATATACTGACCTCCTTCTCTGATTAAAACCACTTGCTAACTTTCTACAGCTTCCAGAATCACATCCAGAAACTTTCCCCCATGGCCCATGAAGCCCTGGAGACCCACCCCTGTGTGACCTCGTTCACCTCGGTCTCCCTGTCCCACTCTGCTCCAGAACTCTGTCCTCCCCACGTCAGCTCCTCAAGCAAGGCCGTATCTTTGAATGTCCTCTTCCTGGCCTCTCTAGCCTGACCCCCTGGAGAGGCCCTCCCTGCTCACTCCGTGTAAATGGGGTCTCAGCCCTGCTCGGCACGCCCCCGTCTCGGCCCCATGTTTGTCTCCTTCCTCACTCGCAGCCCACACCCCAGACACTCTTGTGGGATTAGGCGATTAGCACCCGCCTCCTCACTGTGCTGTGAACTCCCCACTTCCCAGCCCGCTTGTCCTCTCTGCTGCCTGCCAGAGAGGCCTCGCCTTCAGAAAGCTGCCTGAAGAGCCCCAGGAGGCCAGAGCCAAAAGGGGCTTAGGTGAGAGTCTAGGTCCACCTCCTCGTGCTGTAACAATAATAAAAATAATCATAATTCCAACAATAACAACAGCTAACACTTCCCACGTGCCAGGTGCTGCTCTGTCCATGCACTGTTTCCTTTAATCCATGCGAGCAGCCCGTAGTGGAAGGTTCACTATATCCCCACTGTGCAGAGGAGAAAGCTGAGGCTGGGAGAGGTTGACTCACATCCCCTCCCCTTCCCTGCTCAGGCCACAGAGGCTGCACTCTTAGCTAACCACTGGCCCATACAGCCACAGCAAATGCCACAGCAATGCCAGGGCGGTGACAAGACTGGACTGGGTTGAGATTCCATATTTTTAGCTGTGCGACCTTAGCCACACTGTATCACCTCTCTGGCCTCAGTTTCCCCATCTGTAAAGCAGAGGTACATGCTGTCCCTTTCCTCAGATCAAACGTTCTCAGGATGGAGGACTATAGAGTCTTTACTATTGAGTGGAGGGGGCTGGGTGCCCTGGGGACAGGATTCTAGGCGTCCCCAAACACTGCTTCTGAGCCCAGGACCTGCCCTGAAGGCCACCGCACGCACAAAGCCAGCCCTGTCCAGGGCAGCTCCATGCCTGGTTCCAGGAGGGCCCCACAGGGCCGCGTGAGTGGGGTCATGAACACCCCACCCAGGCTGCGCCCAGGGACCACTCACTCCCCTTGGCGGAGGGGAGACAACACAGGGGGTGCATGCACTCAAGGGTCCTGGCTGTGCGACGAGTCGAGCGCTGAGCCACGGGGACCCCCGGGCACCCCCAGTCCTGACACCTGCTTCCTCGGCCCCACGGGTCCTGGCAGCAGGAACGGAGCGTCTGCTGGAGGCTCCCCTGGGCCGTGCCAACCTCCCTGTGCCCAGACAAAGCCCCCTCCCCCTGGCCTCTGGGGAGGGGGCAGGCGGGAGAGGGAGCCAACAAAGGCAGCCAGTGGGGATGCGCCTGGGGCTCGTGCCACCCCCTCCCCGACCTGCCCAGAGCGCCCACACCCCCTCCTGCCACTTGGCCGCTCTGCTGGGGCGCCCTGGCGCCGTTGCTATGGCGGCAGCTCTGGGGAGGCTGCAGCTGGGTAATTATTGCGAACATCCATCCTGCCTCCTGCCCGCCCGGGAGAGCAGGGGAGCAGGCAGCGGGGCCAGGGCAGCCCCTCCTCTCCTGCCGGGTGGCCGCACCCTGGCCTGGCATGGCGCCACCCGAGGTAGGCAGGGGAGGAAAGGCGCACGGACAGCAGGGGTCCGCGCGGCCGGCCAGGAGACCCCCTCAACTTTCGCCCCTGCCCCCCCACCTCTGGCCCACCCTTGGAGCTGACCAACCAGCCCGGAACTTGTTTTTTCTAACTATAAACACACACCACACACAAAACCAGCCAGAGAGGCTCCTTTGTTCAAACAGAATCTTCCCTTGGCCTTTTTTGGGGGCAGTGGAAGCCAACAGTGCCCGGCCTGGGTGATGGCCTCTTACACGGGGACTGTCCCCCTAGATGAGGAGGTCCCCCTGGGGCCCCACTGTGGGCTCCGCCGACTTCTCCGGCCCAGAAGCTTGCCCTGGCCCCGGTGTCTAAATATAGCTCAGGCTGGCTGAGCCTGAGGTCACACACACTCCCAACTGCCGGGGTTGGCCACGCGCAGGATGGAGAGAGACGTCCATCCGTCTGGGGATCAGGCAAGCATTTCAGGAGCCAGGCACGGTGCTGGGCTCTGAGCCCCAGCCATGAGGCAGCTGCGCCTTTGCCTCTGGGCTCATGGACCTCTTAGACTTGCTGCTCTGACATAAGGAGCTCACTCTGCTGAGGGAACACACACAGGATCCCCTGACACGGACTGGAGGCAGCATGGGAAGAGGGCCCTGAGTGAGGCTTGACGAGGTGAGGAGACATCAGGTGTGAGGGAAAGGGTGGGGTCCAGGTAGGGGGAAGGGAGCACGTGGGACAGCCTCTTGTGGGCGTGAGGGTGGGATGCCTCTCTGTCAGGACCCAGGGCCCAGGAGCAGTGGCAGGACACTCTACCGGGCCAGGGGCTGGCAGGCTACAGAGCCCAGGGACACTTTTCTCCTTTGTCATCTGTTGCCCCTTGGGACTCTACACGGGCTGGGACACTTAGCAGAAAACACCCAACAGGAGAGATCTGCCTGAATCTTTGATTTCCAAAGGTTTCTGGTGGCAAGGGTAGGCATGCAGGAGACGTGAGGGAGGTGGGGAAGCTGGTAGGAGCCACAGGCAGGGCAAGGCTCCCGTGGAATAGCAGGTTAGAGGAGGAAAGGAAGACTGGACAGGACTTGGGGGCTGAGAGGGAGGGAGGGCTTGGCCTGCCTCTCCAGGTTTATACAGGGGTTTCGGCTGCCTGTGTCTCCTCCCCAAACCTGGGTCATTGAGGTACTGACCAGGGCCCTGCTCAGGGGATGGACATGCCAAAATAAGAGGGAAAGTATTGGTTGAAAGGGAGCCCAGACCTGGCTGGCATGACACCAGATGTCCGGCGCCTGTGGAGAAGGTCATCTGCTCCTTCATCACTGATGGAGGGAAAGATGCCTGGGCTTCAGCACAGCTTTCTGGGTAGGGGCCGTCAGGCCCTGATGGCCTTTGGACCTCACACTTACAGTCACAGCAATAAGCCTTCCCAATGGGCCAAGTTTTCCATCTGCAAAGCTCTTTCCCATCCGGCATCTTACTCTGCCTTCAAACAGCCCTGGTGTGAGGCTGGGCAGGGAGGAGCAGCCCTTGTAGCCCCCCAGAGCCTGAGGCCTGGAGAAGCGACCTGATCTGCCCAGGCAGGGAAAGGAGGGGTGGTGATGTCAAGGGCCCCTACGTGGGGGGTACCCGGCACACTCACTAGGGCTACAATGAGAAAGCATCAGGAGCAGAGCTTAAACTCGAGGCTGACTCCTTGGTCCAGGGCTACTCTGTCCTCCTGAGACAGAGGCTTAGCAAAGGTCTGGGACAGGGCCAGGCTGTTTTCTGAGACTAGAAGCCAGAGGAGCAGGGGCCCAAGACAAGCAGAAACACCCATAGCCATTTTCCAGTCTGAGAGTGAGCACATCTAACTTACACATGGGGAAACCGAGGTCCTGGCTAGGATCAGACCCCAAGAGCCTACGGTTTCCGAAATCCTTGAGTTGCTGGAACTGGGTGGTTAAGTCCCATGGATTGCCAGGGCTCTGTGGATCCAGCCGTCCAGCAGCTCTTGCACTTGGAATATGGGAGGAAGAACCCTGGATGCAAATTCAGGAGAGAGGGTTCCAGGCCAGCCTTGCAGCTAATATCAGCCCTGGGGATTTGCAGGTCAGCGGGTTAAAGCGGCTCGGGTCAGGAGGGCTGAGGAGAGCACAGCACAGCTGGCACCAGCCATTTCAGAAATCTAGCTGGTAAAAGTGGTGATGACTGTGTCCCTCATCCTTCATCCCTCTGTCTGCTTTCCTCCCTCCCCCCGCTCCTCCTGAAGGGCAGTTCCTGTGCTGCGGGCTGGGCGTCCCAAGGGAGTCAGCAGCCCGGATCCAGCCCCCTTGGGGCTTTCTAGTCAATTTCCTCCTCCACAAAATGGGCATCGAGGTGTTCACGTCCCGGAGTTGTTGGAAGAGTCAGACGACACGCATGGACAGCCAGTGGGACAGCAGCTGGGTTAGTGCTGGAGAGGGCACCGACCAGAGATAGTAAGCACAGTGGCCATAGTGGCAAGCCAACTCCCGGCCCGGCATTCAGGGCTCCCCCGTCTTGTAGCTTGCACGCGCCTCACAACACGACCCACCCTGGGCCTTTCTACCCTCAACATGCCAGCTGCACTCCCACCCTGGGCTTTTGTTCAGGCAGTTCTGCCTACCTGGAAGGCCCTTCCCTTCCCTCCCAAATCCCACCCAACCCTCCAGATCCCTTTCCTCACCAAAACACACACACACACACACACAAACACACACACACACACACCCCTTCTCCAGACTTCATTTATCCTGGGCTCCCCCAGGGAATCAGTCAGTACTAGCTTCTGGCACACGTGTTACCCCCACCCAATGACAGGACCTGGGCTCTGGGGCTGTACAGGTCCGAATTCAATCCTGCTCCCCCTCCTTCTGCACCTTGGCTCCCTCACTTGCAAGGTGGGGGCAACTGTAGTGTACACCGCGGGGTGGGTCTCAGGCTCGTGTGGTGCTGAGGGCCCGGGAGGCACTTTGTAAGGAATAGGCCATTATTATGGTCCTATATCTTTTGATTCCCCCTGTGCTTTCCACCTCCAAGCTGCCCTCCTTTGTCCCGTGCTGCCCCTGTGGCAGGAAGCCTTAGGAAAAAGAGCTTGCAAAGGGGGCAGGGCCTTCCCCAAACTGCTTTTTCCTCTAGATGGGGGAGAAATATGGGGACTGGAGGATCTCCCCTTCTCCCTGAAATCACCCAGGCACGAAGCCACTCAGTAGTCGGACAAACAAAGATGGCTGGAAAGTTCCCTGGAATCCAGGTTTCGAAGCCATCCCAGTGGAACGATTGGTGGCTTGGGAGGTAAGGATTATGCTGGGGAGAGACGGTCTGATAGGAAAATATGACACACTGGGCAGCTCAGCGCTGGTTATGTGCACAGAAACAGGCAGTCTGTGTCCTGGGTGGGAACGGGGCTAGCTCTGGCTTCCCCAGGTTGTACTTCCTTTGTACTTACGGCAAATGCGGTACCCAGCCCCAGCACCCGGCCCCTCTGTTAGTAGGTATCGCGAATGTGGTACCCAGCCCCTCCAGCAGTGCCAGGAGGTGAGCCTGTCCTGGAGAAATCGCTCAGTGTACAATGAGGCCTTCCCAGGGCTGTTTGTGGAAGCAAAATGATAGAAACCATCTAGATGTTCAGTAAGGGACTGGACAAAAAAATGATGGGCCAGCTCACGTGATGGACTACTGCTCAGCTGTTAAAAAGGAGGGGGTTGTATATGTACGGACCCAAAGCAAGATGCACTCAGTGAAAAGTAAGGCACCTTGCAGAACAAAATACACAGAATGTTACCATTTATGTGAGGAGCGCATGCACCTGTGCGTGCACAGCTGGCCCAGATACAGACAAAGGTGTGGTTACAGATAGAGACAGAAGTGTACAGACAGAAGAGCTACAGATACACACATACACATGAGAGTAGAAGGTTCAAAGGAACACCCACTAACAGCCAGTAATGTTTGAGGGGAATGCAGCTGGGGAAACGCAGGGGAATTACTTTGGTTTTTATTCGTTACATTTTATTAATGTTTGAGAGAGTACAATGAGACCATGTTCCTGAAATACGTGCATGATGCTAAAATTTAAAAGAAAAGAATCCGGCCACGTGTCTGGAAGCTCAAGGCAGGGCTGGGCTGGGCTCTCAGTCGAGGTTGGTTGGTGAGGGGCAGGCCTGGAGGGCTGACTCTGGAACTTTTTCCTAAACCAGCTGTGGCTCTTTCTCCGGGAGGCCAGAGGCAGAGGGAGCTGGCTTTGGTGGCCACAGCAGCAGATGCAGGTTGCCTAGTCTGGAAGGATGTGAAACCTGAGCCATTTAGCCTGCAGGATGGGCCTGCCTTGACCCCTTTAGGCAGGGAAGGCCCCTGGAACGTGGCAGATGTCCACCTTGGACATGTAGCCACCAAAGTGGGTGAGGTCCCGTGAGCCCCAGGTCTGTAGGCAGGCCATCCCGTGGAGCCCACAGGTGTCTTCCCACGCCACTCCTGCCCCCGAGCCTGATGACCTCGGTATCCCTCACATACGCAGACCGGTGGTCAGCGAGGCTATGGGCAGGAGAGGGGAGAAGGCCATTCGTGAACTTCTTGGCTGCTGGGCCTGAGTGAGGCACGTTTCCTACTCTGTATCTCTGGCCTTTTAACGGTTTAGAATAGTTTTTTGTTGCTTTAATTCTGGACACACAGGAGTTGAGAAGGTTTTTCACCCTGATAATGACAACAGAAGTTAAAATAATTCCAACGACGCCAAAGAATATATAGTGAACAGCAGATCTTTTCCACACCTCTTCTCCCCAGCCACGAGGTTCCCTCCCCAGAGGTTCCAGCACATATGAGCACATGGGAATCTAGCCACACCCCTCCTGTGACTCTGGGGGAAGCAGTCCACATGCCTTGCTTTTTCCACTAAGAATATGTATCTTAGAGCTGCTTCCATAGCAGAACCTGCGAGCGGGCTCCTTCTTTTCCATGACTGGACTTCCACGGCACTCAGAATTCTTCAATATTCATGTACTCGATCTAGAATTCTTCTCGGACTTTCCCGTGTGCATGCTTCAGTTCTGCACGGCAGCCCCAGGGGGCAGGCGGTTCGCCATGTTACAGATGAGGAAACTCGGGGGACCAACCATCCCTGTTTGCCTAGGACAGAACCAGTCCTAACATCAAGAGTTCCCCACCCTGGGAAGACCCTTCTTCCCAGGCAAACTAAGATGGTTGTTCACTCTAAAGGAAACAGAGGCTCAGAGAGGCCGGGGGAGTTCTCCAAGACCTTGTGGTGGGTCAGCACAGACTCCTGACGGTGATGATGCTGGAGGAGGCCAGTGACTGTGTTCCCTCTGTGCCAGCACCTGCTGTGGTCCCTCAGCAGCCTGGGAGGTCAACTGAGGGGCTCCACGAGTAGAAGCTGCAGCCACCAAACCTGGGTTCCCTCTCAGCAGCAGGGCTTGCATGTGCTGGTCAGCTCCCTCTCAGCTTCTGGTCCTGGGCCCAGGACAGACACTCAGCAAGTGTTAAGCGAGAAAGAAAATGAACGAATGAATGAATGAATGAATGAAGTACTAACATTTGTCATCCACATTTTGCAGATGGAAAAATTGAAGCACAGAGAAGCTAAGTCACTGGCTCAAGGCCACACAGCTCTTAAGCAGCAGGGTCAGGGTTTGAATCCAGAAGTGGGGGCTCTAGAGCCCATGAAATTTTTCCCTCTTCTGGAATGGTCTTGTCTGCATTACCCTGCACCGCACTGCCTGGACCCCTACTTCCAGATCCCTTTCACAAGAGCCCTGCCTTCCCTGTTCCTTGCTCCTGGCTCAGGGGCCTTGTTCTGCACCCCACTACATCCCCCTGGACTGGACGCTCGTCTGAAGTCCAATGTCTTCACTTCAGCCTCCCCCACGGACTTTGCTTCATTTGTTCAATTCATTTGTCCAACTCTCCATTCCTTTGCTCAACAAACATTTACTGAAACTGAAATGAGCCAGCTCAACACCCCCAGTACTGGAAATTCAGAGATGAATCCTGCCTGGGCCTTGTCCTCGGGGGACAAGGAAAACCAAACAAAGAAACGGGACTTGGAACCTAGTGAGAAAGCACTTGGATGGAGGTGGCCCCGGGCACAGCCGCAGAGGGGATGACACTGGGGGCTCCCAGCCGTGGGGGCTCCGGGAAAGCTCCCTGGAGAACAGCTTATGCCAGCGTCTGGAAAGATGAGGAAGAGTTAGAGAGAAGGAGGAAGACAGAAAGCTGGGGGCAGAAGTCGGTAACACCCGGACAAACTGGCCTGGAATTAGGAGAGAGCATGAGGCATTCAGAAAGTGCAAGTTGTTCCTTACAGCTGGGGCCCGGGCTGTCCTCAGGTGGGGACATGTGGGCCTGAGAAGCTCCACCCCCTCCCCCGCTTACCCAACAGCTCTGCACCAGGCAGGGCTTCCAAGAATCTCTTGTCTAGGAATTGATCAGAAAAAAAGCCCCCCAAATAATCAGCGATGTGGACACGGAATTACATATGGATGGAGGCTGCTTACCATGTTCTTTGTTTCAGCAAACAAGTGCAAACAGCCTCAGTGGCCAGCCATGAAAAATCACCACTACAGCCCAGAATCCACCACTCGCTGGAGTCATCCGAATGGCTGAGAAACCAGGTTAGCAGAGACTGTACCGCGGCACTAGAAAAATGCACCTGACCTAATGTTAAGTAAAAACCAGCAAGATGTAGGGGCACCTGGCTGGCTCAGGCAGTGGAGCATGGAGATCTCAGGTCTGTGAGTTTGACCCCCATGCTGGGTGTAGAGCATACTTAAAAACAAAATCATTTAGGGGCACCTGGATGGCTCAGTGGGTTAAGGCCTCTGCCTTCAGCCTGGGTCATGGTCCCAGGGTCCTGGAATCGAGCTCTGCATGGGGCTTTCTGCTCAGCAGGGAGCCTGCTTCCCCCCTTTCTGTCTCTGCCTGCCTCTCTGCCTACTTGTGATCTCTGTCAAATGAATAAATAATCTTTTTTAAAAAATCATTTAAAAACCACAAAAAGGGATGCCTGGGTGGCTCAGTCGGTTAAGCTGCTGCCTTCGGCTCAGGTCATGATCCCAGGGTGCTGGGATCGTGTCCTGCATGGGGCTCCTTGTCCAGCTGGGAGCCTGCTTCTCTCTCTGCCTCTGCCTGCCACTCTGCCCGTTGCGCTCTCTCTCTCTGACAAATAAATAAATAAAATCTTAAAAAACAAAACAAAAATACAAAAAAACAGGGGCATCTGGGTGGCTCAGTTGGTTAAGCGTCTGCCTTCAGTTTGGGTCATGATCCCAGAGTCCTGGGACCGAACCTGGGATCCGGCTCCCTGTTCAGCGAGAAGCCTGCTTCTGCCTCTCCCTCTGCTGCTCTCCCGCTTGTGTTCTCTCCCTCACTCTCTCTCTCAAATGAATAAATAAATAAATAAAATCTTTTCTTTTAAAGCCCCCACCCCATACACACACACACACACAAAATCCCAGCAAGACTCAAACTATTTTATTATTCGAAGTTAAGAGATACACATACATAAATACATGAAGATATTAGGAAGAAATGCATCAGATACTTTGGAGTAGTTATCTCTGGTGATGGGCTAACCTAGGGGTTATATTTCCTTTTTAAAAATAATTTCCTGTGTTCTCTGATTTTGCAACAGTGGGCCAGTCTCACTTTTATTTTCAGAGACCGACTCAAGGAAACAAGGTCCGTGAGGCCACAACTTCCCCTTCCAGCCTCTTTCCAACCCTCTGAGCCACACAGAACGACCTGTTGCCTCAACATCCCTGCACCTCCAGCCTCCAGGCTTTCCTCTCTGCTGTTCCTCCATCTGAGCGCCCTTCCCTTTCCCCCTGCAGCCTGTGCGACTCCCCTGGCCTACCAGGCCTGCCCCAGGGTCCTTCCTCTGAGGACCTCACACACACAGAGCTCCCACACCACTGAACGGTGGGTTTATGGCCCTGGACCCCGCACCAGGGCCTGAGCTGCTGGGGGAAGGACACTGCCTCATCTATGCCCTCCCCAGACGCCTTCTATGCGGCCGAGAATTTTTTATTTATTCCTCACCAACATTTTTTGAAAATGTCTGAACCTACAGAAAATCATGCAACGAACACCCATATACCCTTCCCATAGATTCTCCACTACTTGCTGTGTAATCCTCTCCCTGTCTTGCTGACCCAGTACAGACATCTTGGCCAGGACTGGGGGTCTGGAAGGAGCTCAGCACTTGCCAGAATGAAGGAAAGAAGGAAAGAGGACACGGTATTATTGCCCTCTCTCTATTGTCTGCCTCAGGGAAAACCCTTTCCCTGCAAAGCAGGGCTCTTTCTAAAATGCAGACCCGGGGGCGCCTGGGTGGCTCAGTGGGTTAAAGCCTCTGCCTTCGGCTCAGGTCATGATCCCAGGGTCCTGGGATCGAGCCCCACATCGGGTTCTCTGCTCCGCAGGGAGCCTGCTTCCTCCTCTCTCTCTGCCTGCCTCTCTGCCTACTTGTGATCTCTGTCAAATAAATAAATAAAATCTTTAAAAAAATAAAATAAAATAAAATGCAGACCCAGGGGGCGCTGGGTGGCTCAGTGGGTTGGGGCCTCTGTCTTTGGCTTGGGTCATGGTCCCGGGATCCTGGGATCGAGTCCCACACTGGGCTCCCTGCTTGGCGGGGAGCCTACTTGTCCTGCTGCCTGCCAATCCCCTGCTTCTGCTCGCTCACTCTCATTCTCTATCTGACAAATAAATAAAATATTTTTAAAAATAAAATAAAATGCAGACCCAGTTACCCACCTGCTTGGAGGCCTGCCACCCACAGCCAACGCAGGCCCCTCAGCGACACCCAAGACCCCGTCATCCCTTCCCGCCCCATCACCCACTGACCCCCGGAAGGCAGTGTTGTCCCCAAACCCTCAGCCCCGACATGCTTCGGCACTTACACTTTGGAGCTTCTGCAATCCTCACTTGCCTGGCAAGGGCACCCAGCCTCTCCCTTCCCCGTCCCTCCCAAGTGTCCCATCCTCGGAGAAGTAAAAGGATGCCTCTGCTGACCTTTCCCCGGATCCCTGGTACCGAGTTCGATCTCAGTGAGGGGAACCACTCGTCCTGGTTTGCACAAGCCTCCCTGTTCGGCACTGAGAGTCCCGAGTCTCGAGAGTACCTCCGTTCTGGGATGACCCCATGACGGTCACCCTAGCCTCTGGGGACTCTTCCAGGGTGGGTGAGTGTGCTCACACCCACTGCTGGGAGAACCCCTACCTGATAGCCTCTTGGGACAAGCCTGCCTGCCCCCAACCTGCCCTGCCAGGGCCACGGAACAGGCCCAAGGAAATGTTTGCTGATGCTGGCTGACTGCCTGGGGAATGGATAAACGACGGAAGGATGGAAGGAACGAATGAATGAACGAATAACTTCACCTCCTTTAAATCTTTGCTCGGATGTCACCTTCTCCATCGGCCTTCCCTGGCTGCCCGGGCTCCAAGGACAACATCTCTGGCACCCTCCCTGGGGTTTTTGTGGGATTTTCACAGACCTGCCTTCTCCACATGTCACTCTTCATTTCCTTTGGGGTCTGTCTCCCCCACGAGCATGTCAGCTCTACCAAGACAGCGCTTTTGCCAGTTGTGTTCCCTGCTCTGTCCCCACAGCCTAGGACAGCAGGTGCTCAGCCAGTAATCAGTTGAAGAAATGAATGAACGATGACTAAAAGAGGGGACCCTGCATTTCCCCGCCCAAGGTGGAGCCTCTTGGCTTTCTTTGTCTGCATCTCGTCTTTCGTTTAGTTCATTCAACAGACATCAGTGCCCACCATGTCCGTGCTGGGGGGATCGGGAGGCCTGCAAAGCGGAGTGCCCAGTCTAATGGGCTGCTGGTGGTGGTGGGGTGGGGAGCGGGGGACAGAGATCAGGCTGGTTATGATGCCACGGACCTGGAATTTGGGAGATGGGGTCCATGGGCAGGACCTTGGGCACTGCAACAGCCCTAAAAAGGCCAGGATCGCAGTAACCGTGCCCAACATATCTTGAACACTCGCTATGTCCCACCCACTGTTTTGAGCCCTTCATGTATATTTTCTCAGTGAATTCTCCAATCACCCAGCTGTCGTTCTTCGTCCCCGTTTTGCAGATGAGGAACCAGAGGTGAGGGAGGCTGAGTTACCTTGTCAGGGCGACACGGCAGTAAGGAGGGAGTCAGAATCAGACTCTGGAGCTAGCGGCTAACCCCGGTGCTATAGGGAAGGAAGGAGGCTCTGACTGAAGTCAAGTTGCTGCTCAGACGCAGGGCTGGGCTTCACAGCCTGTCCCCAGGACTCCAAAGGCAGCCTGGGTCCCAGTTGGTGGCTGTCCTGGAGTTGGGTGAAGGGGACCAAAGGGAGATGGACAGGAAGCAGGGGAGGAGTCTCTGTACTCTGGTTGGGATCCATGCTCAAAAGGTACAAAACTACCCGGGATGGGAGGTGGGGGTGTCGAGGGCAGGGGTCCCAGCCTGGGTGGGGAGATGGGGGCAGGCTTGTAGGCAGCAGTGTCCCCTTCCTCTTCTCTCCTAACAAATGGGTAGGGAAGCTGTGGGCAACTGTCTCCAGCCCTTCCCATGTCTGGCCACCCATCGGCTGGGTCCAGAGAGGAACGTGCAAAGCCCAGCGTGGGCAGCAGCCCCCATCCTGGGCCACTCCTCCTGGGCCCCATGAAGCTGCCTGCCTGACTTACCCCTGTGATACCAAAGCTCAGCCCAGGTCAGGAGCTATGCTGAGTGACTCCATGTAACTATCTTATTCAATGCTCACACCCACCTATTACAGGGAAATCAAGTTCAGACAGTGGGGTAACTGCCCACGTCACCAGCAGAGCAGGGGTTCCAACTCTGACTATCTGGGTCCAGAGCCTGCGTCCCTCACCCCTACCCAGGAGGTACAGCCCTGGCTCCTTGACAGCCTGGGCATTTAAGCCCCTGCCATGGCCCCACAGCCCAGCAGAGGGCTCAGAGCAAGGAGGCACACATGAACACACCCTTATTATTTGACATCTAGGAGCAGTGATGGGGTGTCTGGGTGGCTCAGTCAGTTAAGCACCCAATTTTTGATTTTGGTTCAGGTCATGATCTCAGGGTCGTGGGATCGAGGCCCACATCTGCTTATCCCTCTCCCTCTGCTCCTCCCCCTTCCCACCCACATTCTGTTTCTCTTTCTCTCACATAAATAAATAAAATCTTAAAAAAAAAATAAAAGAAAGAAATCTAGGGGCAGTGACTTCTCCCTTTGACTTCCGCCCTCCAGGTCTGGGAGATAATAATCCAATCCCTCATTTGGACAGGATTCAAGCCTTTTCAAAGCTTTCCCCTCCTTGGAAGGCAGAAAAGTGGCAAGGACACTGACTTTCAAACAGACAAAGCTGGTGATGACACCTAGCCCCACCCCCAGCTGTTTGCAAAGGGGAGGTGATGGCACCTCCCTGAGCCTCAGTGTCCCCATCTGTCATAGGGGCTGGTGATATCACTGAGAGGAGACAATAGGAGCCTTTGCCAGACACACAGTTGGTGCCTGGGAGGGTAGTTTCTTTCCATTGAGGGTCACAACACTCTCCAGGGTCTGTCCCCGACCTCCCTCCCTACTTTTAAACGGTGGATATTTTCAACTATGATGTGTCAGAAACACACAGAACCTCGGGAATGAGCGGAGCCTGGTGGGCGTGCCCGAGGCAGGCACGAATGTCCTCCTCCACCTTCAGAGCCGTTTCTCTACTGCATGCCCTAGGGGTGCCGCCTCCCTCCTTTTGTCCTCACTGCTTCCTCTGGAGGTGGGTCCTTGGGTTAGCCCACCTCCCAGAGGAAGAGCCCAAGGGTCTGAGGGCCAAGGGGGCTGTCCGGTGGCCCACAGCCAGTGAGCGGTGGAAGCAGAGTGTGGCTTTCTGTCCAGGTAGGTTTGCTGACATGGAGAGATGTTAACCACGTGTTATTAAATGAGAAAGCAGCATGGACGGCAACAGAGTGTAAGTTGGAAGAGTGTCACTAAAATGAAACAGGGGTTGTCTCTAGGTGATGGGACAATGAACCTTCCCACTGTCATTCTTTTCCTTGTCTGTATTGCCTAACTTTTTATGGCCGCTTTACGGAGATGGAATTCGCATAGCATACAACTCACTCATTTAGTGTCTGATTCGATAGTTTCTAGCATATTCACGGAGTTGGGCGACCCTCACCACTCTTGCTAATACTGTCATCATTCCCCCCACAAAACCCCACTCATTAGCGCTCACTCCCCATTTCCCCAAACCCTCACTCCTAGCCCTAAGCAACCGTTTCTTGTCTCTACAGCTGTGTCTGTTCTGGACACTTTGTACAAGTGGATTTCTACAACACGTGGTCCTCTCTGTGTCTGGCTTCTCCCACCAAGCTTGTCTTTGGGGTGCCTCCGTGTAACAGCAGGTGTGACTTCATTCCTTTTCATGGCTAAGTAACATCTCATGTTGTATTTCTCAATTCATCAGTTGACATTCAGGTTATTTCTACCTTTTGGCTGCTGTGAATAATGCTCCTATTAACATCTGTGTAATATTTGTGCGTGGACGTGTGGGGTTTTTTTGAGATTTTATTTATTTATCTGAGAGAGAGAGAGAGAGAGGGAGGACGCAAGCACAAGTGGTGGGGAGGGGAAGAAGGAGAGAGAGAAGCAGACTCCTCATTGAGCTAGTAGCCCGAGGCAGGGCTCGATTCAGGACTCTGGGATCATGATCCGAGTCAAAGTCGGATGCTTAACTGACTGAGCCACCCAGGTGCCCCTGGACATGTGTTTCCAAGTCTCTTGGATAAACAGCTAGGAGTAGAATTGCTGGGTCATATGGCAATGCTGTGTTTAACCTCTTGAGGAACTGACAGTCTGTTTGCTAGAACATTTTACATGCCACCACAGGGCACAAGGGCCACAATTTCTCTACATCCTCACCAACCTTATTATTATCTGTCTTTTTGATGAAAGCCATCCTAGTGGGTATGAAGTAATATCTCATGGGATTTTGATTTGCATTTCCCTGATGACTAATAATGTTTAACATCATTCATGTGCCTGTTGGCTCTTTGCATATCTTCTTTGGAGAAATGTCTACTCACATCCTTTGCCCATTTAAAAAACTGGGTCATTTGGGGGCACCTGGGTGGCTCAGTGGGTTAAAGCCTCTGCCTTTGGCTCAGGTCATGATCCCAGGGTCCTGAGATCGAGCCCTGCATCAGGCTCTCTGCTCCACAGGGAGCCTGCTTCCTCCTCTCTCTCTGCCTGCCTCTCTGCCTAGTTGTGATTTCTTTCTGTCAAATAAATAAAATATTTTTTAAAAATTGGGTCATTTGTGCCTTTATTATTAAATTATTGAAGTGGGATTTGAACCCGGGTCCTGCTCTACTGCCAAGTGATAGATCCTGCGCCCACAGTCATGCCTCCCTGCCTGCCTGTCAAGAGATCTGGAAGCATCCCCCAGAGTCCTGCCTACCCTCTGGGCAAGCTAGGGCCCGCACAGCTGCTGCAGAAGCCAGCCCAGCTGGGGCCAGGCCCACAACAGGTGTCCAGTGAGTGTCTGTGGATGGATACAGAGGGACACACGAGTCCCTCTCCAGGAATCGGTGAACTAAAGGGGAAGAAAAACCCCCCAGAACAAAAAGTCCACACCGCAGAAGGAGGAAATGGTCGAGTCCTGCTCCAGAAGTTGGAGATAAGACCCATGGCCCAGAAGCCCTCCATGGCAACTCCTTCTTGGTGGCCGTGACCTATCTGCCTGCTTTTATGTGACTGCATGAGGCTGGGACAGGGAGGCCCAGTGAGATTAGCAGGGAACTGGAGAGCATATCTGCTGGAGGGGGGATGGCAGCAGATCCTAGGGGCCATGGCTGGTCAGAGGAGAATGGGGCCCCGGTGGGGTGGGGCCCTGCTGCCGGACCCCTGCCCCAGCCCCAGCCCCAGAAACCCACTGCTTCCTCACGAAGAGCACTGGAACCCTCCACACCCAGCTCTGGAATCCACCTGCCTGGGTTTGAATCCTGGCCTCACCATCTGCTTGATGGTGACTGGGGCAATTACTATCCTTCTTTGAGTCTCAGTTCCCCGCTGAGTGTCCCCTGGAAGAATGAAGATAACCAGGGTGGGATGAAATGAGACCATAACACAGCTTTTCGGTGGGGCGAGGCTGCTGTGGGGAAGCTGGGGATGGCAGGCTCTTCCGCTGGGCGCCCCCAGGCCCTGGACTCCGAGCTGGAAGACTGCCGTCCTGTGACATGGTGACTCTCCCACCAACACCGCAGAGCAGCCACTGGCAGGAAGCTTCCCCCTCGGACAGACCCTCGGCCTCACCGACACAGCCTCACGGGGAAGGTAGGCAGTGCGGGGTCATGTGGGTCGCCCCTCACTCCAGCCTGAGTTCAAATCCCACTCACAAGCTGTGAGCTTCGGGGAAGGGCCTGCCTTTCTGTGCCTCTGTTTACCTGCTAGAGAATGAAGATGACAACTGTGTTTACTCTATAGGATGGCTGGGAAGATTAAATGGGCCGATGCAGTAAAATATGGATTAAAGTCTCAGATTTATTCTTTCTTTCTTTTTTTTAGCTTTATTCTTTCTTTTTTTTTTTTTTTAAGATTTTATTTATTTATTTGACAGAGATCACAAGTAGGCAGAGAGGCAGGCAGAGAGAGAGAGAGAGAAGAGGAAGCAGGCTCCCTGCAGAGCAGACAGCCCTATGTGGGGCTCGATCCCAGGACCCTGGGATCATGACCTGAGCCGAAGGCAGAGGCTTTGACCCACTGAGCCACCCAGGTGCCCCAGCTTTATTCTTTCTTAATTAGTTTCTTTTTAGTCATCTCTACACCCCATATGGGGCTCGAACTCATGACCCCAAGATCAAGAGTCAGATGATCCTACTGACTGAGCCAGCCAAGGGCCCCAAAGTCTCAGCTTTAAAATAAAAGTTAGAGGGGCGCCTGGGTGGCTTGGTTGATTAAACGTCTGCCTTTAGCTCAGGTCATGATACCAGGGTCCTGGGATTGGGTTCCGCATCCGGCTCCTTGATTCTCCCTCTGCCTGCTGCTCTCCATGCTTATGGGTTCTCTCTTTCTTACAAATAAATAAATAAAATCTTTAAAAATAATAATAATAAAATAAAATTAAAAAATAGAGGGGCACCTGTCAGTTAAGCGTCTGACTCTTGACCTCAGCTCAGGTCTTGGTCTCAGGGTCGTGAGTTCAAGCCCTGCGTTGAGCCCCACATTAGGCTCCATGCTGGGCATGGAGCCTACAATAAATTAAATGGATGGATAGATAAACAATAAGATCAAGTTTAGAGAATCCTCCACATCCTTTCAACTTGTCTGGCCCGCATATTCCCCTTGTGTCCTCCAGGGTCCCCAAGTTTCCTCCAGCTTTCTTATGTGCAGGAGGAGGATGAGATTTCCAGCCATACTGGCACTTCCCAAAGTGAGTTCCTGAGCCCTCTAAACTCATGAAATGCTCTTTGAAAAGATCCCTGAAAAGTACATCTCCATCAGACACGCCTGACTGCTGGGTAGCCAGAGCCACCGCCCTTCAGCCACGCACAGGGACGGATCTGAGAAGCCTTGCAGTGAGGAAACCCAGCGGATGCTCATGCTGGTGTTTTCCCAAATTTATTTGACTACGAATGCCCTTTTCTGCCCAATATCAATTTAGCATCTTCCTGGAAAAACACTGATGTCAAGGTCATTTTTAGCTCACAGTTTCCACCTTATAGAAAAGACAGAAGGTTTTCTAAAGATCACTATCCCTGCATTTGAGAAGCCCAGGTTCTCTAGTGCGGTCACGCTGGCACAGAGGAGAGCGGCGCCCTGCCATGCACTCTCAGTCCTGCTCTCCGGGGCGGGCGGGTTGGAGCGTGAAGGCCCCTCTGGGACACCCAGCAAGGATGGGCCCAGCTCCCTTCCACCCACCGCAGCAGCCTTGGCTCTCACAGACCACACGCAATGCCCAGACATTGTCATGACAGAAGATGGCACCTTCCAGAGCCTTCTAGAAAAAGGAGTTGCTGAAAGGAAGCCTCTAGGGGTGGGGCAAGCCCCGCCTCGGGCAGGGAGAGGTGTCTCAGGCTCCGGAGTCCCCTGGCACCTGCAGAGGAGGCCCTGGGAGTACCGGGCCCCATCAGCAGGGTAGCACCGCTTGCAAATCATCCCCTCCATCTCTCTGTAAACGTTCCGGCAAGTCTAACATTTGGCAACCAAAGTACATATCCCAGACGGCCGTGTGAACCTAGGACAAGTGCCAGCATTTGTCTTGAGGCCCCGTAGGGTTTGGAAAACAGGATGACTCAGCGAGTCAGTGGAGGAGAGTGACATTCATTAGGCACCTATGACAGAGCGCATGTTGTGTCAGACGTTCTATCTGTACCATGAGATCTCAGTTCTGATAACAACCCCATTTTACAGATGGAGAAACTGAAGCTCACAGTGGGGAGGTAACATACCCAGGGACACAACAGAGCTGGGAGTCAAACCCCCGCCTGGTTTTGCCTCCACAATCCTAGCAGTCCCCACTCCACTGTGCTGTTCTGCCGGGATGTCTCCCTGGCTAACATCCCTCCGAGACCTTGGTCCTTGCCTCAATCCCAGGGGCCCCTTCTCGATACTAACCCAGGTTCTCAGGGCCAGGGGTGTGAGGAAGGGAACTGGAGTGGAGACTAATGTAGTCTGGCGTCTAAGGGTCTAGTCCACATTGTGGAATCGTTATTTTAGCCCCCACCAATCTGATCATAGCTGGGGGGCAAGTAGGTTGATAAATCAGTTTTCTGTCTTTTTGGGGGTAAGATTTTGTTTATTTATTTATCTACCTATTTATTTGTTGGTTGGTTTATTATTTTATTTGTTTATTTGACAGAAAGAGACAGCGAGAGAAGGAATACAAGCAGGGGGAGTAGGAGAGGGAGAAGCAGGCTTCCTGCTGAGCAGGGAGCCTGAGGCGGGGCTCCATCCCAGGACCCTGAGATCATGACCTGAGCTAAAAGCAGACGCGCTTAACGACTGAGCCACCCAGGCGCCCCGATAAATCAGTTTTCCGAGCCTGCCAAGCTGAAAGCCAGCCACCAGCCTGAGGTGAACCTGCCCTCAAGAAGACCCCTAGGAACCCAGCCTAAGCTGGCACCTGGGCTAAGCCCCTTATCTTTGGGTCATTGTTGCCCACTCCTGGCTATAGCCTCCTCCCAACCTCCCCCAGCCCCCCACTCACTTGCAGGGTGCTGGCACTCAGCCAGGTGGTGGGGGCGGGGGGAGACATCACACAAACCTTTTGGAAACCTCTTCCCCTCCCCTCTCCAGATTCCCCAGAATTCCTGGGTCAGCAACATGGCTGCGTGCTGGGAGGTAGGGGAGAGTCTCAGCCATACCTCTCATGGGCAGGCCCCCTGCTCCGTCTGCACAGCTGCAGGGAAGGAAGGCCCCACCTGAGTTCCCAGTGCCCCGAAACAGCCACCCGGCTGTGGCCTTCCTTCTGCCCATCAGGGGAGGGGCCCCTGGCGAGGGGGAGGAGGAGCATCCAGAGCCTGCCCTGCACCAGAGCTATCCTTCTGCTCACACCCTTCCTCAAACCATCTGAGAGGCAGGCCCCCTGCTCTCTGTCCTCAGTGCGGCCAGATCACAAGCAAGAGGGACTTGCCCGAGGCCACGTGGCCAGGCAGGGGTGGGCATCACTCCAGGGCCTGGCAGACTCCAGAGCTGGGGTCGTTTCTCCAAGTACAGTGCGGTGGTCAAGGTGTGGATTCTGGAGTGAGACCGCTGGACTCAGGTTCTGGCACCTCCACCTGCTCAGGGGTCACCTGGGGCTAGTTACCCAAACTCTCTGTGCCTCAGTATCCTCATCTAAACAGTGTTGTCAGGGAATCCCGAAGTCTGAGCCCTGGGTGAGTTGCACGGCCTTGGGTGAGCAACAACCTGCTGGTGCCTCAGTTTACCCCAACTTAAAACGGAGACCTTGATACACATCCAGCACGGGCTGGTATGAGGATTAAGAAAAGACAACCGTGCATCTAGAGCTTTCCGGCAGGTGGTGCCACGGGGCCTGCTGATTGTTTGGGGGTGTTATGGTCAAGGTGCTATCATCCAGACCAGCTCTGGAAGGACACACAAGAAAGGGTCTCAGAGGGCAAGGAGTGGGTGCTGGGGAGCCCTAACTTGTTCCTACATGTCGTTTTATACTTTCAGAATTTTGTATTACATACACGTGTTATTACTATTTCCGAAGCAGGTTGCATAACAGCCATACAAAGGTGCTCCCTTGCCATGATGCACGGTCTCATGCTACCAGAGACCCCATCTGCTGGTCCTGGGTTTCCCACCCCTCCAGCGCCACACCTGGGCCTGGTGCAGGCCCTGTCTTTCAGCCCACTCTGTGTCTCCCAGCAAGGCCCCAGCACAACCTTAAGAGCCAGAGGCGTCTCCTTCCGAGCACAGGCGTGTGACCTGGGCCAGCCGAGTCTCCACCCCTCCACCTGTCCCCTGGCTCACCTATAAGTGAGGCGACCACACTGCCCCACACTGCCTCCCCAGCTGTAGGACTAACACGAGGTACTAGAGGGGCGCCTGGCTGGCTCAGTCATTGGAGCATGGGACTTTTGATCCCAGGGTCATGAGTTCAAGTCCATGTTGGGCATAGAGCTTACCTAAAAAAATCAGGTATGGGGCGCCTGGGTGGCTCAGTGGGTTAAAGGCCTCTGCCTTCGGCTCGGGTCATGATCCCGGGGTCCTGGGATCTTGCCCCGCGTCGGGCTCTCTGCTCTGGGGGGAGCCTGCTTCCTCCTCTCTCTCTGCCTGCCTCTCTGCCTGGTTGTGGTTTCTCTCTGTCAAATAAATTAAAAAATATTTTTTAAAAAATGAGGTATTAGACTGCTAGGTACAAAGCCTTACTACCTGTCCTCTGAAAGGGCAAAATGATGTTGAAGGGAAGCCGCCTCTTCCTCTGAGCTCATCTCCCCACAGAGCCTCTCCCACCCCTGCAGGTAGACGGCAAACCTCCCAAGGCAATGGGCCTCTAGGCCTTGGCATTTGCCAGTCCTCTCTGGGCAGACCCCTCCCTCATCTCCGGGAGGCTGGCTCCTTCACATCACTCACTTTCTCCCAAGTGTTGCCTCTTCACAGATGCCCTCCTAGACCACCTGTCTAAAGTGGTCCCCACACCCCCCTCTAACTTATCCCTGTTTGTTTTCTGCCTGGTACTTACCATTACCTGAAATTTTAAAGATTTCATTTATTTATTTGACAGAGAGAGAGAGAGAAAACACAAGCAGGGGAGCAGCAGAGGGAGAGGGAGAAGTAGGCTCCCCAGCTGAGCAGGGAGCCTGATGCAGGGCTCGATCCCAGGACCCTGTGATCATGACCTGAGCCGAAGGAAGATGCTTAATGACCGAGCCACCCAAGCAGCCCTGAAATTGTGTTTTTTTAAGTGAACTCTTTTAGAGGGAATTTTAGATTCACAGAAAAATTGCAAAGACAGTACAGAGGGTTCCCGTCTACACATCACCCAGTCTTTCTCATGTCACCACGTCACCTAACCTGACCACTGTACAGCTGTCAGAACTAAGACACTAACCCAGAACATCACCATTAACTAAACTGCAGACTTCGTTCCAATGAGATTGTACTTCTCCTTTATTTATTTACTAGTTTTCAACTGCCGCCCCCACCCCCGGAAGGAAAACTCTGAGAGGCAGGGAGGTGGCTGTACATAACTCACCACCAAGTCCCTCAGACCTGGCAATAAACAGTGATCGGTAAAGGGAGGGCCGATGGTTACTGAGGACTCCCTCTGCCACGCACTGTTCCGAGTGTACTAAACGTTGTAATCATTTAATCCTCAGGACAGCCCACGAGGTAGCTACTAATTATGGGGAAACTGAGGCACGGCACAGTTTGGTGGCAGGCCAAGGCCGCACAGGTCGTTAGCACCCGAGAGGATGGACTCTGGGGCTGCCCTCCGTGCCAGAATGAACGCAAGTCCTTCTGTGTCCTCAGTCCACATCAGAGCAGGGGGCCCAGCGCCCTTCTGTGGGCAGGACACTGAGGCCCCAGGGCAGCTGATTTGCCTGAAGCTCCAGGATGGACTGGGGCACAGGGCAGGGATGGAACCTGAGCCTGCTGCCTCCAGCTGGCTGCCCTGGAGCTGTGACTCCCCCAGCTCCACTCCCAGGGCCGCCATCTACGGGCTCCACCCTGCTGCAGGTAAACAGGCGGCTGGTTCGTGGGCTCTCTCCTGCACCCCCCGACTTCCCAGAGGGGCACTGAGATCCCCCATCACCTCCCTTTGCCCATAGCCTTAGCCACGGCCTCCAGGATCTGACCCCTGGAGAGGCGGGGGCGGAGGACGGGCCCTCTCCATCCTAGAGGAGGCCGCCTTCTCAGGGGGCTAGCTGGGCTCTGGGGCAGGGAGGGAAAGAAAGAAATGGTCATCCCTGCCTGGATGGGGGTATGGGGAGGAGTGGAGCAACAGGGAGGGTTATGGGGCTTTTCCCAACACCCTGGGACCAGCCAGAGAGGGGTCTGGGCACCTCCCAAAGGGAAAAGCCGCTCTGGAGCCCTTGGACCGGACCAAGGCCGGCCGCCCCCATCCAGCCTGGGTTCCGCCCAGCGCCAGCCTGGCGCAGACTCCAAGCCCTAATAATGTTTGCTGGATGCTTTGAATACAAGCGTCAGTGCCCAGAATCTCCTTGAGGTTTCAGCCAGGCGTGCCCGCCCCATCCCCCCTTCTGGGGAGCAGCATAAGTATGGGGGGGGCGTGTGACAGGGGACACCATGAGGTGGTGGCAGCCTCCATGAGAGAGGCAGGCTGCTCCACCCAGAGCTGGGGGTAGGGGCGCCTTGTGCGCGGCTAATTAAACAGTGACTGTGATGAATCGGGGAGAGGCTGCTGCTTGCTAATTAAAGGTGCGGGCGGCTTGCCTGGCAAGGGGGGAAGGCAGGAGCAGCTCTGGAACCATGTCAAGAGGCCAGGCCGGCAAGGACAGCACCGGCTCTGGGCATCCCTTCCATCCTCGGGCCCTCCCAGCAGGGCCCCATGGCCCCCTCCCCACTTCCCTATCTCTCCTACCCACCTTGAGGAGCCTGGGGCCTCAGACTTCCCCCTCCCCACCAACCCAAATTGTGCTCCTGATAAGGGCCCAGGCGTTGGGGAGGAGGAGCCTGCTGGTGCCCAAGGTCTGGGCTGGTGAGAGAGCATCTTTCTGAACCTCTGAGGTTCACTTCCTTTCGCCCCACTCCCAAGAACCCTGAGTTGGGCGAATGAACTCCATCAAGATGGGAGGTGGGCTGGTGTGAACGAGGCCCCACGATGACTTCTGGAATGACAGATTCTGGGCCTCACCCAGTTTCCCTGTTGTAACACACCTGACGTTAGCTGGGGTCCTGCTCTAACCCCCATGCCCCGCCGGTGTGTGAGAGAGAGAAAGACAGAGGTAGAGAGACCATGTTCCTTTCTGGTCTCAGCACACAAATCTAGAAAAGGAAGACGGGAAGCAAGGATGTCTGGTCCTCAGAGTTCCTAGATAGTAGACAATAAGAGCCCTGAGTGCCTGCCCCTGCCGGGCATCTGGTCAGGGCAGGGCGTGGATCCGTGGCTAAGAGCACCCCCACCCTGGGGCCAGAGCTCCCAGTCCCAGCCCCACCACTTGCCAGCTGTGTGGCCTTGGGCACAGTAACTAATTGCTCTGGAGCCTTGGGCTCCCCGTCTGCAAAGCTGAGCATGGGCGATGCTGCTACGCAAAGGGTCGCTGAGGGGACCAAGAGAGAGAATCCAGGTGAGGCACTTAGCACAATGTCTGGTCCACAGAACAGGCCCCCAAATGCCAGCTGTTATTATATAAAAACTCGGGGGACTCCGGTAGGTGTGGCCCAGTGCCCACCTCTTCCAGGTGACCTCCTTATTGACAGCACAGCTGAGTCCTCTCAGAACAATTCTATCGGACACAGCAAGAGCATGTCACCCTTCCCACCAGGGCTCTCATGTCCTCTCTGACCCCTATAACCTTCTGAGGAAAGTAGAAGAGTCAAGAAGCAAAAACAATGGGTGCTCAGAAAGCTAAGTGACCTGCCCCCCAAGTCAAACAGCTCAGCAAGGGCCAGAGACGGCCCTGGTCCCTTGAGTGGGAGGAGAAGATGGGCTCAGGGTTCCCATGGCAACATCTGTTGAGCTTCTAGTGGATGCCAAGTCCTGAACCAGCCACAGGGACCTAGGAGAACTGGACACTCACTCTTGCCTTCAAGAGGACCCAGTCTGGAAGGAGGGAAAACACACCAATAAGGGGAATGCAAGGCAAAGGTGGCAGGCATCCAAACAAGGGCCTGAGAGCGGCTGCTTTGACGGGGAGCTCCATTTGAAAGCTAAGGTTGCTTTCTGTTGGGAGGGTAACGTCAGCATTGGGGGAGCCTGGAGAGGGCTGATAGGGCCCCTCTGGTGCTCCCAGGAGAAGCCTTCACAAAGGCATAGATACTCAGCTCTGGGAAGTGCCTATGTTACCTGCTTCTGAGGTTTGGGGTCTGTCACTTGAGGTATCTGGGAGTCCCAGATGATGTGGTTTCAGATACTACACTGTCCAGGACCCACAGCAAGAATCCATCCATGTCCTAAAGAGGGCCTCTCTACTGCCATGCAATGCAGTAGGGAAAGGATGCAGTGCCTATAAGGGGCCCAGGGATAGTAGAAACCTTTCCAGGCTGAGAAACTCAAGGCCATTGGCCCTGATGTTGGACACCTGGACCTTAGGCAGCCAACCCAAAGCAGGCAAGAACGAGCGCAAGGTCACTGGCCTTGGGTGTGATGTCTCCATCTTCCCTCCTCAGAGATCAGGACTCAGCCAGAGGAATGGGGCAAAGGGCCCCAGGCAGGTCTAGCCACAAGGAAACCCCAGCAAGCAAAGCTAGCAGTTCCTTAAAAACACAACCAGCCTCAGCCTCCCCGGGGCTCCCTGCGCCCTAGCTGGGCCAAATGCTGGTCTGCTGCGCCCTCTGGTGGCCACGTGGGGCCGTGGCAGACGCAGCAGCAGGTTTAAGGGTGGGTGGTCAGACTTGGACAGGTCAGAGTGGACCACCTCAACCACTGCACAGATAGGAAAACCAAGGCCTGGGGGCTGTGGGGGAGGGAGTAACTTGCCCAAGGTCATGCGAGTAACTTGCCCAAGGTCATGCGAGTAACTTGCCCAAGTCAGTAGCCAAGCCCAGAACAGAACCCAGACCTCCTTCACCAGTGGCTGCTCTTGCTGGGTCTCCCCTTCCCATCAGGGGAAGGAAGACTGAGGGTTCAGGAGGCTCACTCCTCAGTGACCATGGACAACTGGATGGTAGGCAGCTGAGCCTATGATAGGGTACACAGCACTTCCCCAATCTGGCTTTGGGCTCTTCACCTCCAAAACCTGGAGCTACTGGCAAGGGCTATGGGGACTGGGGGGCCCTCTCATACACTGCTAATAGTGAAGCTATAAGCAGCCAACTTTTCAGGAAATCCTAAAATGAGCCTTACAGTGAGTATTGGGTATCATACTAACTGTGAAAGACTGGGTGTTTTCCTGAGATCAGGAACCAGAAAATGATGTCCACTCTTGCCACTTCTTTTTTTTTTTTTAATATGTTATTTATTTATTTGACAGAGAGAGACACAGCGAGAGAGGGAACACAAGCAGGGGGACTAGGAGAGGGAAAGAAGGCTTCTTGCTGAGCGGGAAGCCCGATGCGGGGGCCCGATCCCAGGACTCTGGGATCATGACCTGAGCCGAAGGCAGATACCCAAGGACTGAGCCACCAGGCGCCCCCACTCTTGCCATTTCTATTCAACATTGTACTGGAAGTTCCAGCCAGGGCACTCAGACAAGGGAAAATAAAAGCATCCAGATTGCAAAGGAAGAAGCAAAACTATAGTTTCACATGGCATGATCTTGTAAATAGAAAATCCTAAAGAATCTACACATAAAAAGTTAGAACTAATAAATGAGTTCAGCAAGGATGCAGGATACAAGATGAATATACAAAAGTCAATTGTGTCTCTGTGCACTTGGCAATGAACACTTCAAAAATGTAATTAAGAAACTAATTTCATTTACACCACAAAGAGGATAAAACACTTACAAATAATTTAACAAAAGAAGTATAAAATTTATACTCTAAAAATTACAAAATATTGTTGAAAGAAATTAAAGAAGACCTAAATACATGGAAAAACATCTCATGTTCATGGATCTGAAGACCCAGAACTGTTAAGATAGCAAGACTCCCAAAATCAATCTTCAGATTCAACCCCATCCCCCTCAAAATTCCAACTTGCTTCTTTGCAGAAATTGACAAGCTGATCTTAAAATTCTTATGGAAATTCAAGTGACCCCAAATACCCAAAACAATACTGAGAAAAAGAAGAACATTCTTGGAGGACCCTGAGGAAGTTTTCTACAAAGTTACAGTAATTAAAACAGTGTGGTACTGGCACAGAGATAGATGCATAGATTAATAGAATGGAATCAGAGTCCAAAAATAAACCCTCACACTTACAGAAAATTGATCTTCAACAAGAGTGCCCAGACAATTCAGTGGGGAAAAGACAGGCTTTCCAACAAACGGTGCTGGGGTAATTAGATACCCACATGCAAAAAAGAGTCTGGGCATCTTCCTTACACCCCACACAAAAATTAACTCGAAACTGATCTTTGACTCAAATATAAGCATTAAAACTATAAAACCCTTAAAACAAAGCATAGGCTTAAATCTTCATGACCTAGGATCAGCCAATAAGAAGACACAAAAGCATAGAAAAGAAAAAAAAAACAGGTAAATTGGACGTCATCAAAATAACAAACTTCTGGGCTACAAAGGACATTGTTAAGGAAGTGAAAAGACAGTGTGCCTGGCTGACTCAGTTGGTAGAGCCTGTGACTCTTAATCTCAGCATTGTCAGTTTGAGACCCATGTTGGGTATAGAGAGTACTTAAAATAAGATCTTTTTAGGAAAGAAAGAAAGAAAGAAAGGAAGGAAGGGAGGGAGGGAGGGAGGGAGGGAAGGAGGAAGGAAGGAAGAAAGAAAGAAAGTGAAAGAACATAGAATGGGAGAAAATATTTGCAAACCATGTATCTGATAAGGAACTGTAACCAAAATACATAAATAATTCTTTCGGGGTGCCTGGGTGGCCCAGTTAAGCATCTGTCTTCAGCTCAGGTCATGATCCCAGGGTCCTGCTCCCTGCTCAGCGGGAAGCCTGCTCCTCCCTCTCCCACTCCCCTTGCTTGTGTTCCCTCTCTTGCTGTGTCTCTCTCTCTGTCAAATAAATAAATTAAATAAATAAATAAATAAATAATCTTTTAAAAAAAATTCTTTCAATGATTAAAGAAAATTACCCAACTTAAAATGGGCAAATCGGAATAAACATTGATCCAAAGAAAATAATACAAATGGTCCATAAGCTCATGAAAAGATGCCAAAGATCACTAGCCATCAGGGAAATGCAGCAAAACCAGGAGATGCTACTTTGCGCACACTAGGTTTGCTATCCTCAAAAAGACAGTGCTGGCAAGGATGTGGAGAAGTCAGAACCGTCCCACACTACTGGTAGGAAGGTAAATGCTGGAGCCGCCTTGAAAAACAGTCTGGGAGTTTCTCAAAAGATTAAATAGAATTACCATGTGACCCAGCAGTTCCATACCTGGGAGGTAGAGATCCAAGACAAATTAAAATATACGTTTACCCCAAAATTTACATGAATGCTCACAGACGCATAGTTTGTAATAGCTAAGAAAGTAGAAACAAGGGGCACCTGGGTGGCTCAGTGGGTTAAAGCCTCTGCCTTCAGCTCAGGTCATGATCTCAGGGTCCTGGAATCGAGCCCCGCGTCGGGCTCTCTGCTCAGCAGGGAGCCTGCTTCCCCCTCTCTCTCTCTGCCTGCCTGCATCTCTGCCTGCAACTCTGCCTACCTGTGATCTCTGTCTGTCAAATGAATAAATACAATCTTTAAAAAAAAAAAAAAAGAAAGTAGAAACAACCCAAGTGCCCATCAACTGATGAATGGATAAATAAAATGTGGTCTATCCACACACAGAAATATTATTCAGCAACAAAAAGGAATTAAATACTGGGGTGCCTCGGTGGCTCAGTCATTTAAGCATCTGTCTTCAGCTCAGGTCATGATCTCAGGGTCCTGGGACTGAGTCCCAAATCCTCTGGCTCCTTGCTCAGCGTAGAGTCTGCTTCTCCCTCGCCCCCCACAGGGGCTCGTGCTTTCTCTCACGATCTCTCTCTCTCTCAAATAAATAAAATAAAATAAAATAACAACCCAGAATTAAATACTGATACAATCTATGACATGGATAATATACCCTAAGTGAGAGAAGTCATTCAGAAAAGACCACACATTATATGATTTCATTGATATGAAAAGTCCATAATGGGCAAACCTCTACAAACAGAAAGCAGACTCTTTTATAGCAGTGGCTGCCTAGAGCTAGGAGGAGGCGACTAGGGAGAGATGGGGGTGCGGAGTTCTTTATAGGATGCTATTGGATGTGGTGATGATGGCACAATGCTGACTATACTAGAAACTAATGAATTGTGTGCTTTAAATGAGTGAATTGTATGGCAAGCGAGTCAAATCTCAATAAAATTGTGTTTTTAAAAAATGGGGTGCCTGGGTGGCTCAATTAGTTAAGTGTCTGCCTGTGGCTCAGGGCCTGATCTCAGGGTTCCTAGGATTAAGGACCACCACCACCACCACCACCGCCTCCCTGCTCAGTGGGAAGTCTGCTTCTCCTCTCCCTCTGCCACTCCCCACTATTCCCCTCCTCACATTCTTTCTCTCTCTCAAATAAATAAGATCTTTAAGAGTAAATAAATAGGAGCACCTGGGTGGCTCAGTGGGTTAAGCCTCTGCCTTCAGCTCAGGTCATAATCTCAGGGTCCTGGGATTGAGCCCCCGCAACATCGGGCTCTCTGCTCAGCAGGGAGCCTGCTTCCTCCTCTCTTTCTGCCCGCCTCTCTGCCTATTTCTGATCTCTGTCTGTCAAATAAATAAATAAAAATCTAAAAAAAAAATTAAATAAATAAATAATTAATTAATTTTAAAAAACACTATTCTTGGGGCACCTGGGTGGCTCAATGGGTTAAAGCCTCTGCCTTCGGCTCAGATCATGATCCCAGAGTCCTGGGATTGAGTCCTGCATGGGGTTCTCTGCTCAGTGGGGAGCCTGCTTCCTCTTTTCTCTTTGCCTGCCTCTCTGCCTACTTGTGATCTCTGTCAAATAAATAAATAAAATCTTTTAAAAAAATAATAAAAAAAAGTTTTAAATAAAAAACACTGTTCTTTGGACCCATGACTCTAATTCTAGAAATTTCTTCTAGGAATTACTCAAGTGCATAAAAACTTATGTATCAAGATTTCCATCACAGTATTGTTCATAACAGCAAAAGTGTGAGAGTAACCCCCAAGTGTCCATCTGTAGGGGAACCAGTCAATTACGTTCAACCTTGGGATCATGGAATCATTAAAAAAAAAAAAAGATTAAAAACAAGAGTCACATTTACTAATATGAACAAGGTCTATGATATACTTTCCAGTTAAAAAAAATTTTTTTTAAATAAATCTATAGGGGCACCTGGGTGGCTCAATAGGATGAGCGTCTGCCTTCGGCTCAGGTCATGATCCCGGGGGGTCCTTGCTCAGCAGGGAGCCTGCTTTCCCTCTCCCTCAAACTGCTGCTCCCCCGGCTTGTGCTCTCTCTTTCTCTGTCAAATAAATAAAAAAATCTTTTTTAAAAAATCAATGAAATTTTTAAAAAATCTATAGATTAAAAGGGACTTAAAAAGACAGATTTTTTTGACAAAATTATAGTATCTAGGGTTTCACACTGGGTGGTAAGTGATGACCTTAAAAATCATGATAACGGTGGGGTGTCTGGCTGGGCTCAGTTGGTGGACTGTGAGTCTTGATCTCTGGGTCGTGAGCTCAAACCCCATGTTGGGCATAGAGCTTACTTTAAAAAAAGAAAAAAAAGGAGGAGGGCACCTGGCTGGCTCAGTCAGTAGAGTATGTGACTCTTGATCTCAGGGTCATGAGTTCAAGCCCCATGTTGGGAGAAGAAATTATTTAAAAAAGAAAAAAGTCAGGAGCACAGTAACTTTTTGTGGGGAGGTTGGGGAAGGGGGCATACCGCGGGCTAGGGTGGCTGGCAGAGTTCTTCACTGGGCAGTGGTTCCAACTGAATGATTATTTTATATGGTCTTTCTGTGTCATATTTTGTAACAAAATAGTTAAAAATCAAGTATACTCATTTCAAGTTTTAAAGCAAGCATCATAAGATTCAATTCTTGTAAAAACAATCGATATCCATATGTATATATGCACAAAAACCTCTGGAAGTTTGGGATTTGGGGTGCTTTTAATTTACATATTTCTGAATTTTTGCAATTTTTTTTCTGCAGTGAACAAGAAATACTTTCACAGCCAGAAAAACACAATAAAGCTGTGTGTCTGTTTTGGGGCAACCCCTTGGAGTTCTGCCATTGTGTGGGCAGGACGGTGGACCTGGGGCACGGGGAGATGACACAGAGGCATGTTCAGGACAAGCCCAAGAGTCATCGTCTGCTTGGCCTCCCCAGGTTTTAGCCGAATCCCCAAGGCCCAGCCTCCACCACAGCTTCCTGGAGACTCAGCCATCCCCCCCCCCCCCGCCCCGACCACCACCACCACCACTCTGTGCTCTAGACACTGGGATTGCAGTTTTGGCCTGGCAAACCTGAGGCAGGTCACTGTGCTCCCATCCACACCAGCCCCCTATGGCAGGCCAGAGGGAGAAGCCCTGGGCAAGGAGCAGGGTCCCCTTTGGCTGGCTTTGCTACTAGCAGCACAGAACCCCATGATAATGAGCTAATGAGTGCTTTCTGTAGGCTGACCACTTGTGCTAGGTGGGTTCCGTGGTTGGCTTACGAAACCATCCCAATGATCTGAAGCCATGGGTGTGATCATCTTCATAGCACAGATGGGCCAACTGAGGTCCGGGGAGCCCAGGTGACTGCGTCCAGGTGCTGGGAAGCCCAGGTGCCTGGGGCCATCACAGCAGCTGAGGCTAGACTTGGCATGCGTAGCCGCAGGGGTTCTCCCAGGAATCCAGGAGGGTGGCTGCCCACATTCTGTGGGAGAGGACTCTGAGGCTGAGACAGGGAAGTCACCTGTCTGTGTCCCACAGCGACTATGTGGCAGGGCCAGATGTAGAGCCAGAGAGGCTCAGCAGCAAGAGCTGGTGGCCCCTCCCAGCTGCAAGAGGCCACAGGCATGCGCCCCACCCCCGCCATTTCCCCCCACCCCCAAGGCCACGGACTGGCTCCTAGTCAAGTTAGTAGTTACTGGACTGCAACCTTGGGAGCGTGCACAGCAGCAGTGAAAGTGCGCCGTTTCACTTGTGCCTCTCATCAAACCTGTAAGTCTTCTCCCCCTTTTAAAGCCTGGAGACTGGAGATCTAGAGAGCTGAGTGGCAGGCCAAGAAGACCCTGGGGGCCTGCCCTGCATGGGCCAGGGCAGCCAGGTGGGAAAGCTCTCCTGGCAGCACAGTCAGCTTCCCTTCCCATCCCAGGGGCGTCAGGAGAGCAGCGGGCCTGCCTCCCAGCAGAGCCCCCCACCCCTGCCCACGCCCCCCGCCCGCCAGCTACAGCGTGTATCTTCCCAGCCGGGAAAAGGACAGTGAATGACAGAGCCAAGGGCAAAATGCCAGGGACAGCTGCTGGGGTCTCAGGGGATCTGTAACACTCCGAGGCCTCCTCAGTTAGCCCCAGTCCAAGATTAGCCAAGGCCCCTCCAATAGTCAGGTGGTCGCCATGTCGGGGAGCTCATCACGGATACAGGGCTGGGCCACTGGCAATGTAAGTGGCTGCTTCTTGGGTACCCACCACCTGCCAGGGCATCAGTTAGGCTATGTAATCTGGCACGACCCTCACAAAGCCCTTTCAATACATCACATCTGCCTCATTTTATCGAAGAGGCATTGGGGCTCAGAGAGGTGGAGTGACTTGCCCAAAGTCACACAGCCAGAGGTTCCTGGTGGCCAACTTCAACCAAGGAAGGACAGAGGAAGGGATCATCTGGGACCCTTCAGAGGGAGGGTATGGACCTACTATGGAGAAGAGGTGGAAAGAAGGGAGGGCCTGCCTCCTGAGCTCTGACTGTCTTCAGGCATAACTTATTCATCAATCAATTATGAACATGCATTCATGGACCCTCTCCACATGCCAGTGTCTTGCTAGGCACTGAGAACTCAGGCAAACCAGGCCCATTTGTGCTCTCACAGAGCTCTTGGCCTAGCAGAACAGAAAGGGAAGCTGAGGCAGGAATAGGCCACCACTTGCCGGGGTGTACTAGTATTTGCTAAGGGCACACTGTGGGCCAGACCCAGGGCTGGGAGCTGAGGGCAGCATGTAATGAGAAGCACAAGGCTCCTGCCCTCCTGGAGCCTAGGTTCTAGTGGTTTCCAGCCCCAGACCTCCAGGAACCCTGCCTGCTTCCCCCTTCAGCCCTGAACACAATGGGAAATTTCTCCAGGGGTTCTTCAGGGTCTACTTAGTTAGGCCTGGTTCTGGGCTGCTGAGCAGGGATCCAGAAAAGGGCAGGGAAACCCAACTAGTGCCTTCCCTACGAACTAAATCAAGGCCCTGGGCAGGCCAGAGCTGTTCGGAGGGGTCTGGACAACTGGAAAGCCAACAGGGACCACCCATTCAGGGTGTAGCCACCAACTCCCGGGGGTGGGGGCACAACAACTCTCACCGAGTGGAGGCCACTTGCCCAAGGAGACCCAGGCCTCACCACACCTTTGTCCCTCTGCTCCCTACTGACAGTCCCAGCTCAGAGGTAGCATTTTGGCGATTGGGTCCAGCGCCTCCGACATTAGGTCCATTTCGCAGCCTGGGAAAGGGAGAAATGGGGCAGTGGAAGGATGGCCCAAGATCACCCCAGCTCATGCACAGGCAAAATGGGAACCAGGAATGGTCGGTCCTCTCCACCAGCTCACACGCCAGGCTCACACGCATAAGGAGAGGTAGGTTTACAGCCCACAGAGGGAAGCTCCTTTCCTAAGCAACCTCCAACTTGGTTTTGTTTTTGCGTTTGTGTTTCCAAATGCTAGACTTTTGCTGTCACCTGAGCTGTGAATCTGACGGGCCCCTCTCAGTGTGAATGGCAGAGAGGGTACCTCAGAACTGCTCCATCTCAGCAGCCAAAAAGCTGGATTTATATTTTTAAGTGGAATTTTAAATGGTTGGGGTGTTTTCTGAGACAGAGAGTGAAAGCACGAGAGAGTGTGCACGTGTGGGGTGGTGGGATGGGGGGAAGGGGGAGCAGAGGGAGAGAGAAAATCTTAAGCAGGTTCCACACCTAGCGTGGAGCCCAGTGCGGACCCTGAGATCACGGCCTGAGCAGAAACCAAGAGTCAGACACTCAACCAACCGAGCCACCCAGTCGCCACTAAGTGGAATTTTAAAAACTGCCAAATCCCCTTGGTTAAAAAAAAAAAAAAAAAAAAAAAAACAAAACCCCGAAAGAAAAAAAAAAAAAAAAAAAAAAAAAGTCAAACTAGGTAGGAGAATGAAAGAAAAATAGGAGAATAGCTAAATAAATTATTAAGACAATATTATAAAGCCATTAAGTAACTTTAAAGGAAATGTTAACACTGTGAGAAAATATTCACCATATAATGTCGGGGGAGGGGGGAGCCGGCTTTAGAGAATATTACAATTAAAATATACACTTATATGCATATGTATGACCCACATAGAAGAACATTACTGGAGAGAAATACAACAAAATAGCAATGACAGTTATCTCTGGGCAGTGAGATGACAGATGACTTTCATTTTCTCCTTTGCACCTTTTTGTAGTTTCCAAATTTTACGTGAGTATGAATTGCTTTTATCATTAGACATAAAAGAGAAAGGCAGGGCAGGGGTTGCCCTTGCCCAGGCTCATTCTCTCCACCTCCGCCCACCCTCCACACAGAGCTAGGTAGCCTCTGGGCTCTGTCCTCACTGACCAGTCCAGCACTGACCAGAGCTGAGGGACCCTGGCTAGGCCACCGGAACTGAGGACAGCCGGCACAGAGGTCGTGGGATTCACTGGCCATCTTTGCCTGTGGAGGAACCAGCAAGGGGACACTGCCCTGCCCGGGGTCCTTCAGAAGGGTCAATGGCAGGCTGTAAATTTCCTGGCCAGGGACACTGGGATTTGATGCTCTCAGGGGCTGAGAATCAGAACATTCATTATCTGCTGCATGAGAGAAGTCATCTTCTTTGTTCTTTGCATTTCTTTCAGAGCTGCTGAGTGCAGCAGGAAGGCTGGAGGAGTGCTGACCTGTGTCACCCTCCCACCGTGGCCTTAGGTGGGCTCTCGGCTTCCCCACGTGGGACTGGAGCACCAGACCCAACGAGTCTCCCTGGGCTTCTGACCTCCAGGCTTGGGGTTTCTTCTAACCTGTGGGGTGAAGCCCGAGGGTGCTGGCCTGCATTCACCCTCCCAGGCGACTGTGCTCTAGGAACTACCTCCTCTGGTGCCCCCTCCCACCTCGCCCCATTCTCACCCAAAGGAGCTGGACTAAAGCAGAGTTTCCAGAGAGGGGCCTCCCTGCTCACTGGGGCTGTGGATTTGGGCAGGTTCCAAGAATGGTGCCCTCACTTCCTTCCAGCTGAGATCCTAGCCTCCCCCTCCCTGTTCTGGAAGCTTCCGCCCTTCTCCTGGGCTATTTTAGCAATCAGGTCACCCGTTGGCTCACTCTGAGCCTGCGGTCAATTAAAACCCACAGGCCCTTTTCACAGAAATGGTGGTATCTCTTCCTCTTCCAGATGCTGCTCAAGTCAGGGTCCTCAGGGTGAAAACAGTGTGAGGTGATGGCTTGGTGATCCTCCCGGAGCAGGGGGCCCTGGCTCAGGAGCTGAAGCCATGCATTGTTTCCATCCCCACTGTGGCCAGGGTCTTGCAAAGGTGACTGACAGCTGGTCACAAGGACCTTTGGATGACCCGAATACCTACATGGCCTGTGCTGTACCCCGCTGATGCTGGACAGAGAGCCCTCCCTCTGGTCCTCATAGGCTCTGGGCAGGGAGCCAGTCCCCACTTAGAGGGGAACTGCATGACCTCCGAAGGTCATCGTGTGGTTAGCAGCTAGGCTGTGAGGGACTCTGGGGTGCCCCAGCAAAGCCCAAATCCACGTCGGCTGCTCTGGCACTTCCCAAGGGCCTGGCACATGGCCACTGACCCAGGCTACCAAATGAGTTCTTTTTTTTTTTTTTTTAAGATTTTTTTTTTTTTTAATTCATTTGAGAGAGTAAGAGAGAGAGCATGAGCAGGGAGAGAGGCAGAGGGAGAGGGAGAAGTAGGCTCCCCGCTGAGCCAGGAGCCCCATGTGGGGCCCCATCCCAGAACCCAGAGATCATGACCTGAGCCAAAGGCAGCCGCTCAACCATCTGAGCCACCCAGGTGCCCTGTGCCAACTGAGTTCTTGTGATGAAGCCTGGGGAGGCTCCATGCCCCTGGTCCTACTGACACAGCAGGTTCCCAAAACCCCACACAAGACCCAAAGCCCAAAACCCCTCTATTACAGCCCATGTGTGCTCTGCTCAGAGCCACTGAGGATGCTGAACGCCTGCTCCAGCTACATGCTCCAGCTCGCCCCCTCCCACGGCTCCAGGCTGAGGAACATGGGGGGCCAGTTCCCATCCATCCCTCCCCCGAGGCATGTGACCCACCGCAGGCTCTTCCTGGCCAGCCCAGAGTCAGGTACCAGACCAAGAGCCCTGGGGGACCTGGGGAAGAAAGACAGCAAACATGAGGAAGACTGCAGTTGTAGGGGGCCACGGAGAGCAGCAGGATACATGGGCCCTGCCTGCCTGAGGCTGGGAAGGGCTGGAGGCCGGCGGGGGGCCGCAGCAGGAATAACACGCAAGCCACGCATGGAATTGACAATTTTCAAGTAGTCACAATAAAAAAGTGAAAAGATAGAAGTGAGGGGTGCCTGGGTGGCTCAGAGGGTTACGGCTCTGTCTTCATCTCAGGTCATGCATGGTCTCAGTGTCCTGGGATCGAGCCCACATGGGGCTCTCTGCTCAGCAGGGAGCCTGCTTCATCCTCTCTCCGCCTGCCCCTCTGCCTACTTGCACCTCTTGCTCTGTGTCAAATAAATAAATAAGCTCTTTTTTAAAAAAGTGAAATTAATTTTAATAATGTATTTTAGTTACCCCAAATTATAAAAAATATTATCATTTCTACATATAATCCATATAAAATTATTTGGACTACTACTTTGAGAGCCAGTGTGTATTTTATTTCATTTTTTAAAAAGATTTTATTTACTTATTTGAGAGAGAGAGCACAAGCAGGAGGAGGGGCAGGGAGAGGGAGGGGCTTAGATAGATAGAGGGGCCGGATGTTAACATAGAGCTTGACAGTGGGGCTCGATCCCAGGACCCTGAGATCATGACCTGAGCTGAAGTCAAGTGCTCAACTGACTGAGCCACCCAGGCGCCCTGCCAGTGCATATTTTATATGGACAAGCAACATCTCAATTTGGACTGGCCACATTTCAAGAGCTCAGCAGCCCCATGTGGCCAGTGGCCACTGGCAGGGACAGCACAGCTGGGCTACAGGGTGCTGGGTAGAGGGGAAGTGGGAGATGAAGTCAGAGAGGTGGACAGGGGTCACACTGGGTTTAATTCTGAGAGCTCTGAGAAGCCACGGGAGGGCTTGAGGCAGGGGTGCCATGTGATCCGTTGCTGCCTTTAGAGGCTGACTCTGGCCACGTAGAAGGCTCCAGAGTGGATGAGACTGGTGGCCAGAAAGATGCGCAGGTCAGGGCCACAGGTGGCCTGTGCCTTGGTGCGGGCAGCCACAGGGAGCTTCAGGGAGCACAGAAGAGGCCACGGAGAGGCCGCGAGACAGGGAGACAGGCCTTGCCATCTGCTTTTTTTTCTCTCTGCCAAAATTCTTCCCAGTAACCTTGTCTCGACAGTTGCTTCCTTCCAGGAAGAGATATGCATGGTTGCTGCTTAACATAAGCCTGAAGAAGCTCAACCAGAAACCTTCTGCCGGCCGCCCAGACTCCCAATGGCTGCCGCTTTCTGCATCTCGTAGAATTGCTCAAGAAAAGATAAAGCTCCTAGATGCTCAGTATCATACAGTAATTAGGCAGTCTCTGGGGCTGGCCAGCTTGGGTTCGAATCCCTGCTGCCCTCTAATTAGCTGTGTGACCTTGGTTTAGATACTTGACCCCTCTGGGCTTCTGTTTCCTCATCACACACTGGTTGTGTAAATATCTCCATCCCCAGGGGTGACCGGGAGGAGATAATGGGTCTACACTCTACAACAGAGCTTCGAGCAGTGCCCGACACGTAGGAAGCACTCATTACATGTCATCCTGTTATTATTCTTGTCGTGAACAGATGAGACAACTAAGGCACAGGGACAGGAGGGGACCTGTTCAACATCACATCTAACCTAAGGCAGGGCAGGAAGCAGAATCTAAATGTTCTACTCTCTGGTTCTTCAGGCTGACCCACAATTGAAATTGCCGGTGATCCCTTCCTTCAGACACTTGCCATGTCCTCTCCACATGGCAGATGCCATGCTAACAGCTTGGGGGGCGGGGGGGTGGGGGGACACTGAGATGGTACAAGCCTCATCTCTACAAAATTGAGTCTTTCCCATTCGGAAAAAGCTCTTTCTCAACCACTCTGGCCCACGGGGGAAGAAAACGTTATTCAGCATAGGCAGAGCCACAGGTCAACTATAGCAGAGTCAAAACAGTGCTGGCCTGAGAACTGGGGGAGCCCCTCCCTGCCCTGCCCGCCTTGCTCTGTGATGTGAGCAGAGGGCTTTACTTCTCTGATCTCAGCACCCCTGGCTGTGCACAGAAGAGAACAAATGTTAACTGAGCACCTACTCTGTAAAACCAACTTCAAGGTGAGGAAAAGGAAACAACTGTCAGTCAGACTGGGATGTGGCCTCCAAGGACATGGGCCCTACAGCCCAGGTTTTCTGGAATATTCTAGACTGACCCATTCATCTCATAAGAGCTATAGCACACTGGATCACACATCCTAACTTGTAAACTATAATTGGACATTATAACAAATTATGAAAGTCTGGTTCACAAGATTTCACAGACCAGTAACATTTCTAAAGAAACACTGGGAACCTGCAAAGGATTGAACATTTGTTATTCTGCCAAGGAAGGCCCTAAAACCGAATAACAAATGGTGCTGGAAAAACCAAATATTCACATACAAAAGAATGAAACTGGGCCCTTATGTTACTACACACAAAAATCAACTCAACATGGGGGACCTGAGTGGTTCAGTCTGCGTAGTGTCCGACCCTTGATTTCAGCTCAGGTCATGATCTCAGGGTTCTGCGGCTGAGCCCTGCATCAGGCTCCCCACTGAGCATGGAGCCTGCTTAAGATCCTCTCTCCCCCTCTCCTTCTGCCCCTCCCTCTGCCTGCTTTCTCTCTAAAATAAAAATAAAGATAAATCCAATTCAACATGGATTGAAGACTTAAATGTAGCCCCTGAAACTATAAACTCCTAGAAGAACACATAAGAGAAAAGCTTCATAACACTGGTGTTGGCAATGATTTCTGGATATGACACCAAAAGTACAGACAACAAAAGCAAAAATAGACAAATGGGACTGAATCGAACTAAAAAGTTTCTGCCACCTTCGGCTCAGGTCATGATCTCAGGGTCCTGGGATCGAGTCCCGCAACGGGCTCTCTGCTCAGCAGGGAGCCTGCTTCCCTCTCTCTCTCTCTCTCTGCCTGCCTCTCTGTCTACTTGTGATCTCTGTCAAATAAATAAATAAAATCTTAAAAAAAAAAAAAAAAGAATAAAAAGTTTCTGCCAGACAAAAGAAACAGTCAACTGGGGGCACCTGGCTGGTTTAGTTGGTAGAGTATATGACTCTTGATCTCAGGGTCATGAGTTCAAACCCCATGCTGGATATAAAGCTTACTTTAAAAAAATTTTTTTAAGGGGCACCTGGGTGGCTCAGTGGGTTAAGCCTCTGCCTTATGCTCAGGTCATGATCTCAGGGTCCTGGGATCAAGCCCCGCATCCGGCTCTCTGCTCAGCAGGGAGCCTGCTTCCTCCTCTCTCTCTCTCTCTCTCTCTCTGCCTACTTGTGATCTCTCTCTGTCAAATAAATAAATAAAATCTTTAATAAATAAAAAAATAAAAAAATTGTTTTAAAAAAGAAAGAATCAACAAAATTAAAGATGACTTACAGAATGAGAGAAAATATTTGCAAACCATCAATATCTAAAATACAAAAGGAACTCCTAACAACTCAATAGCAAAACAAACAAACAAAAAACCTGATTAAAAAATGGGCAAATGCAGGGGCTCCTAGGTGGCTCAGTTGGTTAAGTGTCTGCCTTTGGCGCAGGTCATGATCCCAGGGTCCTCGATGGAGCCCTGCTTCAGGCTCCCTGCTCAGTGAAGAGCCTGTTTCTCTCTCTCCCTCTGCCACTCCCCCTGCTTGTGCTCTCTTGCTCTCTATCAAATAAATAAATAAAATCTTTTATTAAAAAAATGGGCAAAGGGGTGCCTGAGCGACTCGGTCAGTTAAGGGTCTGACTCTTGACTTCAGTTCAGGTCATGATCTCAGGGTCATGAAATCAAGTCCCACATCATGTTTCAGGCTCAGCACAGACTCGTTTGTCCCTCTCCCTCTGCTCCTCCCTCTACTTGTGCATGCATGCTCTCTCTCCCAAATAAGTAAATAAAATCTTTTTTTAAAAATGGGCAAAGAGGGGGCGCCTGGGTGGCTCAGTGGGTTAAGCCGCTGCCTTCGGCTTGGGTCATGATCTCAGGGTCCTGGGATCGAGTCCCGCGTCGGGCTCTCTGCTCAGCAGGGAGCCTGCTTCCCTCTCTCTCTCTCTCTCTCTGCCTGCCTCTCTGTCTATTTGTGATCTCTCTCTGTCAAATAAACAAATAAAATCTTTAAAAAAAAAAAAATGGGCAAAGAGGGACGCCTGGGTGGCTCAGTTGGTTAAGCAGCTGACTTCGGCTCAGGTCATGATCCCAGCGTCCTGGGATCGAGTCCCACATCAGGCTTCTTGCTCGGCAGGGAGCCTACTTCTCCCTCTGCCTCTGCCTGCCATTCTGTCTGCCTGTGCTCGCTCTCTCTCCCTCTCTCTCTGACAAATAAATAATAAAATCTTTATTAAAAAAAAACAAAAAAAAACTAAAGCAGGATTCTTTGAAAATTAACAAAACTTAAAAAAAAAAATGGGCAAAGAATGGGGCTCCTGGGTGGCTCAGTGGGTTGAGCTTCTGCCTTCAGCTCAGGTCATGATCTTAGGGTCCTGGGATTGAACCCCGCTTCGGGCTCTCTGCTCAGCAGGGAGCCTGCTTCCCCCTCTCTCTCTCTGCCTCTCTGCCTACTTGTAATCACTCTCTCTCTCTCTGTCAAATAAATAAGTAAATAATCTTAAAAAATAATAATAAATAGGCAAAGGATCTGGATAGACATTTCTCCAAAGAAGACATAAAAATGGCACATGAAAAAAAAATGGCACATGAAAAGATGTTCAAAGTCTGTAATCATCAGGAAAATGACTATCAAACCACAGTGAGGTATCACCTCACACGTGTTAGATGGCTATAATCAAGAAGACAAGAGACAAACACTGGAGGACGTGAAGAAAAAAAAACCCTTGTGCACTGTTGGTGGTGCAGCTGCTAGCGAATACAGTATGGGGGATCTTCAAAAAAAATTAAAAATAGGGGCGCCTGAGTGGCTCAGTGCATTAAATATCTGACTCTTGATTCCAGCTCAGGTCATGATCTCAGGGTTGTGAGATTGAGTCCCACATCAGGCTCTATACTGATTCTCTCTCTCTTCTTCTGCACTCCCCACCAAGCCATCTCCCTCTCTGGGAAAAAAAAAGAAAGAAAGAAAGAAAAGAAAAAAATTAAAACTAGAACTACCATATGATCCGGCTATTCCACTTTTGGTATATATTCAAAAGAACTGTAATCAGGATCTCAAAGAGGTATCTTCCCTCCCGTGTTCATTGCAGCATTATTCACAACAGCCAAGAGACGGAAACAGCCTACATGTCCATCAACGCATGAACAGATAATGAAAATGGGGTCCACCCATATAAGGGAACATAATTCGGCCATCAAAAAAGAAGGAAATCCTAACACATGCTACAACACAGATGAATCTCGAGGACATAACGCTGAGTGAATTTAGCCAGTCACAGAAGGACACATACTGCACCATCCCACTTACAGGAGATTCTCAGGGACGGGGGACAAGAGGAATGAGAGCTGTTGGTCAATGGGTAAGAGTTTCAGTTACATGAGATGAGTAAGTATTAGAGATCTGCTGTACAGCGTCGTGCATGTAGTTAGCAATACTGTACCACACACTTAAAAATGTGTTAAGAGGAAAGGGCTCATGTTACATGCTTTTTATCACAGTAAAAAAACAAAGAAACAACAAAGTATCTCCCGGAAAGGACACTAAAACCCCAAAGAACAGGAAGGTCATCGTCTCAGAATAAATAGTCCTTCAAATTAAATAGCTTTTAAATAACCAGGATGTATGTGTGTGTGTCTTAATCTCTTCTCTCTTTCTCCTGAAACTGACCTGTCAACAATTTCTCATCACACTAGGCCTTCTAGTTGGAAACCCCGGAGAGGACACCAGGGACTCTGACCACTACCTTTCCCTCCCTCTTTTCTCCCAGGTCCACAGCACTCTGCACACACAGGTGCAGAAAGCTGCTTCTGCTCACGCAGGCCTGGCTCTGCTGTGTCTGCTCACTGGGCTGTGAGCTCCGGAGGGCAGGGTGCATCCTGCTCTCTGTACCCCTCATCTACCCAGAACCGGCACCGGGGAGGAGCCCATACATCCTGTTGGTGGGAAATGGATTCTGACTGACATTGAGAGGTGAAGCTGGCGTCAGGCCTGGGAGACCACGAAAGGATCAGAGAAGGGGAAGAGTGGAAGGCAGCAGGGATAAGGGGCTGAAAGGGAGTGTCCAGAAAAGAAGTTGGTCGCCCCAACACCCCTCTGTAGCAAAGAGTCCCACCTCACAGCCTAGGAGGAAGGTGGGGAAAGGAAGTGGGGAAGGGAAGTGGGGCGGGGGTGGGAAGGAGCCCTGGAGAGAGATCCTCCTGACTGGACCCAGGGCTAGGACAAAGAGCAGGAAGAGGCTGAAGTGGGCCCTCAGAACCGCAGACAAACTGTGGGAGGTGGGAGGCCCGCAGCCCCTCCTGGGACGGTCCAGTTGCCCCTCCTGCTCCCCTCAACACTGGCCCGAGATGCCTCAGCTCCACCAGCCAACCATAGGGAGAGCAAAGGGCGGAAGTGGCCTGGGCTTCAGACCTAGCTGCCGGAGAAGGGCTCAACGGCAATGCGCCCCCACACCGGGGGAGCCCCGGCCACAAAAGGTCCCAAGGGCCCAGAGGCCCAGATGGGGCTCCAGGGGACATGGGAAGGCCAGGGAGACTCAGACAGCTACTTCAAAAACACTGTGATCTTTCCGCTCACTCTTTCCCTCAGTCACCCACCCCTGCTTAAAACCCCTCAGGGTCACCTTGTGCTTGTAAGATAAAGACAGAGGCGTGCTGGGCGGTCTACAGGCTCCCCTCCTCACTCTGCTCCCATCTGTGCCTCTTCCCCTGGCCATTTGGCTCCATTTGCGGGAATACATTTCTTTGTGAAATTTTTCATATTTGCAGGGGTGCATCTGCTTTTGCTCACTGTGGCACCCCCAACAGGAAACAGAGAGCCTGGTCACCTTAGTCGCGCGCACGTAGGGCTGTTTGTTGGTGGAATGAATGAAGTATTGGGGGAGGGAGGGAGTGGAGGCAGCAAAGGGTTTGGAGATCAGACAGGCTGGGAAGCAAAGGTAGCCGAGACGCACTAGCTGTGTGACCTTGGCTGGGTCACTGCCTGCCAGTATTTGCCAGCTTGGCTTAGTGTAGATGGGTCTAAGATACCCACCTCTTCAGTGTCGAGCAGGAGCCATGCTGTCCAATAAGACTGATTCCTTTACACTTTTTTTTTAATCCAGCCTTTTCATTTTAGGAACAGGACACTTCAGGCAAGTGATCTACCCAGTCTCATTTAAGTTTAAATAAACCAAAAAGGGAGTGCAAACTGGTGCAAACTTTTTTTGGAAAAAGGCTTAGATGTAACTTGCCTACATCTAAAATGCTTGTGTCCACCAATCCTGCACTGTGTGCTTCTAGGAATTTATCCTATAGAAACTACGTTGTAAGTGAGTTTATTTGTTTGGGACTCAGTAAAAAAAACTCAGTTTTATTTGTTTGGTATGTTGTTATAATAAGAAAGAGCAAGCCAGAACACATGGGAGTATTTTTAGAACCAACCACCAGGAGGCACCTTTGGGTCAGGGGCTCCGTTGGATTAGCCCACAGTGCCGGGACTTCAGTGATAAACACCCATGACAATTCCCAGACCTTCTCAAAAGACAGGCCAGCCTTGCTTCATCTTAGCCCTGAAGCTTTTGTTACTGACAGTATCTACATGACAATATCTACGCGTCCTCTCTGTCCTTCCTCACAAACAATGCCCCTGACCCCAAAGAAACAAACAGAAAGAAATTCTTACTCTTCTACCCGTATAGTATATTGTTCTGCTGGGATGAATTCTGTCCAAGTCTGTCTCTCAAAACTCCTTGGTCAGGGGACGCCTGGCTAGCTCAGTCGGTAGAACACACGACTCTTGATCTCAGGGCTGTGAGTTCAAGCCCCACACTGGGCATAGAGTTTACTTCAAAAGGAAACAAAACAAAACCAAAAACTCCTTGGTCAGAATTCACTCCATAAGAATTTGGAACTCGACTTGTACATGGTCTTTCATGGGATATTGTGGCAAACGGATGCTATAAATCTGATTTCTACGAACAGGTGGCGAAACCATGGCCCTGCGCGACGGCTGAGAGGAGAAGAGAACCTGGGGCCCAGAGTAGCCTAAATAAAGCATTGACCTCAGACTCCAGGTGCATCCTCAACCCTCGAACCTCTTCTGCTGCCTCCCCTGTGCCCTGCTTTTTCACCCATTTCCATGTCTGTAAATGCAATCTTTCTTTCCAGTCCTGTGTGAACTTGCCTTCTATCCTTCTCCCTGGTGGGGAGAGCATCTGTGCATTTTCTGTCTGCCTCGGGTGAGGGGGCCCTCCCCGAGGGCTACAGTTCCCATCACCCAGTCCCTAAGGGCATACATCATTATGTCTCTACCCCAGGGAGTGCGAGGCAAGGATTCCTCACTTCCCTCAGAAGCACCGAGATAACAGGTTCCTTCCCACCCCTGCACCCTCTGCAGCAGACCCCCCCCCCCCCGTTGCCCACCCCGCCCCCCACAGAGCCCTGGTGCCCTGGGCTCAGAGATGAGTTAGCTGACAGTGGCGCCAGCTGCTAGCGCCGGGAATCAGCCGAATCCCCACCAGTGACAGGAGTAGGGATGCCTCCTCATAGGACCCAATCTCCCACAAGATACTCCTTCTGAGTTTCTAGAGAGGCTCTGGGTTTTCCTCCCACCGCTCCCTCTTCCCCCTGCAAAGGCTCCATGTGCTTCCTGCAGTGCCTTCCCCTCCAGTTTGGGCCAGACTGCTTGGAAAGAGGACACCCACTACATTCGCTTTTTCGGCTGCACTGGCTATCAAGGTTCTTGGGCTCTGGCGGTGTCTCTCTGTGGGCCTTGGCCCCCAGTCTTGAGAACCCCATGCCCCTCTTAGCTCAGGCATGTTCCACTCCTTCCTGCCCTCTATTCAGCAGCATTTTCCCCATGCTACATTCCTTTTAAGAAGGAAAAAAGAGGGGTGCCTGGGTGGCTCAGTGGGTTAAAAGCCTCTGCTTTCGGCTAAGGTCATGATCCCAGGGTCCTGGGATCGACCCCTGCATCATCGGGCTCTCTGCTTAGCAGGGAGCCTGCTTCCTCCTCTCTCTCTGCCTGCTTCTCTGCCTACTTGTAATCTCTGTCTGTCAAATAAATAAATAAAATCTTAAAAAAAAAAAAAGAAGGAAGAAAGAATAAAGAATCGTTCTTATTCCTGGCCTCTAGGCTGTTTATAATAACAGTTCATGAGGAATTGGGCTCAGAGCTGAAAACACTCCATTTTGGAAGGGGTGAGACCTAGAGGAGAGGGAGGCAGAGAGGAAAGAGGCAGTGACAGCCTCTATTCTGGTCTTCTGCCTCCCTCTCTCCTCACCCCTCATAGAGGCATGACAGGAAGGTCTTATGACAAAAAAAAAAAAAATCCTTCCAGCCTTTCCATCTTCCAGGTGCAGTACTTGTAGTGAGCAAGGCCCCAGGGGATCTAGCACACCTGCTCATTCATTCATTCATTCATTCACCAAACTGTATCCAGCACCAAATCCTGGGCTGGGAAGAAAGACAGCGAAGGGGGAACACGTAAGTGTATTGTTGCACCTGATGTCAAGTAACATAAAGAGCCATGGGGAATGAGGAGATGCGGAGGCCTCCTGGGGGAAAGGAACACTAGAGCTGAGGCCTGCCTAAGGAGGAGGAGGTAGCCTGGGTGGCCACAGGACACCAGGGCAGCCGACGGAGTGATGGAGAGGCTGGCAGGACCGGAAGCAAGAGGAGAAGCGGAAGCGGAAGCTGGATTGTGCAGGATTGCCAGGCAGATAGAGAAACCAAGGCACAGAACTAGGTGAGTTGCACATGGACCTGAAGCTAGTTAGATACCCAACCCACCCAACCCTCTGTTCAAACAGGTCTGAGTCACCTGATGTGGGTCCTGTGTCCACCCCGGGCTTTCCAATTTGAAGGATGTTACTTACATATTCTCCTATCTACCTTATCAGTCCATGCCTGAGCAAGAAAACCTCACCCGTGACCACAGATCCAGCAACCACATACCAAGCACCTTGTAGGTTTGGGGCCTTCTAGGACGCTGGGGAGGGGTGTGATAGGGAGTGGCTCTGGGCACCCCACAGCCCCAGTTTATCAGCTCCCACAGAGGGACAGAAACCACCAGCTCAGGATGTGGCAGGTGTGAATGAAGAGGAAGTGCACGATCTGCAGCCGGGCTCCTTCCCAAGGCCCTCTGAGGCTCAGAAGCAGGGGGAAGAGCCCTGCCTCCCCACCTCCTCCTGCAGAGACTGTCAAAGCATCCATCCAACAAAAATGGGTGTCAGCTGTGAGGTGCCTGGCGCTGTGATTACAGGAACTCAGGGTCTAGCTGGGAGACAGACGCTTACAGCCATGAGTGCAGTGCGGCTGATCAGATGAAGTCCCATCAAGGTGCTGCGGGTGGGGGCGAAGGAGACAGCCGCCTCTATCCAGGGACAGAGTCCAGCGTAATGTGACGGGTATGACGCCAACAAGAACAGCCACCCTCAGCAGCGAGTGCCGTCACTGGCTGGCTCACTATGGGTGCCAAGCACACACACCTGGCTTCATGTATGTCTCCAACAGCCCCAGAGTAGGAATTGCTCCTATTTATTTATTTATTTATTTTATTTATTTTTTTTTTTTTAAGATTTTATTTATTTATTTGAGAGAGAGACAGTGAGAGAGAGCATGAGCAAGGAGAAGGTCAGAGGGAGAAGCAGACTCCCCATGGAGCTGGGAGCCCGATGCGGGACTCGATCCCAGGACTCCGGGATCATGACCTGAGCCGAAGGCAGTCGTCCAACCAACTGAGCCACCCAGGCATCCCTATTTTATTTATTTTAAGTAAGCTTTATGCCCAAGGTGGGGCTTGAATTCGTGACCCTGAGATCAAGAGTCACGTACTCCACTGACTGAGCCAGCCAAGGGCCCTGGAATTGCTTCCATTTTAGAGATGGGAAAATTGAGGCACATAGAAAGGAGCAACTTGCCCATGGGGCCCCAGGCAGTGAGGGCAGGTCTGGAAGGAGGAAGCTGGCACTCGGGTTCCAGAGATGTTCCCCCCAAGTACAGCCCCACTGACCAGGGCTTCCAGGAAACTGAAGTGTTTAAACTTGCGAGCTTGTTCCATTTTGTTTCCAGCATCACTAGCCGCCCTTGCTACTTCCAGCCCCTCTCAGCTGGCAAGGCGGCGCCTCTTTTCAGGGGTGTGCCACCAAGACCAGGAGGAGGGGGCAGGCCTGACTCAGCCTGCAGACAAGCCTGGGAGGAGAAGACCTTGACCCAGATGCTCCTCAGCAACTAGATTTTCTAGGTCCTCCAGAGGCTGCCCCCTCCCTCCACCCCCACTGCCTGCGGCCGGCTGCAAATTGCTTCCAAATGTTGGTAATTACAGCAGGCCCGATCTAATCAACACCTGAGAGGGAGGAACCGGGGGCTCCTCCTTCCAGAGGGTCCCAGAGCACTTGGCATCTTACCTCCCCTGAGCCTTTAGGACGGAGGCTGGATGTGGGTCATGGACCCTGTTCTCTGAGGCTGGGGCTTCGTGACTTGCCCAAGGTCATGCAGACATTTCAGGCAAACGGGGTGGTTAGAACTCCGCTTCCACTTACCAGCAGTGCCTTTCCCTTCCTGAGCTGAACAAGTCTTGAAGGAAGAGCAGAAGACTCACGAGAAGGGACTCTAGTAGCTAGTGTCTGGCCCTCTGCAAAGCTCTGGGCCTTGGCGGGGTGATTTCAAAAAGAAAACGCTGGCACTAGCAGGGATCTCAACAACACCTAGTTTAAACCCTTTCTGATACAGATGGGGTAACGAGGCACAGAAAGAAGGCGTAGTTTGCCCAAGATCATACGGTAAGTTAGGTACAAATCCCCAATTCCCCCCATCCCATCCTCTGTGGCACCCAGCAGGAGGGGCTCTTCCTCCAAATTCACCTTCACAGGCCTTCCCTCCCAGAGGGAGTGAGGTATAAGGAATGGCTTTAGGGCTAGGCAGACAGGTTTGAAGCCTCACTTCCCCACTCAATTACTGTGTGTCTTTCGACAAATGAATTCCCCTCTCTGAGCCTGTTTCCTCATCTGTAAAATGGGGGGGGGGGGATAACAACTGCTTCTTAATGTCTACAGGATGGAATGTTCTACCTGGGCCCCTGGCAGTCCTTCCTGGTGCCTAGTAGGTGGTCAGACATTCCACAGATTCCCTTCCCCCTCTCCCTCATTTTCCCAAGCTCAGAGACACGCATCTTCTGCCCAGGCTCTGAGGCAGGCTTGAAAATCCTCCCACGCTGGCCATGAGCACAGGGCTTCTCTCTGGAATGGTTTCTCTGACCTCGGGGAGATGACAGAGTCTGTCAGGGAATTCTCTAAGGAGAAAGCTCCCAAGGGCTGGCGTGTGGATGTGAAGGCAGAATCCCTTCCTCACTCTGTCTCTTTGGCTTCCTGAGAGCTCAGCCCCCTCTCTCCTGTACCCCCAAGAACCTCCGGGCTGTAGAGGCCTGCTGGGCAGAGGGGCTCTCGGGGAGAAGCCCTCCTCTCCCCAACCCCCTCCCCCCTCCACCCCCGCCCCACCGCCCACAGACACAAGGCTGCTGAGAGCGGCAAGGGAGCGAGGCGGGCACTGGAGCTGAAAGCTGCTGACGGCAGGCCTCTGAGGAGGAGCACGATGGGGAGGAGCGGGGGAAGGAAAAGAAAAAGAAAGGAGGAGGAGGAGAGAGGACTGGTGGGTCCTGCTGCTTCCCCCACGGCCCACAGTGGACGGGCTAAGAAAAGCTCTGGGGTAGAAAAACCGCCAAAGATGCACAGTTGCCCTCCCCACCCGAGCGGGAGGGCCCTTCCTTCCCAGGAGCCAGCTGCCCCAGGCAGATTAGTATTGGGCTCCGGAAAAGCAGGCCCCACACACCAGCCTGCGGGAGGCTGCCCGCTGAGTCAGCCTCTCTACCTGTCAGGAAATCATTCATAAAAAATGACACCTTCCCAGTGCCCAGCTCCTGGCCTCACCCCAACCTCTGTCCCAGAGCCAGCTACACAACGACATTGCCTCCAGCCTCCTCCCTCCTGCCTCCCTCCCACCCGCTTTACACTTTCCTCCTGGGTTAAAGACGAATGAGACCAGCATGAAATAAGGCCAGCTCAGCCTTGGTAAATCGGTATTTACCGGTTGCTTGCCCTGGGAACAACAGCAGAGTCAAGAACAGCAACAACTTCACTCAATTATGAACAAACATCAGTGACATGGCTTCCAAAAGATTTTCACTGTCACAGCCACGCCAGTGGTGGACACTTCTTTATCTTCAGTTTATGTATGGATAGCTAGAGGCTGTCAGGATACCTCGACAGGCACAGATCCTGAGCCAATCCTCCCACAAAGGAAAACTGAGGTCCACAGTGGGGACTTGCCCCAGGTCACACATGCGCTCAGACGTTAGGCCCATGTCTCTCAAATGGAGATGATATTCATATTGTTCTTCTTACTTCCCATCACTCAAATCCCAATGTACCCTTACTTGGGACATAAAACGCAGGTTGCTTTTCTGAAGAACTGAATTCCTTATCACAGCCCCGTGTGCCTGGGCCCTGCTAACTTCTGCCCTCATTACACTCCCTCTTGCTCTCCTTCTCCAGCCACCCTGGCCTCCTCATTTTTCAAACGACACCAACCATGCCTCAGGGCCTTTGCACAGGCCACCCCTTCTGTCTACCGTAAGTTACTTGCCAGGCTTCCTAACATCCTCCAGTACTAGGTTCCTTGTCACCTCCTCAAAGGGACCTTCCCTGACCACCATAAGAAACCTCCCCCCAACATACACACACACATTATTCCCTATCCTTGCATGAACATAGTTCCTAACCCATTTTATGATTACATTTTCTTTACCTATTTACTGTCTGTCTCCATATGCAGAGTCAGCCTATAGGGTTAATTTTGCTCACCATGGTGTTCCTATGCCTGATGCAAAGCAGACCCTTGGAAAATATTGTTGTATGAACAACTAAATGACTTACTGTATATGGTCAGAATCCCTCAGGCTTACACTCAAGTCCTTCTATCCATCTGACCATGTCACCAAGTTGACCAGTCAAATGAATATGTCCATTTCATTCACTGTTATTTTTTTAAACTTTTTTTTTTTTTAGTTTATTTATTTAAGTACTCTCTATACCCAACATGGGGCTCCAACTCACAACCCAAAGATCAAGAGTCACACACTCTGGGGTGCCTGGGGGGGGGCTCAGTCGTTAAGTGTCTGCCTTGGCTCAGGTTCTGGGATTGAGCCCTGAATCAGGCTCCCTGCTCTCAGGGGAGCCTGCTTCTCCCTCTCATACTCCCTCTGTTTGAGTTCCTTCTCTTGGTGTCTCTCTCTGTCAAATAAATAAATACATAAATAAAATCTCTAAAAAAAAAAAAAAAAAAGAGCCACACACTCTTCCAACTGAGCCAGGCACCCCTTACCCCCATTGTTCAAAAGAGGGTGGTGGGGGAGCCAGGAGTTTGGAGCCCAGGTCCAGGGCTGCTCTGCCCCACCCGCTCAGGCAAGCACTGGACAGCAGAGCCTGTGAACGATGGTATGTTAGTGTGTTCTGTAAGCCACTCTGTGAACTGCCGTTATTCTAGTCTCTGTGGCCCCAAGAGTGGCAGAGAGTCATGAAACACCCACAGCTTCATGAGAAGGTTTTGAGCTGTGTCTGCATCATCCTTCTGATCAACCTCTAATCCACCAGGACTCAGACCTACGTTAGAAGCCAAAGCAAATACATTCAAATGATAGGATCAAGGGTTCTGAACATTATATGTACAGGAGAATCACCCAGGAAGCCTGTTAAAAATGCAGATGCCGGGGTGCCTAGGTGGCTCAGTTGTTAGGCGTCTGCCTTCGGCTTGGATCATGATCCCAGGGTCCTGGGATCAAGCCCCTCATCCGGCTCCCTTCTCAGTTGGGAGCCTGCTTCTCCCTCTCCCACTCCTCCTGCTTGTGTTCCCTCTCTGGCTATGTCTCTGTCAAATAAATTAAATCTTTAAAAAAAAAAATGCGGGGCACCTGGGTGGCTAAGTGGGTTAAGCCTCTGCCTTTGGCTCAGGTCATGATCTCAGGGTCCTGGGATGGAGCCCCACATCAGGCTCTGCTCAGCGGGGAGCCTGCTTCCCCCTGTCTGCCTTTCTGCCTACTTGTTATCTCTCTCTGTCAAATAAAAAATAAGTAAATAAAATCTTAAAAAAAAAAAAAAACTTAAAAAAAATGCAGATTCCCCGGGGGTGGGGGTGGGGGCGGCCTGGGTGGCTCAGTTGGTTAAGCATCTGCCTTCCTCTCAGGTCATGATCCCGGGATCCTCAGATGGAGTCCTGCATCCAGCTCCATGCTCAGCAGGGAGTCTGCTTTTCCCTCTGACCCTCCCCTTTGCTCATGATCTCTCTCTCTCTCTCAAAAAAAAAAAAAATCTTCTTTAAAAAAACACAGGGGCACCTGGGTGGCTCAGTCATTAAGCTCGGTCATTAAGTCATTAAGCTTTTGGCTCTGGTCTTGATCCCAGGGTCCTGGGATCAAGCCCTACATTGGGCTCCCTGCTTAGCGCAAAGCCTGCTTCTCCCTCTCTTTCCCTGCTTGTGTTCCCTCTTGCCATGTTTCTCTCTCTGTCAAATAAATAAATAAATAAATAGATAGATAGACAGATAGATAAATAAATAAATAAAATCAATCTTTAAGAAAAAAAAACATGCAGATACCCCAATCCCTCTCCATCCCATCCCACGCCAATTTCACAAGTCCGCGCTGGGGCGAGGCAAACGCCCAAGGGGATTCTGATGCACGAGGGAGGCTCTCGGTGTTTCAAACCCTGGCGGTGCCCTGGAACCACCTGAGGGGCTTCTGAAAACACTGCTGCCAGCCCGTCTGCCACCGGAGATCTGACTTCAGGGCTGGGGACCTGCCATGCGTGTTCTCAAACATTCCTCGGGGGATTCTGCGATGCAGCCAGGTTAAGAACCACTGCCTAGATGCTTGTTTTCTAGATTATTCCAGCTGACCCAAGTCAGAGGACCTGGATCATCTCATGGGAGATGGATGTCCAGGGTCAACGTCACCCAACTGCTATGCCCAGCACTTTTGGTAACACTGAACATTTCCTACGGGTTGTGCTGGACACATCCCCTGCCCTGAGGCTTTCACGCCCACATGAGCTAGGAGACAGCTGGGATAAGGGTCAGACCAGAGGGCAGGGCACAGACGCTCCTGTCACTCTCCTGCCAAACACCTAGCTGTGACTCCCTTCAGGACCAAGTTCTAAGGCAGCCCTGGTAGGATCTCTTCCCAGCCCAACATTAACCTGGGTCTCTGTCATCTTAAACTGTGGCTAGTTGTCCACAAGGGTCAGGCCCCTTCTCACCTCCCTACACTGTTGCCCTCAGCAGTACCATCACCCCATCTTGCCGGCCTGCCTGGCCCCTGATGGTGCCTCTCCCCAGTCTGAGTCAGACCTGCCCCTTTGGGGCTTCTAGGGCGTGCCCCACATGCTTCCTCAGGCGAGCATCTGTGACACAGCCCTGGGGTCACTGTCTGTAAAAGCAAAGCTGGGCATTCCCAGCAACCCACCCAGGCACACAGGGCCCTGGGAGAGCAGAGGGTAAGCAGGGGCAAGATGTAGTTTCAGGATACTTTGGCCAGGTTCTTAGAGAACAGAAAGCCTCAGGCAGGCAGTCAGAGAAGAGATGACTCTGTACCAACCCAAAACTAGAAGGTTGCCACAAGAATGGAAATCTGTAAATTGACAGGCTAGGAATTACCAATTACTTTACCACTTGGTTAAAATCTGGACTCTGTACCAGCCATGGGCCATTGGACAAGCTATTTAACCTCTCTGAACCAATGGAGATCATTATAGCTCTAAGTCAGGTTGCTTAAAAGCTGTAAAAGAAGCCTACATATATAAGGCACTTAAGGCAGTGCCTGGCGTAAAGAACCACCCAGTAAATGTGGGCAATTATTATTATTACTCATGGAACACCCGTGTAGAAAAGGCCTTTAGAGATCTAAATGAACTCCTACATTTTATAGTTGGAACTAAGGCAGGAAGGAGGAAGGTCCCGCTAGAGCTGTGTCCAGCCCTCCCAAACCCAGAGCAGGACCCAGACCACTGGAAGAGTGGTGAGAGCTGGTGGGGGCTGCCAGGAATCACCTGATGGGCTGGCAGGATCCCAGCCCAGACTTTTCAATGACTTGGAGCCCATCAGCGTCCCAACATCTTGGCTCTGTTTCCAGCAAAATCGTTGAGCATATTTTAGGATCAGCAAAAACCCACAATGCCTTTGGCTGAGCACTTTTCCTCTTCTTGTTGAAGCCCAGGGGTATTTTCTAGGAAATTGAGTCCATCTGTTTCTGATTCATTTGTACTTAACTCATCACCAAGCTGTTTTGTAAGAGCCCTTTGATGTGAAAGCCGCCTTATCCCATAAGCCTCTGTAAGCCTTTATTTAGTCAACAGTAGGTAAACAGTCTCTCTCTCTCCGAAGAAGCCAGAGGCAGCTTCTTGATCTCCCTCAACAAGCTGGCCAGGAGAAGGGTAAGTGTGGCCCTGGGACTCCTCCTCCTTGGGCTCCTGACTCTGGCCCAGCCTGCAAGGAGGCCTCCCCAACCACCCACCGCCTCTCCTCTGGGGCCAGTGCTCCCCCTTGTCCACCTTGCGTAGCCTGTCCACGTGGATTTACGATTTCCTGTGTGTTGCCTGGGTTTCTTGAACTTGATTTCAAGTTCCTCAAAGATGAGAGGACAGGTCTCCTCATTCACTGTGCCCCTGCCATCCCTTGTACACAGTTACAGGGGCCATTACTTCTAAACCAAAAACGCATGGAAAAGATCTCACAAACTTTAAGGGCTCCCAAAGGGACAAGGGGGCAGAATTTTGAAACTGGGGCTGCCCTATACACAGCAAGCAGCTAAAAGAACCACTGATTAACTACACATAGAAAGGTATAAAGGGAAGAGTCTGCCTCTCCCTCCCTCTGACATCCAGACAAAGCACACCACAAGTCTCAAATCCGCCCTGTTTCATACAGCAGGATGAAAAAAAATCGAAGAAGCCCCTAATCCAATAGATGAAACTCTTCACTAAATTCAAGGGTGACTGAGTCATAAGATATTCCTGGAGGAAGCCAAGCAAGCTGTTTTAAGGGATGTCCCTACATTTCAAGGCTCCACAACCCATGATCCAGAGGCATCTCTATCAGAGGTAGACTGTTGGCAGGGTCCCTACTAGGCTGGTCATCTTCTGTGTTTGTTAGAGATGTATTCAGGGTCTCTGAAAGGGAGGGGATGGTGTATGTAATCCTGTGGTTCTCAAATTGGAGCATTTATCACAATCACACTCCAAAGGCTGGTTAAAACACAGATCACTGGGTCCCACCCCAGAGTTCCTGACTCAGTAGGACTAGAGCACGGTCTTTTTTTCTTTTTTTTTTTTTTTTAAAGATTTTATTTATTTATTTGACAGAGAGATCACAAGCAGGCAGAGAGGCAGGCAGAGAGAGAGGAGGAAGCAGGCTCCCCGAGAGAGCAGAGAGCCTGATGCGGGGCTCAATCCCAGGACTCTGAGATCATGACCTGAGCCGAAGGCAGCGGCTTAACCCACTGAGCCACCCAGGCGCCCATCTTTTTTTAAGATTCTATTTAGTTATTTGAGAGGGAAAATGAGTGGGGGAAGGAGCAGAGGGAGAAGCAGACTCCCGTGGAGCAGGGAGCCCAACTGATGTAGGACTCCATCCCAGGACCCTGGGATCATGACCTGAGCCAAAGGCAGACGCTTAACCAACTGAGCCACCCAGGTGCCCCTAGATTGTACATCTAGCAAGTTCCCAGGTAACGCTAATGCTGTTGGTCTAGGGACCACACTTTGAGAACCACTGGTCTAACCAGTCCTTCAGGCCTGGGATGGAAATTTTAGGGGAGGGGTGTAGCTACCCAGTGCCGATGATTTTACTTCCTTTTTTCTCCGAATACTAACAACCCAAAGATGGGTGAGAGTGCTGACAATACACCAACCTCTCTGAAGCAGGCACTGGGCTTAGAGCCCTACAGAGACCACCTCATTCAGTCCTTAACAATTACCCTGTAAGGTAGACACTCTCAATTTTACAGATGAACCCAAAAGTGCACATAGGTGAAGCAAACCTCAAGGTCACACACAGCTCAACACCTGAGCAGATGCACAGCAGGTGGCCAACATATTCTCACAGAACAAGTGTATCTATGAACACAGATGACAAGAGGCAGATCTGACGCCTGGGTGGCTCCCTCCTGGGATAGAGCCCCACATCAGGCTTCCTGCTCAGCATCGAGTCTGCTTCTCCCTCTTTCCCTCCCTCCGTGATCTCTCTCCCTCTCTCTCAAATAAAGAAATAAAATGTTAAAAAAGGTGGGGGGGCGCCTGGGTGGCTCAGTCGTTAAGCATCTGCCTTCAGCTCAGGTCATGATTCCAGAGTCCTGGGATGGAGCCCTGCATCTGGCTCGCTGTTCAGCGGGGAGCCTGCTTATCCCTCTCCCCCTACTTATGTTCCTTCTCTGGCTGTCTGTCAAATAAATAAAATCTTAAAAAAAAAAAAAGGTAGATTTGAACCCAACTCTGACTCCATAGCTCAGACTCATTCTATCCCATCAAAGGCCATGCAAGCTCTGGGAGGCAAAGGACTAAAGCTTCTCTGTCTTACACTCCCTCCCTGCCTTTTTTTTTTTTTCCCTTCCTGCCTTTCCTTCTTGATTTTATAATAGTAGTGTTACACTAAAGCTTTTCTGAATCAAATGTACTGTCAAGATGTTCAGGGTCAGGGGCACCTGGGTGGCTCAGTCAGTTACATGTTGACTCTTGGTTTTCGCTCAGGTCACAATCTCAGGGTCTTGAGATAGAGCTCTACACTGGGCTTCACACTCAGCCCAGAGTCTGCTTGTCCCTCCCCGTCCCCGACTTGTGCTCTAAAATAAATAAATAAAAATTTTTAAAAAGAAAAAAAAAATGTACAGGGTTGAATCTAGGGGACTGACAATGAAAAGGAATGGTAAGGAGCTGGTTCCAGAGAGTCCATGGGAGAGAAGTGGGACTACCAGCTGGAAGAAAGGAACACTCCCAGGTTATGGGTCAGGCCAGCCCTGGGAAATCATCAGGGCCTTGTTAGGGACAAGGCATCCAGAATTAATTCAGGTAGTTGGTGTGGAGGAAGTTAACTGTTTTGGTTCAAACATTTTTTACAAAAATAATAGATGTTCTTTGCAATCTTGGGGGCAGGGAAGAGGCTGGTTTTTAATTTTTACCATTTTCAGTTCTGTTTGAACTTTTGATTGTGCACCTTTCACATATTATCTTTATAAATAGAGCACACTAATTTATGTGCATATTGAAAAATTTAGAAACTACAAATAAGCGAAAGAAAAAATTAAAAACCTGTAATTCTATGTAAACATTTTTTCCAAGAGTAGGTTCACGTTGATTTGTCTTGTAACCTGATTTGCTTGCCTCTACATCATGACCACGATCCCTTTCATAATACTGTCGTCTTCAGTGTCAGCTTCAGTGGCTGCAGGTTATCCATTCTATACCCATACCATAACGTATATAACTCATCTCCTATTGCCTAATTCTAGACTATTCTCAATTAGTTGCTAGTATGAATTTTGGTTTATTTTTGGACTATTACCTTTTAGTCATCATAGGATCACCCACTGTTCAAGAAAAGCCCAATTTGGGAAAAAAAAAAAAAAAAAAAAGGTGTCTAAAGGGGTGCCTGGGTGGCTCAGTGATCCAGAGGCATCTGGATAAGCGTCTGCCTTTGGCTCAGGCCATGATCCCAAGGTCCTGGGATCGAGTCCCACATTGGGCTCCCTGCTTGGCGGAAGGCCTGCTTCTCCCTCTCCTACTCCCTCTGCTTGTGTTCCCTCTCTGTCTCTCTCTCTCTGTCAAATAAATAAATAAAATCTTTAAAAAAAAAAAAAAAGAAGTGTCTAAAGATTCTTCCTACTTTAACACAGAAGAAGAAATAAAATATTATTGGGGCGCCTGGGTGGCTTAGTTGGTTAAGCGTCTAACTTCAGCTCAGGTCATGATCTCAGGTCCTAGAATGGAGCCCTTAGGGTTCCTGGGTTCCCTGCTTCTCCCTCTCCCTTTCCCCCAGCTTATGCTCTAGTGCTCTCTCTCTTTCTCTCTCGCTCACTCTCTCTCACATAAATAAAATGTTAAAAAAAAAAAAAGAAAATATTATTGGAGATGTTTCAGTGGGGGGTAGCTTGTGTAATAAATACTTCCTAGTTTATTTAAGTTCTGTTAAAACCTTTCCAATTTTATGGAATTTTATGGAATGTGTTTATCTCTTAAACAAACAAAAGCCCTTTCTAGTTGGGAGTTAGATGACCAAGGCTCCAAATATCACCCTGTGACCCCATGCAAGTGTAACCCTTGGGGTGTCCTTTTTCCCAGACTGGTGAAACAACTCCCAACTCTGAGAGTGTCCTGAGCTTCAGAGGAGATGATGGATGTGAAGGAATGAATGCTGGAAACTATACTAGTGTTCTTGATTCTAAAATCATCAATGCAAGAAACAACCCACTCCACTGGTCAGCAGTAAATGGACAAAAATAAAACAGACTCAGTGGGTTAAAGCCTCTGCCTTTGGCTCAGGTCATAATCTCAGGGTCCTGGGATCGAGGCCCCATACTACGAAATACAAGCTAGGTATAAAGAGGAAAAAACTCCTGATGTGTCAATAATATAGAAGAATCTGAAAAAACATTATGCTAAGTGGAAAAAGCTGGGCACAAAAGGTTCACCCTGAATGACTCTATTTACATTCTGGAAAAGGCGAAACTATGAAGACAGGTATCAGGTCAGTGGTCACCTGAATTAGGGGTAAGAGGAAAGGACTACCTATAAAGAACATGGGGGATCTTTTGGAGGTGATGGAAATATTCTATACCCTGACTGTGGTAATGGTTACATGACTACATACATTTATCAAAACGCAGCTGCACACTTATAAAGAGTGAATTTTTTTTTAAAGAGTTTATTTATTTGGCAGACGGAAATCACAAGTAGGCAGAGAGGCAGGCAGAGAGGCAGGCAGAGAGGAGGAAGCAGGCTCCCCGCTGAGCAGAGAGCCCGATGGATGTGGGATTCGATCCCAGGACCCTGGGATCACGACCTGAGCCGAGGGTAGAGGCTTTAACCCACTGAGCCACCCAGGTGCCCCTAAAGAGTGAATTTTTAAAGATTTTATCTATTTGATAGAGTGTGAGAGTGAGAGCACAAGTGGGGGGACTGAGCCACCCAGGTGCCCCCCAGAAGAGTTTTATTGCATGTAAGTTATGTCTTTTTTTTTTTTTTTAAGATTTTATTTGTCAGAGAGAGAGAGGGAGAGAGAGCGAGCACAGGCAGACAGAATGGCAGGCAGAGGCAGAGGGAGAAGCAGGCTCCCTGACGAGCAAGGAGCCCGATGTGGGACTCGATCCCAGGACGCTGGGATCATGACCTGAGCCGAAGGCAGCTGCTTAACCAACTGAGCCACCCAGGCGTCCCACATGTAAGTTATGTCTTAATAAATTTGACTCCCCTCCACACACACACACACACACACACACACACACACACACACACACTCAAACACACAACTACAGTGCCATCCAAATACAAGGTATCCTCCATCAGACATTACCTATAATAATTTTCACAGAAATTCTGAAATACCTTTGTGAAATATAATGCAAAAAAAATGCAACCCAGAAAAGACCAAATATCTTCAGGAAGATATTTGTGGTTGGGTTATCTGGCTTTTGGAAAGGCCATTTCTACACTCCAGCAAATGCTCGTGTGTGAGGCAGCTGGTCCCACTGTGGAGCAGCTGACCACTTGGGACTGTTTGGGGATTTTCCTTGTCATCACCAGCTTGTTTCTTTTGTTTTTTTCTTTCTTCTATCACCCGAGTAAAAAGAAACTCTGTGTCAGAACCAAACAGTGAATGTTTGCCCACCCCAACCAGGACAGTTCTTTTTCCTCCAGGGAAGAATACAGATCTTTCTGGTTGATCTTCTCCTGGCTTGACTACTGCCATCTCAACGAATACTATGCTCCAATAGCAAATAAAATACAAAATAAGAATAACCTGCAGCCAAAAACTAGGTTAACAGAGAGCAGATTTCTAAGCAGGATAGTAACAAGAGTGAATCGATGCAAAGATGAAATACAGTAAGGAAGGCCCTGCTCAAATCCCCCAGCATTGCAGCAAAATCCCTAACAGTCTACAGGCTCTGATCAATGCTCCTGATTCAATAGGTAATACTTGTGACAAGACCCCAATACAACAAAGTGACTGGAGGGGTTCCTAGAGTTCATAATGAAATCTGAACTAGAGCAAATGGGAGTGAGGATATACTCTCCTCCTGCATAGAAAAAGAGGTGCTGAAAATACAAAATTGTCAGTTTACCTGTGCACACAGCTTAGCTTCCCACTCCCACAGGAACCAGCGGAGCTCTGGCCCACAGGAGGCGCTCCAAGAGCATTCTTGGAATCATGCGGCAAGAAGCTCAGTGTCTGGTGGAAGACGGCCCTTGCAAGATGGGTTCCCAGCCTCACCGGCTGCCTTCTATCTATGATCTCTGTTGAAACTAAGCAATGATCAAACTAACTTCCCTAAAGCTAGGTAGGTTTGTTAACAGTCCTGCCAGTGAGGATCTACACACAGCTTCATTTCATTTCAACTGACAACAGGACCTGTGACCAGGTGGGGGTGTGGAGTTGACTCATGTTAGGGTTACTGAGCTGAAAAACAAGTCTTATCAAGAAACTCACGGGCTGGTGTGGAAGAGAATCCTGGAAACAAATGACAATTACTTGATAATGAATAGCTCACTATTAGTTGAGCAGGCATTGTGACCAGCTCAACAGTCCAGTGAGGGAAGAACTACACCCATTTGACAAAGGAGCTACCTCAAGTTGAGAAGTCGGGAGCTTGCCTGAGGTCACACAATTGGAAAGCAGAGGAGCCAGGACTGGAACCAAGCATTCTGGCTCCAGAGCCTACACCCCTGGCTTTTGTAGTGGATACATTACTGGAGACCAGAGATCTCATTATGGCCTGGACATGTCAGGAGAGGCCCTCAGAAGTGCCCTGGATGCTGCATCTTGAAGCATGGACAAGCACTGTAGGCCCAAGAAGAGGCAGATGGCTTCATGGCTTGGCAGCTGTCAGCAGTCTGGTAGGACTGGACACTCGTGGAGAGGCTACATGCCAAGACACAAGGGAGAGGGAGGGGTAGAAGGTATAGGCAGAGCCACACTGTGGGGGTTTGGTGTGCTAAGAGGTTTGGGCTTTACCCTAGATACCAGGCAGAGTCATGAGTATCGGGATCTGTCTGCTGACATGAGACTTGCCCGTAAGAATGCTCACGCAGGAACAGTTCAGATTGTGGAAGCTAGGAGGTTGGAAACGGGTGGGACCATCAGGAAGCCACTGTTGTGATCTGGGTGGGACAGGAACGCCTGAATTGGGCAGGGCACAGAGCTCCTTGGTCAGAATCTGTCCAGTGGCCAGGTGGGTACAATTCTTACGGATTATCCTAAGACCAGGGCTGGATTGCTTGCCAGGCTGAATCCATTTCTGGTCTCTCAGGATCCCTTCTGAATGAACTAAAGCAGGATACCCATGACTCACAGGGTAGCACTGACCTCTGGCCAGTGACCAGTTTCATTCTCTAGGACTGAGGACTCCATTTCCCTATATGTAAATATAAGTGGATTTAACTAGACTGTATTTTAGGTGTCTTCCTAAAATTCACATTCTGTGAATTCATCTTAGATTTCCTGGTAGGCACATGAGGCCCTCAGAAACCTCACACATTTGGACACTGTCCAAAAGCATCAATTTGCTCTTCTTTGGTGTTTGTAAAATTAATCTGGTAATCCTTCATAAATTGGAATAATCTCTAAGTCAGTCGGGCACTGTGATAGTTAATTTTGTGTATTAACTTGACTGGCCTGCTACGTCCGAATATTTGGTCAAACATTATTCTGCATGTTTCTGTGAAAGTGGTATTTTGGGGGGATAAGATTAATATTTAAATTGGTGGGGACACCTGGGTGGCTCAGTCAGCTGAGTGGCTGCCTTTGGCTCAGGTTGTGGTCCTGGGGACTTGGGGTCCTGGGATAGAGTCTGGCATCAGCAGTGGGCTCCCTGCTCAGAGGGGAGCCTGTTTCTCCCTCTTCCTCTGCCCCCCCTACTCCCCACTTGCTTTCTGACAAATAAAATCTTAAAAAAAAAAAACATTTAAACTGGCAGATCTTTATTTTTTAAAGTATATGCATCCTTGGGGCGCCTGGGTGGCTCAGTGGGTTAAGCCACTGCCTTCGGCTCAGGTCATGATCCCAGGTCCTGGGTTCAAGCCCCACATCGGGCTTTCTGCTCAGCGGGGAGCCTGCTTCCTCCTCTCTCTCTGCCTGCCTCTCTGCCTGCTTGTGATTTCTCTCTATCAAATAAATAAATAAAAATCTTTAAAAATAAATAAATAAATAAATAAATAAAGTATATGCATCCTTAACATTACCAGACCGATGGCCAATGTTGTTGCTGTTGTGTTTTTTTTTTTTTTTAAGATTTTATTTATTTAATCTTGGCTTGAGTGAGAGCGAGAATGGGCATACACACAAAGTGAGAGGGAGGGCAGCAGACTCCCCACGGAGCAGGGAGCCTGATGTGGGGCTGAATCCCAAGACCTGGAGTTCATGACCTGAGCCCAAGGCAGAGGCTTAACAGACTGAACCACCTAGGCGCCCCTAAACTGGTGGACCTTTATTTTTTTATTATTATTTTTTTAAAGATTTATTTATTTATTTGACAGACAGAGACCACAAGTAGGCAGAGAGGCAAGGAGAGGGGGAAGCAGATTCCCTGCTGAGCAGACAGCCCAATGCGGGGCTTGATCCCAGGACCCTGAGATCGTGACTTGAGCTGAAGGCAGAGGCTTAACCCACTGACCACCCAGATGCCCCACTGGTGGACCTTTATATCAGAACAGATACCTTCCATAATGTGGGTGTGCCTCATCCAATTAGTTGAAGGTCTTAACAAAGACTGACTCCCCTACCTCCCCCAGCAAGAAGAAATTCTTCTAGTGGACTGTCTTTGGACCCAACTCCTTCCTGAGTCTCTAGCCTGACAGCCATTCCTGCAAATTTTATTAATTTATTATTATTATTATTTTTAAAGATTTTATTTGACAGACAGAGATCACAAGTAGGCAGAGAGGCAGGCAGACACAGAGGGGGAAGCAGGCTCCCTGCTGAGCAGAGAGCCCGGGGCTGGATCCCAGGACCCTGGGATCACGACCCGAGCCAAAGGCAGAGGCTTTAACCCACTGAGTCACCCAGGCACCCCATTATTATTTTTTTTTAGTAATCTTTACACCCAATGTGGGGCTTGAACTCATGACCTGGAGATCAAGAATTGCATGCTCTTCTGACTAAGCCAGCCAGGCACCCATCCTAGGGTTTTGTTTTTTTTTTTTTTTAATATTTTATTTATTGGGGGGGTGCTTCCCCCTCTCTCTCTGCCTACTTGTGATCTCTCTGGCAAAAAAATAAATAAAATCCTTTTAAAAAATTTTATTTATTGGGGCGCCTTGGGCCCAGGTCATGATCCCAGTGTTCTGGGATGGAGCCCCACATCGAGCTCCCTGCACAGCAGGAAGCCTGCTTTCCCTCTCCTAGTCCCGCCCCCCACTTGTGTTCCTTCTCTCACTGTCTCTCTCTCTCTGTCAAATACGTAAATAAAATCTTTAGAGAAAAAAAAGATTTTATTAATTTGAAAGAGAAAGCACATGTGTGCAAGCAGGGGGAGGGGCAGAAGGAGAGGGAGAGAATCCTTAAGCAGATTCCCTGTTGACTGCAGAGCCTGTTAGATTTCACGACTCTGAGAACATGACCTGAGCTGAAAACAGGAGTTGGACACTTGGGGCACCTGGATGGCTCAGTCATTATGCGCCTGCCTTCCACTCAGGTCACGATCCTAGGGTCCTGGGATGGAGCCCCACGTCCCACTCCCTGCTCAGTGGGAAGCCTGCTTCTCCCTCTCCCACTCCCCCACCCTGTGTTCCCTCTCTGACTTGTTTCTGTCAAATTAAACAAACAAACAAATCTTTAAAAGAGTTGGACTCCTTACCGACTGAGCCACCCAGGCACCCCAGGAAGGACGTTTAAGAAACATCAGAGGTTATCTCTTGGAGGAAACTGAGTAAATGAGAGAAGGATCTTTTTACTTTATTCCTTCTTATATTCTACGTGCATATATTCTTTGACCTGGCAATTCCACACCCATATATTTATACTTCTACTCATGCAAAATGACATACATACAAAAACACTCAGATGCAGCATCATTTATAGGAGAAGAAGAACGGAACCAACCTAAACACCTACCAGGAGGAAACCAGTTAAAAAAAAAAAATCATCCATTTGGAGAAACGTGGTGCATCTGTTACAAAGGAGGAGGTTGCTCTGTTGTTTTTGTTTTTCCCTTTCTCTGTTCAGATGTGGAATGATTTCCAGGTGAAGCAGAAAAAAGCAAGACACAGGATGCTGTGTGTACACTATGCTAGCACTTGTGTGGGAAGTAAGTTAAACTCTATGCCTATGAATTTGCAAATGCAAGAAATATGTCTGGAAGAACACAGAATAAACTGTAACAGTGGTTACTAGGGGAAAGGAATTAGGTAACTGGGGAATGGGGATGAGAAGGAACTACTTCACAATGTACCTTCTAAACCATGGGGATGTATTATCTATTCAGAATTTTTAAAAAAATTCCTGAGGAAGAGAAATCACATGCTAGGTGGGGCCCTAAAGTCATCGGAACACAAAGCGCTCATGCTTTTCTTGATGTTTTTAACCTGAGTCTGCCCTGAACTGCTCTTACAAATTCTACCTTTGGACCACAGCTAATTTCACTGAAGACTCATGGCCTTCACCAAAACCAGGATAACTACTGAAGATTAGAGCACTAGCGCTCTGCAAGGCAGATGACTCTTTCATCCATTCATAGAGACAACTGGATTCAGACCTTTTCTTTAGAAGCTTTTTTTTATTCATCGTCTAACCAACAGAGAAGGTCAGCTTGAACCAAAACAAGCTAAAATAGCCTCATTACAACACAACAGGGCACAACCCAAAATGAGGACAGAGGTTGGCCTCAGTTCTTTTCAGAGCAGACCAAGCAAGTATTTATACACAGGTGCCCCATTAAAAACTGATTAGTAATGCACCACCACCCCACAAATGCAGAGTGCGTAGAGAGATCGCTGGGGGCTCCCCACATGTGTCAGCCATAAATAAGCCCTTGCTTTTTTGAGGAAAGGGTGACTAGCGTGCATCTTGAGTGATGGCACCATCTGTTTACTCTGGAATTCTGATGGGGAGGTAACCATTTATTTCCTCCCCTGAATTTGAGATGCAATAATAGCCTGTATGAATACCTAAAAAGTGTCCTGGGAGACAGGTGCTGGAGAGGTGCTAGACAGTTGCTGTTCCCTTAACAAAGAATTCAGAGTAATCGTATAGGGCTCTTCAGTACTTAATCTTGTCGTTTTCCAGAAAACTTTGCACATGGGCTCCCAAGAAGCAAGCAGGGCCTTTATCAGCACCCTACAGGCCTGTAGTGAGGTGCCTCTCAGAGCAGCCACCCATGGAAGAGAAGAGGGAAGGGGCCAGAAATCAGCTCAAACACTCCATGCTGCTTCTGACTCGCTCCATCTCGTGCAGGAAGCTGTAGAACTGAGGCAGGGTTAATTCTGGGGAGAGAAAATTCAGCTTCAGGTAAATGTTTCCAACTCCACAGAATCATCCAAGAAAATGAATTTCCACCTAGAGATTTTTTTTTTTCTTTTTCGACTTAGTACATCTAAGCAGCGCTTGATGGGTAATTGACCACAATAAAGAACTGAGAGCCTTGAACACAGAAAGGTTCTCGGTTCCCTACAAAAGTGGAGAATTTAAAAATGGCATAACTTCACAGCACAAAGAGATGAAAGGGCATTATTCAGGATGTTCAGCACGACTTTTGCAGCAAGAGCTGCTTGCTCTTCAATCTTCGCTGTCCCTTCTCCCTGAGCTTTCCCTTTTTCAAAGAGGCTCTTCAACTGTGGGGTCTCCAACCTGCTGATGGCTTATTATTTATGAGAGAAGAGGCAGTGGAATGGCTACTCCACAGCTCGGGTATGGCTTTTTTCCTAGAAGAAATGATTTGTGGTGTTTCACAAGCCCACTGATTGCAGAGAACATGGAAAAAGTGAAAAGGCTCAAGCAGGAATTCAGACTCACCTATGTACAAATTTTCAGTTTGATTTCCTTTCTTAACCACCAACTTTAACTGATTAAAAAAAAGAGGCAATAAAAACTTAAATTAAAATGATGACAACAGGGCAAAGAAATTCTTGAAATCCTTTCACTTAAACATCAAAGCATCCAGCTTCTGACTTGAGCATCAAAGAGAAGCAATCTGGATCCATGATCACCAAAACTTCTAACAATTCTCATGACTATAAAACAATCAAGCTTTTAAGAAAAATATGAAGATCCTATTAATCTGAGAGTCGGGACGTTAGCGACCACATTTTTGGCTGACCACACGGCTCTGAAATACATGGCACTTCAGTGAACAGCCACTTAATTGGGTCTTTAAAAAAATCCAATGACAATTTAATAATTCTTAACCAAGTAAAAAATCTACCCATTTTCACAGATCAGAAGACTTACTTGCAAAAAAATACTTCCCACTTTCTCCAGTTCACTGCTCCCAGATGTCACTGTGACACAAAAGAGAAAATTCGTTAAGTGATGGGTTGACAACAGACATACTCTGAACACCTCAATCTCACAGGCCGTCCAGCCGAAGCCATGCAGGGACGAACATGAGGACAGCAAGATGTGCTCTTCAGGAAGTCAACTTACCAAGAGCCATGGATACAAAACCAGCTGCCAAATGCCAGCAGCAATACAGAGAAGCAGTTGCTAGCCCCAACTGTGAGCCCTCAGTCTGTGAGGACGGAGGACGCGTGCTCCCCATGGAAACTATGTGAAAGCCTCTGCAATCCCACCCTACACCTCCCAAATGACCCGGAACTAGCTCTAACTAGTTACCTCCAAATTTCCACTCCATATCTACAAGCTGGTTAATCATCAGAGTATGTCCTATGGCCCATCGAGCAAGGGTGGGGGCACTCTGCTTCCACTAGAACAAAAGCAAAAAGCCGAAGTCGTAACAATGGGGAAAATGCCCCCTCTTCACTCTGTACCCCAAAACAGCCATGTTTAGTATTTATACAGACAAGGGGAAGAATGCAGAACCAAGGGCTCAGCCTATATGCACAGATCTGGGAGACAGGGGCAGTAAAGACCGGCAGAAGACCACATAAATGTTTTCTTTCATTCCAAGATGGAGTCCCAATTTGGGACAAAAACGGCACAACAGCTAGTCAGTCAAATCAGAGGCAAAACATCAGAGATGCACTGAACAGTGCCGCCGTTTAAACACTGTATGTATGTCATTTGCATGAAACCCATTAAGCTGGGAAAATGACACAGAATTGATTGATGGCTTTTCCTTAGTCGGCATTTCTCACTTGTTTCTTTTCATGAAATAAAAGCAAACAATCTTAATTAACTCTGATTAAGAGGAATTATGATACCTTTTCAGAAAAGTAAGTGGCTTTCTCCTCACTAAGACCTATAAGAGAACAGAGAGAGACTTCAACAAAATGAAGAGCTGCCAGGCCTGTCGCCCTGAGCAACCTTGGCAATGACCTACCAAGAGTTATGAGATCAGTCCGGACCTGATCCGCTGTGAGACTCTTCTTCAACGCACCTGGGAAATGGGAGAAATCAATTAAAAAGGACGTATCAGTTAATCAACTGGCAGTAAGTATTAATAGAACAACCGATACGACAGAGAGGACAGAGGGGATACACAAAAGACGGGGCTAGCTCCAGGAAAATCTCAATCCGGCTGGGAAAAAAAAGCACAGAGGAAGCAACTGGAGAATGGGACAGCATGCTTTGTTTCTTGTACAAAGCAAGTGTTTACCCCTCCGAAAGCATGAAAGAACTTAGAAAGCAAGAAGGACTTTATGGGGGCACCTGGGTGGCTCAGGGGGTTAAAGCCTCTGCCTTCGGCTCAGGTCATGATCTCAGGGTTCTGGGATCGAGCCCCACATGGGGCTCTCTGCTCAGCGGGGAGCCTGCTTCCCTTCCTCTCTCTCTGCCTGCCTCTCTGCCTACTTGTGATCTCTGTCTGTCAAATAAATAAATAAAATCTTAAAAAAAAAAAAAAAAAAGAAGGACTTTATGGGCTTGGGGCTGAGGATACCCTATGTGAGCAAGGAAAAAAGGCCACAGAGTCCTGGAGCCAAGCCCGGGAGCTCAATGTCAGGCTGGGCAATAAGGGCAACAGCCTAGTGCTGCGCTGTGCCATCCAGAACCACTAAAGATGGGGGGGGGGGGTCATTTAAATTTTATTTTCTCCTAGCACCCCCTTAAATTTTAATTAATTAAAATTAAACAAAATTTAAAATTCTGAAAAAAAAAAAAAATTTAAAATTCTGCTCCTCAGACGCACTGTTTCACGTCCTCAATGGCCACACGGGTCTGGTGGCCATGGTACTGGGCAATGTGGACTGGAAACCATTTCCACCTATTTAGTTAGTTCTACTGGACAGAGCTGCCAAAGAAAATCAGTTTTCAGGAGGTAAACGAAGATGGAGTAACAGCTGGCTTCTACAATTCCGAAGTCACTTCCAGAGGGGCAGACAAAGCTTCCCCTCACAAGCCCTAAGAGCACTCCCCTGTGGGGGCTGCTTTGTTCTGCTTGCGAGGTCCAATTCCTGAAAACAAAGTGTTGCCAGCAATCTGGGCTTCTCAATGTTTAACCTCGGGCTACAGCCTAGAGTCACAATTGGGCAACCGCCTTAAAATTTTCCACTTCTTAGTCTTCCAGAAGTGGACTAATTAAAGAATAAGGAGACATCCACCACCATCCAGGGAGGGCCCTAGCGTAATACCCTGAGCCCAACTCCCCACCCCCAGCTCACTCCTGAAAAACAATCCTAAAGGCTGTTTGTCCCCTGCAAAATAAACCACGTAAACAAAGGGAGGAAATCTTTTATCGCCAAAATCAGACTGAGCAAGGAAGCCATAGCAAAATGAAAAAGAAAAGACACCAGGAAACCTTGGCCATAAAGGCCCTCCAAGATAGCCACTTCCTAGCCAATTCAATTAATTCATGACTACGAAATGTATAGCTCCTTAGTGTGTATCTAGCTCAAATCCAATATTTTACTTGATGATACCAAAGTACTCTGAAGTGGGGATTACTAACAAAACCTTTAATTTACCAGGAAACCAAAGGTAAGAAAGATTAAGCTTTTTTTTTTTTTTTTTTTTTTTTTAAAGATTTTATTTATTTATTTGTCAGAGAGAGAGAGAGGGAGAGAGAGCAAGCACAGGCAGACAGAATGGCAGGCAGAGGCAGAGGGAGAAGCAGGCTCCCTGATGAGCAAGGAGCCCGATGTGGGACTCGATCCCAGGACACCGGGATCATGACCCGAGCCGAAGGCAGCTGCTTAACCAACTGAGCCACCCAGGCGTCCCAAAGATTAAGCTTTTGGGGAGAAAATGTGGCAAAGCCACAGTCACCAACTGCCCTGCCAAGAAGTCCCCCCAGATGCGCTCTTGAGAGCACGCTCAAATATACCTGCGGAGCTCTTTAGCAACATCAGTAGTAAAGATAAAATGTCAGGAACATAGCTGAAGGCTGACCAGCTGAATCCACTTCTCTGGGCTCATGGAAAGGCTCATGGAAAGACAGAAGTCACAGTCACTGCACGAGCATTTACTGAGGACCTGCCAGTGCCAGAACTATGCTACTGCTGGGAAACATCCATGGACACACAATGTCTGCCCTCGTGAGGCTCACCTTCTATTGGGAAGCGAAAGACTGCAACAATAATGTAACAAGTAAGGAAGCCATACAGAGCATGGCTGAAAAGTGCCACAGAGAAAAGCAGCAGAGTGGGGTGAGGTTGGAGTGCTAGGGAACTCTGCTCAACAGTTGATTAAATACCATTTGTGACTACTGTTCATTGCTGATTACCCTGTTTTTGCCCAGTCAGAAAGAACTCCCTTCGGAGAGGAGAAGGGGCATTATCACCTTTTCTTAAATAACAGTTACCCACAAGGGCTAGAGATCTTGCTAAGTAATAAAATAAAGCCAGGCTTAAACAGTAGCCCTAAAGCCGAGTTATCTGTAATCCAGGAGTTATCTGTATCTAGAAGACAATCATAGTATTAGCAGCAGTGCACTGGCACTCCCTGAAGCATTTCACATTGAGTATCGTCCTTTATTCTTACAGTGATGTAAGAACTTCTATTATAAGCTGTTTTCTGAGGACACTGATTCTCAGAGAGGTTCAGTAACTTGGCTCAAGATCTCAAAGCTGTTAAGTAGCCATGGTGACAAGTAAGCACACAAGGGCCATCCAGGAACCAAGTGCAATGTGGGGGCCCTCCCTGGATCCCGATGACAGCAACCCACTACAGACAAACAAAATGCATGAGACAATGGGGACATCTGAACACTGACTGCATATTTTAATTTCAGATATGATAATGGCATTGTAGCTTGATAAGGGGGAAAAGGAGCCCTTTATCTTTTGGAGATAATGACTAGGTATTCAGAAATAAAATGGTATGACCTCCTGAGATGTGACTTCTGAGATGCACTTTAAACTAATCCAGTTTGGAGAGCAGTGAGAAGCGGGTGGGGTGTAGATGAAACAACAATCTGGCTATGGGCTGGTAACCACTGAAGTCAGGTGTTTTTAAGAATTACATACTAAATAGTAAAAGAAAAACATTAAAAAACAAAAACAAAAGCCACTGGGCTTTATGCCAACCATGGGAGGTACTGGCCCCAGCTTCCCCACTGTAAGATCCTAAACAAGCCACTTCCCTTCTCTAGAGCTCTCTTTATCTGTAAGACAAAGATTAAACTAGAGCAACACTACAAAAATTTACCTGACCCTCTCCCTGCAAAAAGAAAGAGGGGGAGGGGAAAGGGGATGGGAAGAGAGGACAGGTTCCATGGTTAACTGTTTCTCAGATACTGGGTAAGCAAGTTTCTTTACTGTGGGACTTTTCAGAGCCTGAGATATGTTAATGTGTATGTCTCTCCAAGATTCCAAGGCTGGGGGTGGGGGGGCAGTATTTCTGGCTTCTGGCTGACCACAGAAGCCTTTTCTGGATGAAAATACCAATTTGGGGGGGGGGGCACCTGGGTGGCTCAGTTGGTTATTGGACTGCCTTCCGCTCAGGTCATAATCCCGGGTCAGGCGATCAAGTCCCACATCAGGTTCCCAGCCCCTCGGGGACCCCTCGGGGAGTCTGCTTCTCCCTCTGATCTTCTCCCCTCTCATGCTCTCTCTTACTTGCTCCCTCTCTCAAAAAAATAAATAAAATCTTAAAAAAAAAAATACTAATTTGGGGAAAACTGATCTGGAGGGCTGTGGCTCCCCCAGCACTAACAAGCTGTACTTCTCCGGGGAGGCCTTCCTATAAGGCAGGCCCAGGATGAGGGACAAGGAAGAGGATGAGGACCTGGAAGCCCTTACACTTCAGATGAGACTGGGAAAGGCTTGAATGCCACGCTGAGGATTAGGACCTCACCATGCAAAGTGAGCAGCTGTGAGGTGCAACAAGATCCTGGATGTGCTGCAGCAGGTACTCCAGGCCAGGCGGGAACCAGGGGAGCCGACATGGAGATGTTACTGCCACAATATGGTAGGAAGAACTAAGAACTTGTTTTGGGTGGAAGAAGAGAATAAGTGCTTTATAAGCTACACCCTCAGATGCTTAGTTCTCATAATCCGAGAAGGCACAGGACTGAAACTAACTGAACTATCAATATATAAAGCTATCCCAATAAATAAATAAATCTTTACGTAAAAAAAAAAAAAGATATATATATATATAAAGCTAAAGTTTAGCCAAACTGTATTAAGTACTTTGCATATATTAACTCATGCATTCCTAATGCCACAACCATACTGCTCTTATTACTGTTTTTCAGATAAGAAACTGAGGCTGAGGGCGCCTGGGTGGCTCAGTGGGTTAAACCTCTGCCTTAGGCTCAGGTCATGATATCGGGGTCCTGGGATGGAGCCCCGCATAGGGCTCTCTGCTCAGCAGGGAGCCTGTTCCCCCTCCACCCCCGGCCTGCCTCTGCCTACTTGTGATCTCTCTCTGTCAAATAAATAAGTAAATAAATCTTAAAAAAAAAAAAAAAAAAAAGAAAGAAAGAAAGAAACTGAGGCTGATCTGACCAAGGTTTAAAAGCTATATAGATAATGTGACTAACGTGCTGCAAAGCCCACCTCTTGAATGGTATGCTAGTTCTTCAGGGTTCTCTGCACCAACAGTAAATACCTGCTATAAACAATGACAATCAATCTTGCCTGAAAAATATACACCCAACATCCCCTGGGAGGGGCACAGGATCTCCTAAGTTCAGCTCAACTCATGCAGCATGTACTAAGCATCTGCTTTATGTCATCGCTTTACTTGCAACCTTGGCTCAGGAAAGAAGTACAAGATCCTCCTGTGACTTCAGAGGAAAAGCTCTCTGTTAAAGTCACAAAATAGTCACATGTAAAACAGCATGAACAATAGAAAGCTGTGAACAATTACAGTCCAAAATGAGAACTGTGGATAAAAACCATCTCTCAGGAGCTGACAGGAAGGGAGGTCACCGTGGACTGAAGTCAGGAAGGCTTTCTGAGGCAACATGGGCAGAAGCTCCCAGGTTGGGGAGGACTGAAGGCAGTCTGACAGGACTGAGGGGGTGGGGAGCGGATCTAACGAAGATGGGAAAGCAGGGAGGCAGGGACACCAGAAGACAGAAATCTCTTTGAAAAAATCAGTGTCCACACAACTGTTTGGTAGAGAGGTTTCTTTTCCTTTTTTAAAGATTGATTGATTGATTGATCTGACAGAGAGAGAGAGAGAGAGGGAGAGATCACAAGTAGGCAGAGAGGCAGGCAGAGGGAGAGGGGGAAGCAGGCTCCCCACTGAGCAGAGAGTCTGGTGTGGGGCTTAATTCCAGGACCCTGAGATCATGACCTGAGCTGAAGGAAGAGGCTTAACCCACTGAGCCACCCAGGTACCCCAGTAGACAGGTTTCCACTCACAGACAAACCTATCCCCACAGGCCAGAATGAGACTACTCTGGTACCACACTCCCAGGCCCTACCCTACAGAAACGCTCACACTGGGGCATGCTCAATGTCCCGACGGCAGTCACTGCCGCACTGTTTGAGAGTGAAAGGTCACAAAGATGTGCAGCAACAGGACGAAAGAGGACTAGCTGAAGAGACATCCAGTGCCTGGCACGTTACAGCCCTCAGAAGAATGAAGTCAACGTGGAGAAATCTCTGCAACATACCACGTAGGAAAAAATACAAGTTCAAGAGCACTTTCATGGTTTCCTACCATTCATGAAAAACAAGACTACACGTGTGCATATGTGCATGTCTGCCAGTGGACAAGAAAATATAAAAGGATACAGGGGCACCTGGGTGGCTTAGTCGGTTAAGCACCTGCCTTCGTTCGGCTCAGGTCCTAATCCCAGGGTCCAGGAATGGAGCCCTGCATTGGCCTCCCTGCTCAGCGGGAAGCCTGCTTCTCCCTCTCTCAAATACCCCCAGTTTGTGTTCTCTGTCTTGCTGTATCTCTGTCAAATAAATAAATAAAATCTTAAAAAAAAAAAAGATATATACCAAAATTAAACTGCGATGGTGTCTGGAGACAAGAGTAGCATGAGGGGGTGCTTGGGTGGCTCAGTGGGTTAAGCCTCTGCCTTTGGCTCAGGCCATGATCTCAGAGTCCTGGGATTGAGCCCCACGTCGGGCTCTCTGAGCCTGCTTCTCCCTCTCTCTCTGCCTCTCTGCCTGCATGTAATCTCTCTCTGTCAAATAAATAAATAAAATCTTTAAAAAAAAAAAAAAAAGAGTTGCGTGAGAGTAGAAGGGGATTTTTCACTTCTGATTCTGCACTGTTACAGGTTTGCAATGAAAATGTATTGAATCAATTTGCAACTGAAAATGTATTGCAATGAGAATGTATCCCCATGTTAGGAAAGACTGTACATTCTCATCCAGCCTTTGGTTCACATGCCTTTAATCCACCACAAAGGCAACAAATACAAAAGCCCTATGAACAGATGATGAGAAATTTCAGAGTTGGAAACCTCAGGATGCTCTGATTTGAACCCGCAGAACCTCAGGAGCAAAGGACAAGCAAAAGGAAAAGACCTGCAGTAAGATATGGGAAGGAGCACAACAGGAACAAATAAATTAAACACCCAACTTTCACTACATCACTGGGCTGCAAGCTTGGGAAGATCAGTCCATTGCTAATTTGTAAAATGTGCAAAGCGCTGTTTTACCTCCTCTCAACCCGGTCAACATTGATTCATTCTTTGAGACTGGCCTCAAATGTCGCTTCTCTCTTTACATAAAATTAACTTTTGATTAAACTGCGAAATCTATCAACTCTGTAGATAATATAGAGTCAAACAGTCAAAAACAAGCAAATAAGACCACCCGCAGTCCCTCCACCCAGATATAACCACAGTTAACATTCTTTTTTTTTTTTTTTTTTACAAAAATAGGACTGTGGTACATAGTTTTATAAACTATTTTTTAAAAGATTTTATTTATTTATTGGATAGACAGAGATCACAAGTAGGCAGAGAGGCAGGAAGCAGGCTCCCTGCTGAGCAGAGAGACCGATGCAGGGCTCTATCCCAGGACCCTGGAATCATGACCTGAGTTGAAAGCAGATGCTTTAACCCACTGAGCCATCCAGGAGCCCGTAAACCATTATTTTTATTAAACAGTATATTGTGAACAATTTTCTGTATCATTACATTTTCCTCATTAGCACTTTTTAAATTACAGAATTTGAAAAGTAAGAGCAACCTTTTACTGAGGTACTATGTTATGCATATCATTTACATTATCTCAATCTTGAAAATGAGCCCCCTCCATTTACCATGAAAATGCTCAGATTGGCAGGAAAATGTTAGGAGGGGTTGTTGCCAAGGGCTGGGAGACACTGGGTACCTAAGTGACAGACCCACATCTACCTAACTCAGAACCATGAATTTTGACCACCATGATGTTCCCCTGTAAAAACAGACCTCCATGCATTATACTAATCTCTAACTTCTGGGCAATTTATTTATAATTTTTCTATATCATCAAAACAGTGCTATGATGGATATCCCTACAGCTAAACCTTCATGATCACTTCCCTCATGACTAGAGATTTTCCTGATTGCTCTAAGCTAATTACCTCCGAAACCATCTGCAGTGAAAGACCTTTTTTATTTTCAATCCATCGTGGACTGATATTTTTGTGAAGTACAATGAAAATTTAGAAAAATGCATATAAAATATAAGTCCCAGATGGTTAAAGTGGTCAATTTTACATTATGCATATCTTTTTTTTAATATTTTGTATCCTTCTCTCTTTTTTTAGACTTTTATTTATTTATTTAACAGACAGAGATCACAAGTAGGCAGAGAGGCAGGCAGAGAGAAAGGAAGAAGCAGGCTCCCTGTCGAGCAGATAGCCCGATGCGGGGCTCGATCCCAGGACTCTGGGATCATGACCTGAGCCGAAGGCAGAGGCTTTAACCCACTGAGCCACCCAGGCGCCCCTACATTATGTGTATCTTACCACATGAAACACATGCATGCACATGCGCGCCCGGGAGGTGCCTGGCTGGTTTAGTCAGTAGAACATGTGACTCCTGATTTCAGGGTTATGAGTTTGAGTCCCACATTGGGTGTAGAGACTACTTAAAAATAAAATCTTTTTTTTTTTTTATAAGATTTTATTTATTTATTTGACAGAGACACAGCAAGAGAGGAACACAAGCAGGGAAAGTGGGAGAGGGAGAAGTAGGCTTCCCGCTCAGCTGGAAGCCAGATCCAGCTCTATCCCAAGCCCCCCCCCCAACCCGGAATCATGACCTGAGCCAAAGTCAGATGAATAATGACTGAGCCACCCAGGTGCCCCAAAAATAAAATCTTTTAAAAAAATAAAAGCCCCATTTGAAAAATCAGTATATTCAAAAGATTTCGGCCAAATTGCTATAAAAGCTTCTAAATGCTTACTCTTAATTTCTGTACTTACAGTGCAGAGGACCAGACAGCAGTCTGGGGACAGAAGCTGGGATGCAGACTGCACTCTGAGCTGTATCTCTATTTCATTTTACTGCAGTTCTGTATACCCGGCTTCTTCCCTTCCTAGACTTCCAGTCCCGCCCCTATCTGGTTCTCTACTGAGTGCGCTGGCTCAGTGCCAGAGCAGCTTGAAGACCCTGTGGACTGAAGAATTCAAGTTAACATCTCCAGCCTCAGCTGCCAGAGAGGCTACTCACCATTTGGAACTAGAAGGAGGCTTTTCACGATGCTTCTGAGAGGGCCAAGACTGATCTGATTGGTGGTGGCAAACTCAGAGAGCTGAGACAGAAACCTTTCCACCTGAAGAAAGGAAACAAACCGGGCCTTCACTTGCTTAGCATCTCAGGGCTACAGACCCACACTCAGAACTCTCCCTATCATAAGGTACTTTACCTCTTTTGGCTCAGTTAGGAAGTGGAAAAGCACTTCTGTCAAGGCCGAGAACTGCTGTGAAGAGAATGACAGAACATCAGTAACATTCTACTCCTAGGTCAATGTTCCCACATCCCATCCAACTACAGACCCTTAAGAGAGAACACATAGGTATTGATACCTGTTTGATCATTTTCAAGTTCGAATATTCACGACACCCACTATTCAGTGTCAATATATCAGTGCTACTATACTGTCTGAAAAACTTGTGTATTTTATTGGAACACTTGGGAGATATACACTGAGACTGTGAGTATATGCACACACATGCACATATACATCTCAAGGGTCCAAGTACACGTGTGTGTACACACACACACACACGACCTGAAAGGGAGATCACTGGAAGATTAACAGCAGTTGCTCTTTTCTTTTTGTTTATATTTCCACATATTTATTATTCAAACACAAGCCAATCCAAATAATATGATTTCTCCTTTTTTCACCCCACACAAATGTTAACATACTATACAAGCTTTTTCTCTATCTGGCCTTTTTTTTTTTTTTAAAGACTTTATTTCTTTATTTGACACAGAGATCACAAGCAGACAGAGAGGAGAGGCAGGCAGAGAGAGAGAGAGAGAGAAGCAGGCTCCCCACTGAGCAGAGAGCCCGATGTGGGGCTCCATCCCAGGACCCTGAGATCATGACCTGAGCTGAAGGCAGAGGCTTAACCCACTGAGCCACCCAGGTGCCCCTCTATCTTGTCTTTTGAAGCAGTTATTTCTGTGTAGTGAGATTTTAGGTGATTTATTTTCTTCTATCCATATTTTCTGGGTTTCTTCCCCAACAAACATCTTATTATATATATGACAAAACAGTAAAGTTATACTTTATTATCTACTATCCTAGAACAGTTTATTCTTTTAAGATTTTATTATTTTTAAGTTTGTTTTCATTTTTTTAGTAATAAAATAAAATTACTCTCCCTGACACCCCCCAACTCAGTCCCACTGCCCACAGGTAGTTATTGCTAACACCTCTGGCCGTCCCAGAATTGCATTTGAATTTAATTTCTTTTAAATAGAAATGAGATGATGATAGTGAACCTGTACCCAGCACCTTGACTTTTTTCATCCAATTTTATCTTAGAGATTCATCTGGTCAGTAGATACAATTCTACCCAATTTTTTTTGTTTTTTTTTTTAAGATTTTACTTATTTGGGGCCCCTGGGTGGCTCAGTGGGTTAAAGCCTCTGCCTTGGGCTGGATCCAGCCCCACATCAGGCTCTCTGCTCAGCAGGGAGCCTGCTTCCCTTCCCCTCTCTCTGCCTACTTGTGATCTCTGTCTACCAAATAAATAAAATCCTAAAAAAAGAGATTTTATTTATTTGTCAGAGAGAGAGAAAGAGCACGCCCGAGGAGTGGGCTAAGCAAGGAGCCTGATGCAGGACTCAATCTCAGGACCCTGGTATCATGATCCTGGGATCATGACCTAAGCCAAAGGCAGGCATTTAACCAACTGAGTCATCCAGGCATCCCTCTACGCAGTTTTTTTTTGTTTTTTTTTTTTTTTTTAAAGTAATTTCTACACCCAACTTGGGGCTCGAACTAACAGCCCTGAGATCAAGAGTGGCACGCTCCTCCAACCCAGCCAACCAGGTACCTCTCCAGCCAATTCTTTTAACAACTGCACAGCATTCAACTATATAGACTTAGCGTGTGTGCCTACTTTGTTGTTATTCTAAATACTGCAATGAATATCCTCCCACATATTTCTTTGTGACATGTGTCTATACATTTTTTTTTTTAAGATTTTTTTAATTTATTTGAGAGAGAGCACAAGAATGGGAGAGAGAGCGCATTAGAGGGGAGAGGTCAGAGGGACAGAAGCAGGATCCCCTTCAAGCAGAGAGCCTGATGCAGGACTCAATCCCAAGGATTCCAGGTTCGTGACCTGAGCTGAAGGCAGTTGCTTAACCAACCGAGCCACCCAGGTGCCCTAAAATACATTTTCAAAATGTATCTTAGGTGAGATGATATATGCATTTTAAAATCTGAGAAAATGTTGCCAAACTGTCCTGCAAAGAAGTTGCATGGATTTATACTCACACCTGCCAATGGCACAGAAGTGTCTACTCCCTCAAAACTTAATGGATATTCCCTGGAAAAACTTTAACCAAGGCTGAACCAGGGGTTGTCTTTCTGCAGTACTTATGATACTGGGTATTAGCCTTGCATAGCTGCTGATTCTATATAGTAAAAACAAGAAAAGTCAGGGACTAGTTACACACTGTGTCTTCAGACTATGAGTTTTCCTTTATTTCCCCCTGCAATCTGTTGACTGTCAAATCTTTGGCTAATTGTATTTTCTGTGTCATCCTGAGCCTTTTAAGAAATGGAGCAGCTGGGATGCCTGAGTGGCTCAGTCGTTAAAGGTCTGCCTTCAGCTCAGGTCATGATCTCAGGGTCCAGGGATCAAGTCCTGCTCAGGCTCTCTGCTCAGTGGGGAGCCTGCCTCTCCCTCTGCCCTTCCCCCTGCTTGTGTACATTCTGTCTCTCTCAAATAAATAAATAAAATCTTAAAAAAAGAAAAATGGAGCAGTTGAGAAGCCTTCCAGTGGCTTTTCCATTTCCAGACCTCAGCCTAGCATTCAGGCTGAATCTCCCTGTGAGGCCTCAACCTAATCTGGTCTGCAGGACATGCCAAGCCCCATCCCTATCTCCACTTTTCCAGAACCCCTTTATCCTTCAGTGTCCTGCTTTCAAGACACCACCACCCTCCCAACAAGAAGTGACCTACCCAGATTCTTAACTTCTGAGGCTCCCTCTTGGAACCCTGCCTGAGGGCACTTAGAATTCTAAATCTTGATAAGAAACACAGACTTGTCTTAGCAGAGAAGTTCTATGTACCTGCCTTAGAATGCTCACAGAGCCTTAGTTATCAGAGTGCACAGTTAAGCATTTGTTGAATAAATCTTCCCTAAACACCTTTCCCATTCTTTGCCTTTGTATCTGCATAGCTGTCTCCTTCTGGAATGCTCACCTGCTCATCATCATCCATGAAATCAAATCTTAACTATTCTTTTTTTTTTTTTTTTTTTTTTTAAAGATTTTATTTTTTTATTTGACAGACGGAGATCACAGAGAAGCAGGCAGAGAGAGAGGAGGAAGCGGGCTCCCTGCTGAGCAGAGAGCCCGATGCGGGGCTCGATCCCAGGACCCTGGGATCATGACCTGAGCTGAAGGCAGAGGCTTTAACCCACTGAGCCACCCAGGCGCCCCAAATCTTAACTATTCTTACCAGTAAATATATGGAAAGATGTTCAAGATCATTCCAGATGAGAAATGCAAATCAGCAAAATAAGGAAATACCCCTTTTTAACTTATCAGATCTTCAAAAATATAAGTTTGAGAAGACCCGTGCTGGTGAAAGTACCAGGAAACAGACATGCTTGCACTGTCGATGAGAGGATTAAACTGGGACTTTTCCAGAGGGCAATTTGATAGTCCTATCTAATTTTTAAATGCTCGTATCTCTTGACCTAGTAATTCCATTGCAGGAAGTATACCCTTCAGATATGTTCCAAAAAGTAAACCCAGACACATTTACACAAAGCAATTCACTGACAGCATTGCTTATAAAAACAAAAAACTGAAAGCAACTTAAGTGTCTATTAATATAGGGTGCGTAAGGGCTCCTGGGTGGCTCAGTTGGTTGAGCGACTGCCTTTAGCTCAGGTCATGATCCTGGAGTCCCGGGATGGAGTCCCACATCAGGCTCCCTGCTTGGCAGAGAGTCTGCTTCTCCCTCTGACACTCCCTCTTCTCATACTCTCTCTCTCATTCTCCCTCTCAAATAAATAAACAAAATCTTTAAAAAAAAAAAAAAAATATATATATATATATATATAGGGCAGGTAAAATAAATTATGGTAGATCCATTTCAAGGAGTATCACACAATCCCTTTTGTGTAAAAGAAGATTTTAACAGATACCCATATATATAAAGGCAGATGCAGAGTTTTTTTCTACAAAGATACAAAAGAAACTATTAAAATGACTTTCTGCAGACAAGAGAAATAGGTATTCTATTTTAATCTTATACCTTTGGGGGCGCCTGCGTGGCTCAGGTCATGATTCCAGAGAGCTGGGATGGAGCGCCACTTCAGCCTCCATGCTCAGTGGGAAGCCTGTTTCTCCCTTTCCCTCTGACCCCAGGCTTGTGCTCGCTCGCTCTCACTCTCTATCTCAAATAAATAGAATCTTTAAAAAAAAATTTATACCTTTGAATACTGCTTGAATTTTCTAACTGTATGTGTTGCTTTCATTTACAGGTAGGTGAGAAGACCATAGACCATTTGTTTTCTTCTTCATATTTTTCTGAATTTCCTCTCTCATAACCATTCTAAAAATTATTTTTTTAATCCTATTCTCAAAGATGCTCATTACGTAGAACTGGCCACAGGCATCAGAGAACACATCTAGGTGCACTTAGTACTGTGTTGGATCTCTGTTTCTGACCTGACCTAGCAGATCACAACTTCCCCAGCATAAAAGGCTGTGTCCATCATGCCTTTGTAAATCTCACTGGGTTCAGTGGCTATCTGGTGTAGAGTAGGCATTCTGAAAAATATCCATTGAGTGAGCAATAAATGTTGGATACCCACACTGATACAATGATTCTTTTCCTCCCAGATGCCTAGGCCTCAAACTTCAAAATAAACTCAACCAATAGAGTGGGTACTTGGAAAAATCTGATCATCCAAAAAGGCAGGGGGAAAGACTCCCGCTCATCAGGAAAAAGCTTTGTGTGTTAAAAACAAAGGTAAAGGGGCAGCTGGCTGGCTCAGCCTTAAGAGCATACAACTCCTGATACCAGGGTTTTGAGTCTGAGCTCCCCGCCCCCAACACTGGGTGTGGAGAAACACAAAGAAAAAACAAAAAAACAAATCACACACACACACACACACACACACACACACACACACACACACCCCACACACCCCCCCCTGCCCCCGGCTGCCAAAAACTTAAAAAAAAAAAAAAAAAAAAAAAAAAAAAAGGTAAGGCTCCAGAGTGGGGTTTTTTTGGTTTTGTTTTTAAACGGGTTCTGTGTCCAATGTGGAGCCCCATACAGCCCTAACTCATAACCCTGAGATCAAGACCTGACCTAACATCAAGAGTCAGACACCCAACCTACTGAGTCACCCAGGCACCCCTGGAGTGTGTTTTAAAGTTAGAATATGGGGGCCGCCTGGGTGGCTCAGTGGGTTAAGCCTCTGCCCTTGGCTCAGGTTATGGTCTCAGGGTCCTGGAATCAAGCCCTGCATCTGGCTCTCTGCTCAGCAGGGAGCCTGCTTCCCCGTCTCTCTCTGCCTGCCTCTCTACCTTCTCTACCTACTTGTGATCTGTCCGTCTGTCAAATAAATAAATAAAATCTAAAAAAAAAAAAAAAAAAGTTAGAATATGAGGGCAAGCTCTGATTTTAAAGAATGTGGTTTATGTTTTTTCTATAAATACCAAGTTGGAGGTAAACTTAGGAAACCTACCATCCTGCAGCTTCAAAAAAGGTTTTTAGCAGCAGAATCTTTTTTATTCTCCAAATGGAAACCTTCCAGAAAATTCTGCCACATAACAAGTGAAAGCTAAGCTACCTAGTTGGGGAGATCATCTACAAAGCTCTGTTCTGTTTGTTTCATTCCCCAGAATCTAAAGTCAAACATCTGGTCCTGAATTCCTGGCTCTGCAACCTCCTGGCTGCCTTACCTTAAACAGGTAAATTTCTTTCCTGGAACCATTTTTCTTACCTGTAAAATGGGAATAATAACAGCACCTACCTTGTAGGGGTGCTATACATAAAGCACTGAAAACAGTGCCTGCCACATGGTACATGCTCAATAAACTGACGGCTCTTTTTGACTGCTCTGTGACTCAGTCCCCTTAATCTGTAAAATGGGGATAATAACAGTACCTACCTCCTATGGTGGTTCTAAGGACTCAATGGCTTAGTAATATACATAAAAGCACTTAGGGGTGCCTGGGTGGCTCAGTCAGTTAAGTGTCTGCCTTCAGCTCAGGTCATGATTCTAGGGTCCTGGGATCCCTGCTCTTCGGGGAGCCTGCTCCTCCCTCTCCCTTCCCCCATTCGTTCTCTGTTTCAAATAAGTAAATAAAATCTTTAAAAAAGGGGGGGCACTTAGAAGTGCTGTATGATAAACAGTGGCCACTAGCCACATGCAGCTATTAAATACTTGAAAAAGGCTAGTCTAATTTGAGATGTAAAGTGCACACCAGAATCAGAAAAATGAGTATTAAAGCACCTGGGCGGCTCAGTGGGTTAAAGCCTCTGCCTTCCCCTCAGGTCCTGATCACAGGGTCCTGGGACCCTGCATCGGGCTCTCTGCTCAGCGGGGAATCTGCTTTCCCCTCTCCGCCTGTCTGCCTCTCTGCCTACTTGTGATCTGTCAAACAAATAAATAAAATCTTAAAAAAAAAAATTAGGGACACCTGGATGGCTCAGTAGTTAAGCGTCTGCCTTCGTCTCAGGTCATGATCCCAGTGTCCTGGGATCAAGCCCCGCATCGGGCTCTCTGCTTGGTGGGGAGCCTGCTTCTCCCTCTCACACTCCTCCTGCTTATGTACCCTCTCTCACTGTGTCTCTCTGTCAAATAAATAAATAAAATCTTAAAAAAAAATTAGTATCAAAAGGTAAAGTATCTCATTGATATTTTTATATGGATTACATGTTGAAATAGTAATATTTTGATATAGTGGATTAAAAAACATTTTTAAAAAGATTTTATTTATTTATTTGACAGAGAGAGACACAACGAGAGAGGGAAACAAGCAGGGGGAGTGGGAGAGGGAGAAGCAAGCTTCCTGGGCAGGAAGCCTGATGCCTGGCTCAATCCCAGGACCCTGAGATCGTGACCTGAGCTGAAGGCAGATGCTTAACGACTCAGCCACCCAGGCGCCCCTAAAAAAAATTTTGTTTCATTTCTACTTTGTTTAAAAAGATTTTTATTTATTAGAGAGAGAGCACGAATGGGGGGAGAGGCAGAGGGAGAAGCGGACTCCCTATTCTAGCTCCCTAGGGAGTCTGACAATTTGGGGACTCAATCCCAGGACCCTGAGATCAGACGCTCAACAGACTGAGCCACTCCGGCACCCCCTTTATTTATTTACTTTTCATTTTTACTTATTTATTTTTATCTATTTGAGAAAGAGAAAGCACACACAAGCAGGGGTGGGAGTGGGAGAGGGAAAGAGAGAAACACTCCCCTTGCCAGGGAGCTCAACACAGGACTCAATCCCAGGACCCTGAGATCCTGACCTGAGTGGACGGCAGATCCTTAACTGACTGAGCCACCCAGGCGCCCTATTTTTTTTACTTTTTAAAGATGTTATTTTCAAGTAAGTAATCTCTACACCCAAGGTGGGATTTGAACTCACAATCCCGAAATCAAGGGTCACAGCCCTGCAACTCTCTTTTTAATTTTTAAATGAGACTACCAGAAATGTAAAATTAGACATGTGGCTTACAATTTATGTTGGACAAAGGGGTTTCAGAGTATGTCTGGCATTATAATTTGTGTTACTTTATGAGAAAACAGTAAGTTGTGAGGGATGTTGAGATGAAGGAGAGAGACCCCCCACCTCCTTGGAAGTTACAACCCAGTGGGGGAAATAGATGTACCTTTGCAATGGTGGTGAGAAGTGTCATTTTAACCTATTTTTTTAGTTTGGCTGCCTTGGTGCTTTGAACAGGGCACGTCAACCGGCAGAGGAGCAGAAGTTGGCTGGCTGGCATTTGCTGCTTCAACAAGCAAAAACAGCTTTTCCAGCTCCACTATTACCAAGGGCTGTGTGTTGGGGGCGGGGGAGGGGTCCTCCACAGTGTAGAGTAATATGGCTTTTTTCTTTGAGGACTGCCAGACAGTCCCCCTAATCGGAGCCTCAGGCCATTACCCAACCCCGTATGTGACCACAGATTAACTGCCCCTCCACTCCAGGCTCCCCTGACCCCGCTGGATGCCAAGACCCCCCTCAGTCTCCCTCACCCGCCACCCTACTGAACATCTCAGTCCCTTCCTAGCCCACCAAATTCCTCAGTTCCCCAAACTCCCTTCAGCCTTATCAAGACGCACCTAAGTTCCTCCGCTAAAACCCCACATATTCTCCTCGTTCCCAGGACTCCCGGAAGTCCCACCTCTGAGCGGCCCCCCCCCACCCCTGCCCCGGGCCCCCTCAGCTTGCCCCGTAGGCCTCTAGAGATTCCTCGGCCTCCCAAACTCGCCTCAGACCCCGGATTCCTCCTTAGCCTGTCCCTGAATCTCCCTCTGGCCACTCGGCACACCGGACGCTCCCCTGCCTAGCCCGTCCCACTCTCCTCGCCCCCAGGCGGCCCTCGGCCCATACCCCTCCCCTCCCTCAGCCCTCGGGACCCACGCCGGCCCGCGCCCCGGCCGCCCGACCCACCTGCGCGCCCAGCTGATTCAGCTGCTGCATGTCGCCGCCCACGGCCTCGGGCACGGGGTCCTGCGTGCAGTGCAGCCGGCCCATGGCGTCCGTCCGGCCCCGCAGGGCCCGCCGCCTCTCAGCTTCCTCGTCGCGGCCGCCTGCCTCGCCGCGCTTCCGCAGCCGCACTTTCGCCACGGTGGCCGCCGCCGCCGCCGCCGCGCTCCTCCCCCGGGCGGGGCGGGGCGCCCTCGCGGAGCCGCGGACACGCGCGGGCCCCGGTGGGGCGGGACGGCCTCGCGGACACGCGCCGATGCGGGACAGGCGCGGACAGCGGGGCGGGGCGGGACGGGATGCACTCGCCGCGCCACAGACGCGCGCCCCCCCGCGACCGCTGGAGAGCCCCGAGGAGCCGAGCTGCCGAATGTGGGATTCCCTCTGAGAGATCCCACAACACAGAGCTTGGCCTTCCTGAACCTCGGTTTCACTCTCTGTAAAATGAACCCAGGGATAGCTGCTTAACTGAGTAATCCTCCCGAAACGTTTAGAGTGTGGCCTGACCCACAGGAGGTCCTCCTTCAGTGGCTACCAGGTATTAACATAGTTCTGATGCATTCAGCAGATACTTCTTGTACGCCTACTCTGCCAGGCCCAGGAGATAGAGAAGTGAATGATGCAGGCCCAGTGTCCCGCCCCAGGACAGCTTACATCAGAGCAGAGCGGTAACTACTCAAACTTGGGCTTGCGTCAGAATCTTCTGGAGGACTTGCTGTGCAGATGGCTGGGCCCCACCCCCAGAGTATCTGATCCAGAGGGGTATAGGGTAAAGCCTTGAGAATTTACATTTCCAACAAGATCCTAGGGACCACACTTTGAGAACCCCTGGAGTGGAGTAAAGTGACCCCAAGAAGTGCAAGGACTAATAGTGCCAGGGAGGGTGGTGCTCAGGTCCACGAAGGGAGATGACTAAGATAGTGTTAATCACTTTAACCTGAAACACTTGAACCCCTATGTTGTCTCTTCCCAAGGACCTCTCACAGCCAGGGGTAACTATTACCCTAATCCCCAATGAACAGATGAGAAAACTGAGAGGTGCTCCCTGGAATCTAGGACATGACCCCCAAATCCAAGAGCTTCTTCACTGACCCCTGCACTCAGGCTTGAAAGTTGGGAGGGGAAGGGCAGAAACATGGTGTGTGGGCTTTCTTCTCCATCCTTCACTAAAAATCCATCTGGAAGGGTATGAACAAAATGTCTTCGACCTAGAGGCCAAGTGCCTTCCCTTTAGTGATTATTTCATTCATGCACTCATTCAACAGATAATATCAAGTATCTACCAGAGAGTGGATACCAGGACAGGCATTGGACACCACAGTGACAACTGATGCAGTGCCTGGCCCCGGAGAAATCCGAATTTAGTCAGGATAGCAGATGTGTGAAAGAGACTTGTGAAATTCACACGTGTGTGTGAAATTATTAACTGATGTCAAGAAGTACAAAGTGCTTTGAAAATGCATGCAGCACACTTCTCCAAGTCCAAGGTATCTGGAAGAGAGTAAACCTTCAAGTTACTGACAGTGACTGAATTCAGGCCCCTTGACACACCATCCAGGAATTTTTATTTTAAAATATTTTCAACCTTTTAAGAAAGATTCCTGCTGGGGCGTTGTGTTTCTTTATCTATATCTTTAAATGTTAAATTAACTTTGTTGAGGTATAACTTAAATGAGATGCACTCCTTTTAAGTGTGTTTCTTTATTTTTTTTAAAGATTTTTTTAAAAAGATTTTATTTATTTATTTGACAGAGAGAGAGAGAGATCACAAGTAGGCAGAGAGGCAGGCAGAGAGAGAGGGGAGGAAGCAGGCTCCCTGCTGAGCAGAGAACCCGACCCGCCCGCGCGTGGGGTTCAATTCCAGGACCCTGGGATCATGACCCAAGCCGAAGGCAGAGGCTTTAACCCACTGAGCCACCCAGGCGCCCCTTTAAATTATTTTTAACTTAAAAAAAAAAAAAACTTCTTTAAAAAAATTTCTTGGGGCACCTGGGTGGCTCAGTGGGTTAAGCCTCTGCCTTTGGCCGAGATCATGATCCCAGGATCCTGAAATTGGGCTCTCTGCTCAGCGGGGAGTCTGCTTCCCCCTCTCTCTCTGCCTGCCTACTTGTGATCTCTCTGTCGAATAAATAAAATCTTAAAAAAGGAGAGAGAGAGAGAGAGAGAGAGAGAAAAGAAAGAACAACTTTTCTGTTAAAAAAAAAAATTCCTTGAGGAAACCACTGGATTTTCCTTCATTTTTGCTCCCATAGTGACTGGTGCTGAGGCACACAATAAATATTTGTGGAACTGAATTAGTCCATGTGACAGAAAAGAGGGAAAGAGAAAGAAATTGACTAGAAGCTGCTGTCCAACACGGTAGTAACACAGCGACTATCTAGCCTTCTAGTTTTCTTCCATGTCACAGGTCCTTGGGGCTTCTGTGATTTGTTTTGGCATATTCAGGGCTTTCCTCCTTCCCCAACCTATTTAATCTCTGATAGAGTGTGGTCCTTGAAGGACATGGACACCATCTGGGAATTAGTTAGAAATGTAGACTACGCGTACCATCCACCCACCCAGACCTGCTGATTCAAGATCTGCATTTTTAACAAGGTGACTCCTGGGCACATTCGAGTTTGAAGTGTATAATAACAACCATTTTTAGATGCTCACCACGTGCTAGGCTTTATCTGAAGCTTCCGAACAGACAACAGGTATAATGATAATACTTGGCACCGTCCACCTATTGTCGCTTATATTATTTCTGTTTTAATGTTTATCACATTGTGTTATTGCTGTCATTTGCACATCTGTCTCTCTCACTTACTAATAATGTTGTCTTGGGCAAATTACTTAGCTTTTTGTGCCTCCATTTCTTTTTTCATTTGTAAAAACGGAGACAATGATAGAACCCACTTGAAAGGATGAAATGAGACAATGCTCATAAACCACTTAACACAGCAACTGGCCCATGGTTAGTGCTCAATAAATGCTTATTATTATTCCAATTTTTCATTCTTATAGAAAGAATATGGCAATAAGCATCCTTGTACACATCCCCCCCCCACACACACATCTGATTATTTCTTTACGAGAAATTCGTAGAAGGGTTAAGGAATGTTATGTTCAGACTATTTGGCTTATAAATTGCAATAGAATGGCCAACCTTCCTAGGTAGGGACCATGACTGATCTCTCAGAGAACAACCAGAAATTAGCATTTCACCCTGAAGAGGGGGTCTGGTGGCAGGTTCATTTCCCCAGATGAGGCTCTTAAGAACAACCCTGCTCTCCTTCCAAATCAGCACTCCTCAACCTTGAGGACAATCCCAAGTCCTCTAAAAGAAACCTCAAAATTTCAGGAAACGCCATTCTTGGCTTCAACTATCAATGCTATGCAAACATTTTTCTAAGACCCTGCATACTATTCTACTGAGTGAAAGTATAATGCCCATAACTCATCCCCATGGTTGCCTATTGAAGTCTCTACAGTTTTTCAATTTTATTAAGAACTTAGCAGTTAACAAAAACAATAGGTAAAAAAACGGTCTTCCCAATGTTTTTCTTCACAGTCCATTCTACGATGAAGGAAGGAGCGGTGATTACTCTTAATGCGATAACTTTGTCGCAGGAAATGCAGACCTGGGGCCAGGCCTCCTTTCTAGAGAAGCCCCGCTCCCAGCAGCTCCCATTTCAGCCTTAATGAGGGACCTTGCTCCCTTCATTCACTTTAAAATGTCCCTGTGGAGGGCAAAGGAGGCCCACCTCCCCCCACCCCTGCAAGTGAAAGGAGCTCATTAAGAAGTCCTTTCTCAAGCACGAGGATTCCCGCTGGGAATTTCACGAAGGGGCCAGGTTCTTCCCCGGAGAAAGGTTGACCCTTCATGCTCTGAAATGCCAAAAGCATTTAAAAAAATTCAGTGTTTAATTTTGAGATAATTGTAGATTCGTGTACAGTAGTAAGAAATAATAGATACCTCAATATACAGATCTCATCTTGCAAAGCAAGATAGTGGCATAGATGGTATACTGAGATTGAGATGAGATGCAGAATGTTTCCATCAACCCCCCCCCCCCAGGATCCGGTGTGTTGCCCCAGGGCATTATAACAGAAGGAATAGATTCCAGATCCACCTCCCACCAAACACGGGGTGGGGCGGTGGGGAGGTGGATAATACTATGGACATTCTCCTGTTTCCATTATTACCCTCATCATACCTTCAATACTAGCTCCTTTGGTATAAAAGCACATAGACAAAGGCAAAATTACACTTGGCCTACACTTTTCAAAATACCTATGTCATAAAAGTCATCAACAAAAGAAGGCTGGGGAATTATTCCAGATTAAAAGAAACTAAGACAAGATAACTAAATGCAGTGTGTGGTCTTGGATGGAGGGAAACAATTGCCATAGAATATATTACTGGCACAACAACGTGAATATGCTTAACACTACTGAACTGTATGCTTGGAAATGGTTAAGACAGTAAATATTATGTGGGTTTTATTTTTTTTTAACCACAATTTTTTTAAAAGATTTTATTTATTTGACAGACAGAGATCACAAGTAGGCAGAGAGGCAGGCAGAGAGAGAGGAGGAAGCAGGCTCCCTGCTGAGCAGAGAGCCCCATGCAGGGCTCAATCCCAGGACCCTGAGATCATGACCTGAGCTGAAGGCAGAGGCTTTAACCCACTGAGCCACTGAGGCGCCTCTTTAACCACAATTTTTTAAAAAGGACATTATTGGGGCAATTTTTAAAAAAATATTTTATTTATTTATTTGAGAGAGCGAGAGAGAGCAGAGAGAGTGAGCATGGATGGGGAGAGGCAGAGGGAGAGAGAAGCAGACTCTCCTGCCAAGCAGGGCTTGATCCCAGGAACCCAGGATCACAACTTGAGCCAAAGGCAGACACTCAACTGACTGAGCCACCCAGGTACCCATTACTGGGACAGTTGATGAAATTTGAACATGACTGTAAACTAGATAATAATATTGTATCAATGTTCGCTTTCCTGAATTTGATAATTGTACTTTGCTTATGTAGGAGAATGTCTTTGTTCTTTAGAATTACATGCTGAAAGTATTTAAGGTAAAGGGGGATAAAATAGTTCAAGAAAAAAAAAAGTGGTAAATAGCACAAACATGATAAAGGTTAACAATTATTGACTATGGATAGAGTATATGGGTTTTCTTGCAACTCTTTCGTAAATTTGAGTTTACTTACATATTTTTAAAGGGGTCAAAAGAAGTTAAATGATCTTTGTTCCCATCCTGTCACAAGGGAAATAAATTTCTATTTTAATATATCTGAGTACTAACTCTAGAAGTACTGGGCATTTACATGCATTTTTCTTCCTTAATCCTCTCAGTAAGCCCCTCAGGAGGTCTTAACTCTTATCCTTGTTTTTTTGTGGGAGGAGGGGATGGGGCAGATAGAGGAAAGGTTCTATTTGAGGTCGCACACTGGTTAGGAGCCAGACTGAGATTGGAACTTCTCAAATGTGCTCTCGGTATCGTTCTAGAGTGGCCTACGCTTCCTACTCTGTTAACATTTTTGCTTCGAACCATGGACTTCTGTATGCATTGACACCATTTAGCTACTTGCCTTTTCACATACACAGGTATCCACGTACACAGGTATCTTATGGATGGCGTTACTGGGTCTTAGAACGGAATTGCCGGGTTGGTACCTTTCATTTGGGTAGGAGTTGCCAAATTGCCCAAGAAGTCAACCCTGTGGATATATTTGTCCATTCATGCAACATGTCTTTACTGAGCATCATGCTGGGTGCTGGGACAGAGCAGTGAACTGGACAAAAACTTCCCTATTGGGAGGCTGTTACCCGCTGAAGAAATGAACCACTTGAAGTAGGAGGATTAAGAAAAAAAAATCAGGACCAGGTAGGGTGCAAACTCACCAACATATGGAGCGGTGGAGAGATTATTGATTGGTTTTCAAATTGGCTCTGAGTTTGCTGGAAGCCATGGGGAGAGGAGTCAATTCCTTTTAGTTTTCTGTCCTTGTATCTGCACATTCATGTCAACAGCCCTCTGTTGGACTCCTAGGAGAATCCCAATTCTCTGATTTTTGTATGGGAGGCAGTGAAGCACCTGATTAGGTGTTCAAAAATCTCCCTCAATCTCAAGATTTTTCTTTGACATAAATTCTGGAAGTGGAATTCCTAGGGTAGAGGTTAAACCTTTCTAAGATTCTCGGTCTAAGCTCCAATGGACTTTTAAACTGTCTCCTCTAGAAATTTGTTTTTTAAAGGGCCCTTTGGGCCGTTCCCAGTTTTGAGGGTGGGGGCGATAATACCTCCACCTTTGGGGAAATCTCACCTCTTATTTCAAATTCAAGGTAGGAATCTCTTTGCCTGAGAAAATGAGGCCTCGGATCTCTATTGTCTGTTTTGTTTTTCCTCCTCAGGACAATTATAAAATGAATGCCTGGCCTAGCCGGGCTTTAGGAGGGCCATGCAAATCGCCACAGGGTGCTGAGATGCGACCTGGGTGTAACCTGGGAGGAGCTGCCAAGGGAACTTTCTCTTCTAGACCACTTGCTTATCTACAAGGTGGAAAAGTCCATTTGGTCCTCCCGCCGTCCATACTCTTTGACAGCCTTCTAGACGCCAGGCTCTGTGCTAGGTGCTGAGGCCACAGCGGTGAACAAGACAGATTACAGCTTTGCCCCCATGTAGCTCACAATCTAACGGGGCAGACACACTGGATTGGAAGAGTCGCTGAAGGGCAGTACCAAGCTAGGAAGGAGGAGGAGGTGGTGAGCAGGTTCAGTGTGGGGCAAGCGTCTGGTGGGGGTAAGCCAGCTGTGGGTAGACCTGAAAGGTGAACGGAAGTTAAGCAGACTAAGTAGTCCACCTCTGACTGGCCATGGGCATCAACATAATAATCAAGGGGAAGCTGTGGGGTCTCTCGGGCTTGTTACCCTACCTTTTCTCACTACTCCCCAGGTCAGCATGACTGAGCAACCACTTTCCCAAGCCCAGCCTGCAGGCAGGGTTATCTGCAGGCTGTATCTAAGGACTTCCTGAAGCCTGGTGGGAGAGGGACTGCCCAGAGGAGATAAGGACAGGTCTGTTTATCCCAAAACAAAAGAGGAGGCAGAGTCCAGATCCAGAGCAAATCCAGGAAGTAGAATCCTTCTCTAGTCCCTCAACAACAGTTACTATTACTGTGTCAGAGACTGTGTGAAGCACTTTCCACGTGGCTTTTGTGTAACCTTCCGGAAACTTCTGAGGCAGGTACTAAAAGAGCCAGGGAACCTTGTGGCCGGTCACTCAGGTGTCAGGGCTGAGTGCCCTAAGCCACAGGGCCTCTGTACTGTCAGCCAGGCAGCTCTCTATATCATGTGTTTCCTGTACCATTTAACCATTTCACAGGAAAAGTTGAATTTTTAGGAAGGAAGGAAAAGATTGGGAGCTTTTTTTAAGGGAGGAATCCAAGCCTTAGAAAGGATCATCGCTAGAGCTAAGTCCCAAGCCCATGTTCCCTGACTCACCAACAAATATTTACTGTTATGAGCTAGGCCCTATTGTAGGTGGACAGTGAACAAAATACAGCAGCAGTCAAAACATAGGTGAGCTGTCCATGGAGCTTACATTCTAGTCAGGCAGGAGGAATAAATGAGTAAATACATAGCACATAGGATGATGGTAAGTGAAGATGGGGAGTGCTGGAGGAGGAGGGTGGACACTTGCTCTTTGACAGGCAGGTGAGGAAAGAAAATCTCTAATAAAAGTGTCTTCTTTTTTTTTTTTTTTTAAGATTTTATTTATTTATTTGATAGAGATCACAAGTAGGCAGAGAGGCGGCGGGGAAGCAGGCTCCCCGCTGAGCAGAGAGCCCGATGCAGGGCTTGATCCCAGGACCCTGAGATCATGACCTGAGCTGAAGGCAGAGGCTTTAACCCACTGAGCCACCCAGGCGCCCCTAAAGTGTCTTCTGAACAAAGACCTGAAGGAAGTGAAGAAAGGAGCCATGAGAATGGGGGGAAGAATTCCAGGTAGAGGGGAAAGGAACCACAGGTCACAACCACAAGGTCAGAATGTGCTTGGCATGTTCAAGGACAAGCAGAGGTCACGGTGGTGATTGCTGAAACAGTAGAAGGTGGGATTGGGTCAAGGTCATCGGGGCCCTTGTGGGTCATTAGAAGGACTTTGGATTTTGCCCTGAGTGAGATGGGGAACCATAGGAGGGCTTTGAACAAAGACCAGTCTGCTCTGGAAGAGGAGACAGAAGTGGGGAAGGTTGGAAGCTGGGAGCCCTGTAAGTGGGGTTGGTACAAGAGTCTAGTGGAGTAAGGACGGTGGCTTGCACTGGGCACCAGCAACCAAAGGGTGGTAAGGGTCAGATTTGGGATCAGAGTTGAAGGAAAAACTGTCAGATGTGCTGATAGATCCTGCATGAGAGAAGGGAGTGAAAACGACACCAAGGGTTTTGGCCCCGTTCCACGCTGTACCATCTTCCTCATTTGATAGTGCTAGAAGCCAGTGCCCAGCCTGGAGAAAAATATTTGCACAGGGTCACTCAGCAGGCTGATGGAAGAATGAGGTCTGGCTGTTGACCTTCCCTTTACCATTGTACCTCCCTCAGGAGTCACACCTAAGCTTCCAAAAATAAAGGAAGGCTTACCAATGTTTTTTGGTTTGTCTGAAAGTGAGAGAAAGATAGATAATAAACCAGGGTTTCAAGGGAACAAATGTTTATTGAGCACCTACTGTGGGGATAAATGTGGTCCCTGAACTCAGGTAGCTCAGAGCCTAAATATATGTGTCCCAGGGAATGAGAAGTTAATTGCTTATTGGAACTCAAAGGAGGATTAGAATTTACCTGATCAGAAAGAAATACATCCCTTGGGGCACTTGGGTGGCTCGGTTGTTGAGCTTCTGCCTTCGGCTCTCATGATCCCGGGGTCCTGGGATCCTGGTCCTCAATCCTGGGATTGAGCCCCTCATCAGGTTCCCTGCCTGGAGGGAAGCCTGCTTCTCCCTCTCCCACTCCCCCTGCTTGTATTCCCTTTCTCGCTGCCTCTGTCAAAAAAATAAAATCTTAAAAAAAAAAAAAAAAATCCCTGGGGCGCCTGGGTGGCTCAGTGGGTTAGGTTGCTGCCTTCGACTTGGGTCATGATCTCAGGGTCCTGGGATCAAGCCCCGCATCTGCCTCAGCATCCCTGCTGAGCGGAGAGCCTGCTTCACCCTCTCTCTCTGCCTGACTCTCTGCCTACTTGTGATCTCTCTCTCTGTCAAATAAATAAATAAAATCTTTAAAAAAAAAATCCCTTTAGGCATTGGAGAGGAAGTGAGGTTTTTTTTCTCTCCCACTAAAATAAAAGAAGGAAGAAAAAAATGTGTACGTGGGGAGTGTGCCCCCCCCCCATTAAAAAACATAAAGGTCTAGAATAGGCAGTCAGTGGTGGAAACAATTAGAACACTAATTATCTCTGTAGTAGTTGGGGCAGAGATTGCCTGGAAGGGACAAAAGAACTTTCCAGGGTGATGATGATGTTCTATATCTTTTTTTTTTTTTAAGACTTGTTTGAGATAGAGTAAGAGAGCACAAACAGAGGCAGGGGTGGGCAGAGGGAGAGGGAGAAGCAGACTCCCTGTTGAGCGAGGAGTCCAACATGGGCCTTGATCCCATGACCCTGGTATCATGACTTGAGCCAAAGGCAGACCTTTAACCAACTGAGCCACCCTGGCACCCCGATGTTCTATATCTTTTTTTTTTAAGATTTTATTTATTTATTTGACAGAGAGATCACAAGTATATAGAGAGGCAGGCAGAGAGAGAGAGGCTAAAGCAGGCTCTCCGCTGAGCAGAGAGCCCGACACAGGGCTCGATTCCAGGACCCTGAGATCATGACCTGAGCCAAAGGCAGAGGCTTAACCCACTGAGCCACCCAGGCGCCCCCCGATGTTCTATATCTTGACAGGGGTTTGGATACATGAGCACCTCGGTGTATGTGCCTATGAATGTGTAACACTTAAGATTTGTGTACACTTAAGTGTACACTTAAGATTTGTTTGTGTCTTTTATGTAGTAAATTTTACCTCAAAGACCAAAAAGTACAAACAAATATTAAACTCTAGTTCACGATATGCATGTTGAAATGTTCAGAGGGAAGTGTACTGATGTCTGCAATTTCCTTTGACATGCTTCAGAAGATCAGACGGACGGACAGACGGATGGATGGATGGATGGATGGATAAAATGTTAACAGCAAAGTCTGGGTGGTAGGTTAAGGGGTTCCTCATAAATTCTTTTAACCTGGCTGAATGTTAGAATATTTTCCACAATAAAATATCGGAAAATTATACGAGTAATTAATAAATTATTATGTACTTGTCTCATACAATTGAATGTTAATTGTAAAAATTAGGAATGTATATACATACGAGGAGGAATGTAGAGGAATGTTCTTGGTAACCCCGATTGTAATGGGAAAACCTGTAAACCAATGAATTGTCTACTAACAAGATCAATTGTGCAATAAATTACAGCCCATTCATACTGTGAGATTCTATGCAGCGGTTACAAAGAATGGCAGAGTCATACATGTTGACATGGACATTTTGTACATGTGGGTCGACCAAGCAAAGGAATAAACGTTACACACATGAACATAATGTGACCTCCACCCTACCTCCAGGATTTTGGGTTTGGGCACTGAGAGTAACCTCTGTGAAGGTTTCAAGAAGGCTGGAGGGTACTGGAGTAGGGGGACTGTGACTCTATCACCTAAGATCCTTTAGGTATCTGCCTGCGCGTAACAGACGAGAACTTCGGGTGGGTACCCTGGAACTTGAGAGGTGGGCAAGAGGTTTCCTGGAGGCCCCGAAGATGGCACCAGAATGAGTGCTGGGGCCTAAAATGTTTAAAAGGTGAGCACGTCCTGGTTGCTGGTTGCTGTTGCTGTAACCACCTCTGTCCCAGTTGATGTTTCTTCAGGGAGATCTCTAGACTCCAGTCCGTGCCAATGTGCATGAGGACAAATGAGGGCATGTGGCATCCCTTTGCACACTCAGCAGATCACATCTGGAGAAAGTAAAACTCAGACAGGCGAGGAGGCTGTTCTCCGAGGTGGCAAGCGGCTGATGCAAGCCTTATTCAAAGAACTTCCAAAAAAGTAGAAACCCATCAAGTATGGATGAATGTCTCACTGCACGAACATCACAAGATAGGGAGGAGGGGTACTGGGCACTCTTTAAAAAAAGAAAAGGAAAGAACACAGCACTACTGCCTACTGCCCTCAGAGTGGCCCTTGTGAGAAGAGCCTTTACTGCAAAGTAGTCTATGATCTCTCTTTGGCTTCTGACTTGGGTCCCGGGTCTAAACTATGGATTGCTTTCCTCATCCTGAGCCTTAAACAGACAGCATTAGCATGTCTTACTCTTGAATATCCCTCCATATATATATATTTATATATATCTATATATATATATATATATATATATATATATATATATATTTAAGTTTTTTATCTATTTAAGTAATCTCTCCATCCCAACATGAGGCTCCAGCTCTCGACCCTGAGATCAAGAGTCACACACTCTTCACACACCTGCTTCCCCCCCACCCCCAGTCTGCTTGTGATCTCTGTCAAATAAATAAATAAAATCTTAAAAAAAAAAAAAGAGTCCCATGTTCTTCTGACTGAGCCACCCACGTGCCCCAAGGCTGTGTTTTCTTTTTCTTTTTTTTTTTTAAAGATTTTATTTATTTATTTATTGAACAGAGAGAGAGAGAGATCACAAGTAGGCAGAGAGGCAAGCAGAGAGAGAGGGAGAAGCAGGCTCCCCACTGAGCAGAGAACCCGATGCGGGGCTCGATCCCAGGACCCCGAGATCATGACCTGAGCTGAAGGCGGAGGCTTAAGCCACTGAGCCACCCAGGTGCCCCAAGGCTGTGTTTTCTTAACCATGTCTTCTTCCTTTTAAAAATGATCTCCAGGGGGGTGCCTGGGTGGCTCAGTTGGTTAAACCTCTGACTCTTGATTTCAGCTCTGGTCATGATCTCAGGGTTCTGAGATCTAGCCCTGTGTCCAGCTCTCCGCTCAGTGGGGTGTCTGCTTCTCCCTCTCCCCTGCCCCTCTCCACACCCGTCCGTGTACCCACTCTCTCTCTCTCTCTCTCAAATAAATAAGTCTTAAAAATTATCTCCTTAGGCAATTCAGGGGAAGCAAATTAGGAGTAATATTATTATCACTATGAATACTAATGATAATAGGGGCACCTGGGTGGCTCAGTTATTAAGGGTCTGCCTTTGGCTCAGGTCATGATCCCAGGGTCCTGGGATCCAGCCCTTGCATCACACTCCCTGCTCGTTCTTCCTCTCCCACTCTCCCTGCTTATATTCCCTCTCTTTCTGGCTGTGTCTCTCTCTGTCAAATAAATAAATAAAATCTTTTAAAAAATAATAATGATAATAACTTGAGCATTGATTCACTTGATGTCTGTAGAAATTGGGATAAAATGTTATCTAGAGATACAGAAATTTTACCTATGTCTATAGATACAAGACTATTCCAAATGAAGGGAGGGCTTTTTGCCTTCTATCAGCTACCATTGTGCTAGACACTATGCAAAATGCTTTATTTATATCCGATCACATTACTATCCTGTCTGCTGAAAAATCTCCAATGACTTCATTTCTTAAGGTTTCATGATCTGGTCCCTATCTTCTTCACCCTGCATGCTCCAGCCACAAGGGTCTCCTCTCAGTTCCCTGTGTTCCAGGACCTTATTCCCCATTGCCCAGAACACATTTCCCTTCACCCAGTAGCCTGCTTTCCCTCAGAGCTCTTTCTCAGATAAGATTCCTCAGCCGCATGACCTATAACACTTCCTCTTACTTACCCTCTCCTTGTCTTCTTAGCATTGAATGTAATTGTAATCTCATAATTGTTCATGAGATTAATTAATTCGTGTCTGTTTCCCTACTCAGTTGTAAGCTCCAGGAGGGCAGCCCCAGGATTGAGTCCGTTTTTGTTGTCTGCTTTGTCCCCAGTCCTTACCATAGCACCTGGCAGGTAGTTCCATACATTCAGTAAATATCCACACACCCCTCCGCCAAGGCATTCCCTTCAGTGACAGCAGCAAGGAAAGAACTGCTTCTGTAGGGCATGGAGAGAGAGAGGTGCAGGACAAGGAGAAGGGTACCCCCACTTACTATCCTAACTTCCACACTCACCCCAGGGCATTTATCTATTTGGAAGGGGAGAAAGGAGGAGTAGATAGAAGGTGCCAGGAGCAAAGCCTCAGGATAGAGCTTCCCTGGCTCAGAGGGAAGGGGCGCACTCACCTCCCCAAGCAAAAGTAAGTCAGCGGGACTGTTCAGCCAGCAAAGGGCTCTCAGGGAGACTCAGGATCCATCTGCCTGCTCACCAGTGCCTTCTCCTAGGAACCATGCTAAACCTTTTATAGGGTAGAAACGCGGTTAAGACCACAGCTTGGAATTTAATCCCAGCTCCCAGCACACTTCCTGACAGTATGACTTGGAATACTCACTCTGCCTCTCTGGGTTTCAGTTTCCCCCTGTGTAAAATGGAGCTAACCTCCTTTCTACTTCATAAAGCCGCCCCAAGAATCAGTGCATAATACGTGTAAAACACTCAACCGAGCGGTTATCCTCTTGGCACATGGTAATTTTCTCTCTCTCTCTCTCTCTTTTTAAAAGATTTTATTTATTTGTTTGACAGACAGAGATCACAAGTAGGCAGAGAGGCAGGCAAATAGAGAGGGGGAAGCAGGCTCCCCACTGAGCACACAGCCCGATGTGGGGCTCAATCCCAGAACGCTGAGATCATGACCTGAGCCAAAGGCAGAGCCTTAACCCACTGAGCCACCCAGGCACCCCACATGTTTATTCTCTTTATGGCTGCTAATATCATGTTATTTAATAATAACTAACAAATAATACCTGGCCAGATTTGTCTAGGCAGGTATATTTAAAGCAGATGTTTCAATGGCCCATTTTTAGGTTTGAAAAGGCATAAAAGAAAAAAAAGGGAGGGCATTAAAAAATTCTTTCCGTGGGTGGACTGGGGTAGAGAGGTCTGGGTGTTTCTGGTGAAAACGAAAGGTGAGGAACCCACTTTGCACATGAACGTGGCCTCTGAGGACACCGCAATTAAGACCGGAGTACTTTACAATAGGGTTCTTTCACATACACCGGCTCTGGGGATCCCTGCAGTCACTCCCGGAAGTAGGCATTACTATTATTATTATTCCAATCAGACTGGGAGTTGACTGAGGCTCAAACTCCTTAGCATAGCACACACAGAATGGGGGTGGGGTGGGGGTCCGTGCAGAGTGAGGGTCGAGCTGGGAGTCTAGTTGCAACTCTGCCACTGACCAGTTGTGGCTTTCAGGAAAACCGCCTTACTCTGCACAGCCTCAGTTTCCTTGACTGTGAAATGGGGGTCATCATACTAGGTGCTGGTTGCAGATCCAGTGATGAACTGGGCTGGCCTTAAGCAGCAGGGAGCCCAAGGGACAGGGTTCTGTGGTGCTGAGGGGATAGCGGGAGTGTTCCTCTCCACACCTGCCAAGAGCTGAGACTGCTAGGGGAGCAGAGCAGGATGAATTCATTATTAATAACCATGTATTTTTTTTAAAAGATTTTATTTATTCATTTGGCAGAGAGTGAGAGAGGGAACACAAGCAGGGGGAGTGGGTGAGGGAGAAGCAGCCTCCCCGTGGAACAGAGCCCAACGTGGGGCTGGATCCCAGGATCCTGAGACCATGACCTTAGCTGAAGGCAGAGTCTTAACCCACTGAGCCACCCAGGAGCCCCTGTTTTTTTGTTTTTAAAGTTTTTATGTAAGTAATCACTATGTCCAACATGGGGCTCGAATTCACGACCCTGAGATCAAGAGTCCCATGTTCTTCCAACTGAGCTAGCCAGGTGCTCCAATAACAATGCATTTTTTTTTTTTTAATTTAAAAAGCACATTTATGGTTGTTATGGTTCAAAAAGCCCTACCTGTATTAACTCATATGATTCTCACAACAATTGTACGAAGTAAAGACTCTTATTACCTCCATTTTATGGATGATGAAATCGAGGCATAGAGAGTTGAAGTCACTTGCTCATGAAAATACCAACCACATCTGAGGTGCCTTTTATGCAACAAGCACAGCGCTTAGATAGCACTTTGCGGGTTATTAAAACCTATAGCTGCTCTGAGAGCTGAAAAACTGGTGGTAGAATTCAACACAAATTTTATATTTAACCATGACATGGGTTTAAGTCCATCGATGTGTTGATTAGCACAAAGGCGTGAAGGATGTATATATTTATGTGTGCTTTTTAAAAATAAAATTTATTGACAGCGAGAGACAGCGAGAGAGGGAACACAAGCAGGGGGAGTGGGAGAGGGAGAAGCAGGCTCACACTCCTTATGTGTGTTTTTTAAAATTAATTTTAGGTAATCTCTATGCTCTACATGAAGCTCAAATTCATAACCTGAAATCAAGAGTTCCATGCTCTCCTGACTCAGCCAGCCCTGGAACCTCATATGTCTGGAGTTTTTGCTTTGTGTTTAAAACAAATTTTTTAGAGGTGCCTGGTGGTTAAGTGTCTGCCTTTGGCTCAGGTTGTGATCCCAGAGCCCTGGGGTTGAGCACACCCCACATTGGGCTCCCTGCTCTGTCAGAAGCCTGCTTCTCCCTCTCCCACTCCCCCTGCTTATGTTCCCTCTCCCTGTATCTCTGTCAAGTGGATAAATAAAATCTTTAAAAAAAATTTTTTTTCAAAGCTTTTATTTTTAAGTAATCTCTACACCCAATGTGGGACTTGAACTTATAACTCCGAGATCAAGAGTCACGTGCTCTACTGGCTGAGCCAGGCAGGCACCCCTTGTTTTTATTTTTGATTTTTTTAAAAATTTTATTTATTTATTTGTCAGAGAGAGAGAGAGCACAGGCAGACAGAGTAGCAGGCAGAGGCAGAGGGAGAAGCAGGCTCCCAGCCAAGCAAGGAGCCCGATGCAGGACTCGATCCCAGGACGCTGGGATCGTGATCTGAGCCAAAGGCAGCTCCTTAACAAACTGAGCCACCCAGGCGTCCCAATTTTTGATTTTTAATATAATAATTAATTAACTAATTAAAGCATGGAGCACAACGCAGGGCTTGAACTCAGAGCCTGAGATGAAGACCTGAGTTAAAATCAAAAGTCGGATGCTTAACCGACTGAGCCACCCAGGTGCCCATAAAGTTTTATTTTAAGTAGGCTCCATCTCCATGCCCAACATGGAGCTCGAACTCACCACCCTGAAATTAAGAGGTGTGTGCTCTATGGACGCCTGTGTTTTGTTTTTTTTTTTTAAACATTAATTTTTGGGGGGCATTTTTTTTTTAAAGATCTGTGTATTTATTTATTTGACAGAGATCACAAGTAGGCAGAGAGGCAGGCAGAGAGAGGGAGAGGAGGAAGCAGGCTCCCTGCTCAGCAGAGAGCCTGACTCGGGGCTCCATCCCAGAACCCTGGGATCATGACCTGAGCTGAAGGCAGAGGCTTTAACCCACTGAGCCACCCAGTCGCCCCTGGGGGCATCTTTTTATTTGATATAATCCCTCATTTATAGAAGAGTTGTAGGACTAGTAATAGGAACTCATGAATGAATGTCTTTTTAGTCATATTTTCCTTTTGTTTACATTTTCCTGCATTTGCTTTACATTCTCCCTCTCTGATACCTAACATATTGTTGTTTCTGAACCATTTAAGGGCAAACTGATGACAGTGTGCCCCTTTACCTCTAAATACTTTAGTGTTTATTTCCTAAGAGCAAGGACATTCCCTTATCTACAGTTTTTTTTTTTTTTTCGGATGACGAAACATGACCTTTAATCACAGAATTTTTGTTGTCTCCTTAATAAACATTGATTGCCATCATGATGAGTATAATGATTGTGATTTACTACAATAAATTTTTATTTTTACTTATTGTTATTTTTAAAGATTTTATTATTATTATTATTATAGATTTATTTTATTTTTTTATGGATTTATTCTTAAATAATCTCTGCACCCAACGTGGGGCTCGAACTCACAACCTGGAGATCAAGAGCCCACCGCTCTGTCGACTGATCCAGACAGGCACCCCATTAAAACAAAATTTTTTTTTCAAAGGTTTTATTTATTTGACAGAGATCACAAGTAGGCAGAGACAGGCAGAGAGAGGAAGGGAAGCAGGTTCCCTGCTGAGCAGACAAAGGATGTGGGGCTCAATCCCAGGACCCTGAGATCATGACCTGAGCCGAAGGCAGAGGCTTTAACCCACTGAGCCACCCAGACGCCCCTTAGGACAAATTTTATAAAGAAACACGGTTTCAGGGGCGCCTGGGTGGCTCAGTGGGTTAAAGCCTCTGCCTTCGGCTCAGGTCATGATCCCAGAGTCCTGGGATCGAGCCCCGCATCTGGCTCTCTGCTCCACAGGGAGCCTGCTTCCTCCTCTCTCTCTCTGCCTACCTGCGATCTCTGTCAAATAAATAAATAAAAATCTTTAAAAAAAAAAAAAAAAGAAAGAAACACGGTTTCACCAGTGCACAACCACGGGAAGACTTGAAATCAGTCTAGAAACTGGTTTCCATGTTCTCCACTGCCTGTGTGTGTTTATCTGTGTAGTAACAGCTATATGAATTTTATTTATTTTTATTAAGTAATCTCTATGCCCATCAACATGGGGCTTGAACTCAAGACCCCGAGATCAAAAGTTGCACTCACTCTCCACTGACTGAGCCAGATAGGCTCCCCAACTGTGTGGTTCTTTCAACATCAAAAAGCAAAACCTTGGGGATCATGGGGATCATGAGGGAAAAAAGGCAAAATCTTTCATAAAAACATTTCTTTGGGGGCTGGAGCCTTGTCTGCCTGTCTGGGTAATCCAGCACCAATGTTTTCATTTAATGATTCATTCATTGGTCCCAGGGGCAATGAAGTATTTATTCTTTCCCTTTGGCTGAGGAAAACTGAGGCTCAGAGAGACCAGGTAACTTAGCAGATTCCTGCAAACTTGGAGGTGGAATTCAACCCATAGTGTCTGATGGACATGGGGTCTGCCCCACTGAGAATGAGTGCTGGAGGAGGGGGTGTGGTGTGGGAGATGTATATGGTATGCCCTACCACCCAGTCACTGAAAGGAGCATTGGACAGAGTCAGGGGACCATGTACCAGCCCGACCACAGTGTGAGTCCACAATCATGAGGCCAAGGCAGACCGGCTGAGCTCCCCTCCAAATCCACATTACGTAAATCTTCCTTGTTTAGGTAAATGCACCACCATTCCCCCAGGTGCTCAGGCTAAAATTCTAGGGGCCACCTTTGATGCCATCCCTCCCTTTACCCCCTGGGGTCATCAGCACCCCTTGGCCCAATCTCCACAATCTATCCCCAATTCAGTCACTTTTCTCTACCTCCTCTGCTCCCACCATGATCCAGGCTACCATTCCCAGTTTTCCCAATCAGGTCTCCTCCCCATCTACCTGTCCACTTGGATCTGATTTAAACATTTGAGTCAGATCATGGCTTAAATGGTGACATCCAAAATCCCTGCCATGGCTTATTTGTCCTACAAGACCTGGCCCCCTATTGTTTCTCCCCTTCTCACTCCCTCTGCTCTGGCTACAGTGCCATCCTGGCCCCTAGCACATGCCGTCCACAGCTGAATCCTGACCTAGGTCTTCCCCTGGCTCCATTAATCCTGTCTCCATTTTATCCTTGTCCCATATTGATACACACCAGATAGTCTCTTATTTGCTTAGTTTTTTTTTTTTTAAAGATTTTATTTATTTATTTGACAGACAGAGACCACAAGTAGGCAGAGAGGCAGGCAGAGAGAGAGGGAAGCAGGCTCCCTGCTGAGCAGAGAGCCCGATGTGGGGCTCCAACCCAGGACCCTGGGATCATGACCTGAGCAGAAAAGAGGCTTTAACCCACTGAGACACCCAGGCGCCCCTCTTATTTGCTTATTTACATTCATTTTCTGTACTCCCTACCCAACAGGTAAGCTATGGGCTTTCCTGTCTGAATTCCTAGCCAGCTGCCCGCTGCTTAGCAGGTGCTCAGTCAAGGTCAGGCTGTCTGGCCGACTCACTTTGCACAAGTCCCTCTCTTCTCTGGGCCTCAGTCTCCTCATCTGAAAAGGTGCCCTGCTTCTCCTTGCCCTGACTCCTCGTGAAGTGGCTCTGAGGCTCAAATGAGGTGGTAAATATAATGAATTAACTTTGCAAACTATAAATCTGCGCCCTAGGGAGATATCATGCCATTTTCTTTTACTCGTTCTCCTGGCATTCTCCCTCCTTTCCAAATGATAGGAGTCAGAACACTTGTTCATTGAGACCCTCTCCTATTTTTCTTCCTGAAATCAGGTGGTCTGCTGTCCCCAGAAATGTCTGCCATGTCCCGGGAAACCCAACCCTCTGGCATCTAAACTAGGCCTCCCAGGCTTTCTCAGTAGTACAGATATCTTTGCCACGTGGAAAGGTCTTGGCTTATGGATCAGAAAACAGGCCCAGCAGCCCTCCCCACAGGCCCACCGCTTATATATTTCTTTTCCCTAAAGGCATACCTCCGATGGTGGGGACAAGCTACAGCCCCTCTTGAGAGATCCCCTTCTTCCTACACTGGAACTGAATTTTGGCTGTTTGTGCCAGAGGCCAAGAAGTTCCTGTTGCTCATTCACAGGAGGCCCTCCCATCGCTCATATTTCCTTAAACTCCATCCAGGTTCCTAGGTAGGACAATATCCAATAGGTTTAGAAATGTCTACGATTCCAAATAATTGGCCATTTCATTATTTGCAATACCTGGTAGGAGATGAAGGGAGAAAGTTGTGGTTTTACTCAGAGAGCTGGAGCCCTGGAGGCAGGAAACCCGTGTTCTTTCGTTCATTCAATAAACGTGTATTCAGCTCCTCCTCAGGCACTGGAAATACAGCTTGCAACAAGACAGATGTGGTTTCTGCCCTCATGGAGTATGGTTTATAGTGTGTGTGTGTGCGTGTGTGTGTGTGTGTGTGTGTGTAACAAGAAAAAAAAAACAAGAAAAAGAAAGATGTAAACAAGGAAATATCCAAAACAATTTGAAATAGCTCTGCGTGGCCCTGGAGCAAATAATACATTATATGTTAATAAAAAAATAAAGAAGAAATAGCTCTGCGTGGGGTGCTTGGATGGCTCAGTTGGTTAAGCATCTGCCTTCAGTTCAAGTCATGATCTCTCTGGCTCCCTGCTCAGCAGGGAGTCTGCTTCTCCTTCTCCCTCTGCACCCCCCACCCCCATGCTCACTCTCTCTCTCTCAAATAAATAAATAAAATCTTAAAAAAAAATAGCTCTGTGCGCTACAAAGGGAATGAAATCAAATAGGAGGGATGAAGTGGGGAGGCTGTTAGGTGGGGTGGTCAGGAAAAGCATCTCTAGAAGGTGACCTTTTGGAAGAGAATAGAAGGGTGAGACACTGGCCATGCAGAGTTCTTTGGACAAGGAATGTCCAGGAGCATGCTTGATGTGTTTGAGGAACAGCCAAGAGGTGAGAAGGTGGAGTGAAGTGGGGGAGGGGAGCGGATTGGAAATGCCTGAAAAGGAAGGCAGGAGCCCGCTCTTATAGGGCCTTGTAGGCCACCTTGTTATCATTCATTTTTCTTTCATTCGTTCATTCAACACATATTTATTAAGCATCCTCTGTGTCCTAAGATACACGGAGACCTTGCCTCACAGTATAACCTGCGGAGAGACACACAATAAGCAGATAAACAAATATATGAATACAAATACCAGGTACGATAAATATTCGGAAGTGCTGCTTTCCAATAGTTCAACGCTCTTTAAGGACAGAGGCACTTGAGCCCTAAGAGTGGGGCTTCTCCTTCTGCTGGTGAGGCCGGCTGGACCTGAGAACCCAGGCAGCCAAGGACCCGGCCGCCTTCCCCGTCCGCTCTCCTTTTCCCTCCCCTCCCCTCCCCTCCCCTCAAGATGGCTGACAAAGGCCCAGCAGGGTGGGAGGAAGGAAGGACTGACTGTTCAGAGGGTCCAGAGGGGGTGACTGACTGGCTGGGGCAGGGCAGCGCCCAGGTGGCATTGCGGCTGGAGGTGGGGGCAGAGAGGAGACTCCGCTGCTGTGTGACTCCAGTGAGGGCCCTTCCCTCTCTGGGTCGCGCATCCAGACCTGTGCGTTCGTGTCCTGCTCGGGGGGGGGCGGGGAAAGGGGGTCCCCGGCGGAGTCCCCGCGTGTGTATATGTGTGTGTATGTTGGAGGGATGGCGGCGAAGACCCCCATCAGGGCCAGTTAACCGGGTGGGTGATTTAGCAGGCGGAGTGGGGGGGGATAGGAGGCGGTGCCTGTGGAGGAGGGGCGGAGGGGAGGCTCCGAAGTGATTTCAAATTTCCCTCGTCCCCACCCCTCGTTCCGCCCCCCGCTCCCGGGGCCGGCTCTGAGTGGCTGCGGCGGGGGCGCCCCCGGGTGGGGGCGGGGCGAGCGCCTGGCTGGGGTTACAAGGGGCCTCGGCACCGCCCCCTCCCCACCCACTCTCGCTGCCCGGTTGGGTCTGCTGTACCTCCGCGCAGCAGCCGCCCCCCGCAGCCCCGCGGCCGCTGCCCGCGTGGACGCTCCGAGCGCCCCCAGACGGACGCAACCGGCCCACTGGCAGGCCGGCGAGCGGGCGGCCGCCGCGCCAGGCCGGCAGCGCGGGGGTTAAGTGGCCCAAGTAAACGTAGTTCGGCGATCGGCGCCGGAGATTCGCGAGCCGAGCACCCTGCTCGGCCGCCCGCCGGCCTCCCGCCAGGCTGTCCCGACCCGCGGCTCGACCGCGGAGCGGCGCCCGAGCCAGGTTCTCGGCAGGTGAGCGCCTGGTGGCCCCGGGGAGGCTCGTCAGTCCGGGGGTCCGGGGATTGGTGGGGGAGGGGGCAGCAGAGGGGTCCCGGGAGTGCCAGGAGGGACCGTCTTCCTGGGACGTCCGGGGGAGGCGGCTCCCGTCCGGGTGGAGACCCGACACTGTAGGGGAGGAGCGGACCCCTGGACCACCTGAGGCAAGACGGAAAAATGGGGTGCGGGGGCATGTTCTTGAAGGGGTGGAAGGGATACTCCTGCTGTATTTCCAAGACCCCGAGGGGGAGAGGTTCCTCCCCAGGGAGGGAGACGGGGTGGCCTTCTTGGGGTCGAGGCGAGGATTTGTCTCTGGAGAGAAGTGGAGGGGAGAGGTTCCCCTCATTGGGAGGGGTGTCCTTACCTGGCCTCCGCTTCAGAGCGAGCCTCTTTAGAGGCGGGGGAAAGTGTTCGGCCAGGAGGGTGGGCGTCCGTCCGTTATGACTAGGACCTGTGTGGGTTTCAGGCGAGGGACCGTCCATCCCCCCCCCCCCACCGGGATATTCTATTACTAATGGATGTGGGTGCGGGCGGGGTGAGCCAGGGTGTGTGCCGGAGGGACTGTCTCTCGGGGTCCTCCCTAGATGAGCCACCCCGGCGAGGCACGGCGGGGCTGCCCTCTCGCTTGGCGCACCTGGCCGGGGAGGAGCCGAGTCGGGGTGGCGCAGTCCTGCCCGGGTCACGCCGCCTGCCCTGGGGGCTCACTTTCCATTTTTCCCCTCTTCCGGGATGGAGCTGATCCCACTTCCCCCACTCCGCAAACTGAGGTCTCAAGCTGTAGCGCCGCCTCCCAGAAGAACAACTTCCCACCTGTTGAGATTGTTGGAGGGTAGGTGTTGAGTCCCACTTCAGGAGAAAAAGTGGAAACCGAGAAAGACTGGGGTGAACTTAGCAAGTTAGCAGCAGGGAGCTGCTCTTGGGCTGAGGCGTTCCTGCTGGGTTCACTCACCTGTGGCGAAGAAGGGCAGCCGTCTGGGCCCAGCACCAGGCCTGTGCTTCCACCTCCAGCCTGCCTTTCCCCCTTATCCCCTGGGCTGAGAGGCAGAGCCCTGTGGTTCTTTATCCCCCCCACCCTGCAAGCTGAAAGGGTGCATGAAGTAAAGACCGTTAAGGACAGAGTATGAATTTTTGAGCCCTCTCTATTCTGGGTGCTGTGGGTTTGGACTAGTGGTAATTTTGCCCAGGAGCGATTTTCCTTTTGGGGCCCTCAAGTGGAGGGCCCAGGACCCTGAGCTACCCCTGCATTCCTCCCCAACACCTGCTGTGGCTTCTTGAGACCACCCCCCACCCCACATTGGGTTCCAAGGCTGCCATTTTTCCAGGAAGGAAATGATGGTACTAATGTTATAAGGGCTGGTATACAGTAATCAGAGAAAGTCTGCCACTGGTAGCATCCTTGTGAGTGGTAAGCTGGCTGCCCTCTTTAAGGACATGCATAGGTGTTCTCACATGTTTAAATCTGTCACACCAAGTTCATTTCCCTCTGTGTTTAATAGTTACTACATCTGTGAAACAGGAATGATCTTACTAATAACCCCCAGGTTGTGTAAGAATGAAATGAGTCGATGCATGATTTAACCTCTAACTCTCCATGTTCCTTAGATGTCTGAGGGGTGTAAGTAGCCCCTACCACACTGGGTTTGGGTAAGGGTTTGATGGGCTAGTGCTTGGCGTAGCGGGTGATGAATGTTGACATCTGTGTTTAACCAGTAGCCCTTCTTTTTTAGGGGAGCCATTAATGAGAACGGGGTGGGGGGGATGAAGGGAGGGACCTCTGCCAGCCCCGCCTCTCCTGCCTGACATCTAGGTACTCTATTCCTCTCAGCTATGAAAGCTTTTCCAAATCATTGTCCTCGATTTGGGAGTTGGCAGGGAGGAACGCCTTTGTTGCCTTTTGAAAGGAGCCAGAGTTTTCTTTTATGGGTTGGGGCCATTTTTACTCCCGCCCCCCCCAAAAGCATGAGGCCTACCTTGGAGGCATAATTGCAGAGGTGAGTGAGATCCTTTACCTTTCCCCGTTGGGGTGGAGAGGGCCCAGACAAAGGGGTTGGGGGCTGCCTGCATCCTGCTCCTTAAAGCCAGTCACAGCCACCCCCGTTCAAGGCTAGAAGAGGGGGAGGAGTGTTTCTGGGAGCTGCAGGGGGTGAAAGGGAGGTGGGAGTGGGGGAGGATGCTTCCCTTCCTTTCTTCTAGCCACGTGGGCCTGTGACCCAAAGGGGCCTGTCACCTCTCATTGCAGCCCTAGGGACCTGCTTCAAATTTGGGGTTTGGGCAAGTTCTCCTTGCAGGAAAACTTAACCCTAAGATTCCTTTTGTCTGGGATGCCTGGGTGGCTCAGTTGGTTAATCATCTGCATTTGGCTCAGGTCATAATCTCCAGGGTCTTGGGTTCAAGTCCGACATCAGACAGCAGGGAGCCTGCTTCTCAAGCTCTGCCTACTCTTCTTCCCCTGCTTGTGCTCTGACAAATGAATAAATAAAATCTTCAAAAAAAAAAAAAAAAAGAAAGGATTGGATTCCTTTTGTCTCAGACCAGCTCTCAAGCCAGCTGTCCTACCCTTCAGGCTCACACACCTTTTTCGATTTCCTCAGACCTAGCCCTTGTTAAATCTCTTAACTCCTCCTGGGTCCTGTACTGTGACAAGTACCGCCGTCCTCCAGCAGCCCATGATAGGTAGAGGGCTTCAGCTCTGGCCAGAATCAGTTAGATTTTTGTGTGTGTGTGTGTGTGTGTGTGTGTGTGTGTGTGTGTGTGTGTGTGTGTGTGTGTCTTTTTCTTAAATTGTGAGCTCAGGTTGATTTTCCAGTTTCTTGGTGGACCAAAGAGGTGCAGAATTCCTCATTTCATTTGCAAACCATCCTTTCCCTTGTAAAGTGATGGGCAGATTGTCTCCTTGGGGAGGCTGACCTCTTCCTTCTGTAGTTGATGGGACTGAGGTGCTGCGCAGTCCACTTGCTTCCGCACCTTGGTGGTTTGTGCTGTTCAGAACACTGCACCTCCGCTGGCATCCTGGGGATGCCATTCCTTCCTCCAGAAGAGAGAAAGCCTACTGCAGGTGTTCACAGGGATCTGTCTGGCTGTGCCTGGAGGAAGTGGCCTGGTGAATGCAGAGGGAGCCTGCACAAGGATCGCATTTCTGGAGATTGTCCTTCCAGTCTGTGAAGTGGGTTTAAAGTCCACACCTACCCAGTGTAGTTGGATTCCATTTATCCCTAGTTGTTAGTTCACAAAATAGAGGGGGCCCCTAAGTGCAGTTAACCCTTTAACAATGCCAGGGTTAGGGGCACTGAGCCCCCGCCACACCCTGCACTTGAAAATCCAGTTTAACTTGACTCCCCCAAACTTAATAGCCTACTGTTGATCAGAAACATTACTGATAAGTCTTCTAACACATTTTGTATTTTACCTGTATTCTATAATTTATTCTAAGAATAATACCTAACTTTTTTTTTTAAGATTTTATTTATTTATTTGACAGAGATCACAAGTAGGCAGAGGCAGGCAGAGAGAGAAGGAAGCAGGCTCCCCGCCGAGCAGAGAGCCCGATGCGGGGCTCCATCCCAGGACCCTGGGATCATGACCTGAGCTGAAGGCAGAGGCCTTAACCCACTGAGCCACCCAGGCGCCCCAATACCTAACTTTTAAGTTTTTTTTTTTTTAAGTATTTATAGGCTGTGCGGTTCATCTGAGTTTCTTCAAATTGTTGCAAGTCTCCAAAATATTTTTCAATATGTTTACTGAAAAAAAAATCAACTTAGAAGACACCTGTAATTCAAATCCGCATTGTTCAGGGGCATCTGTATTATGAAAAGCCTGTTACCCCCTGGGTTATATTATCGGTCTGAAGCAACAAAGGGGCTTGGGCATTAGAATCAAGTCTGGATTCATAACACTTATTCACTCCATTTATAAGTCACTGGCTTCATCTCAGTTGCTCCATCTGTACAAGAGGCCAACAGTGCTTGGCCAATTGCAGGGAATGTTTAAGTCAGGGGAGTTGCTATAGATTAAAAAATTCAGTAAATGTGTGTTACGGGGACCCCTGGCTGGCTTAGTTGGAAGAACATGTGGCTCATTTGATCTCCGGTTGTGAGTTCAAGCCCCACGTCGGGTAGAGAGATTACTTGGGGAAAAAAACAAACAAAACTGCACATTTGTAGTAAACGCCCAAATATTGGGAAGTGGTTATGTACTTCTTGAGGGAAACATCCTAGTTATCCAAGTTAGTATTCCTGAGTTTTTTTTTTTCAGGGAATAAGTAAAGAATGAGGGTGGCCTGTCTAGGGAATTGAAATATTTCAGAAAATGACATTCAAAGAATGAGGCAAGTGAAAATAAAATTTACCATCTTCCAGTGCCAAGAAGAAACTAGTCATCTGTAATTTAACAATCCCAAGGTAATCAGTGTTTCGCTTTCATTTTGGGGCCCGTGCATTTGCATGTAGACAGGACCGGGAGGCCTTAATGAGAGAAGGGACTGGAACCCAAGGAGAGGACAGTGGCAAGGAAGGGTGGCACCGTGAGATGAGATTCTTAGCACCATCATCCACACTGGGGCTGCCTTGCCAAGCAGCTGGAGGCCAGTTTTGGAGAACACAGGAAGAGATTCTCGGGAATCTGCCACCATTGGCTTCTGCTATTCTTTCACCAGCTTGCCCGATGAAAGTTGCCTCTCCCTTCCCCTTTAGAGATTTTCATTCATTAAAACCTTGCAATCTATGGGCTTTGACTTAGTGCAAACCCCTGCCTGCCCTCTTCACCTTCTGTCTCTGCTCTAGTTTTGTGTCTCACGATCAAACTAATTTTCTAGAAAATTGTCTTATTTTCTATTTAATTTTTAAAAGATTTTATTTGAGAGAGACCATACAAATGGGGTGGTGGGGAGCAGGAGAGGGAAAGGGAGAGGGACAAGCAGACACCTCTCTGACTGCAGATCCTGACTGGGCCTTGATCCTGTGACCCTGAGACATGACCTGAGCTAGAAGACCCACTGAGCTACCCAGGCACCCCGAAAATTGTCCCACTGAGCTGGGAGCCTGATTTGGCAATTCTGGTATCATGACCTGAGCCAAAGGCAGAGGTTAACCAAGTGTTAACCAGGCATCCCTCCCTTTTAAATTTTATTTTATTTTAAAAAAGATTTTATTTATTTATTTGATAGAGATCACAAGTAGGCAGAGAGGCAGGCAGAGAGAGGGAGAAGCAGGCTCCCCGCTGAGCAGAGAGCCCGATGCGGGGCTCCATCCCAGGACCCTGGGACCATGACCTGAGCTGAAGATAGAGGCTAACCCACTGAGCCACCCAGGCGCCCCATCCTCCCTTTTTCAAAAGATAATTTTTAGGGTGCCTGGGTGGCTCAGTCCTTTTAGCATCTGCCTTTGGCTTAGGTCATGATCCCAGAGATCCAGCCCCATGGGAGCTCCCTGCTCAGTGGGGAGCCTGCTTATCTCTCCCTCTGCCCCTACTCCCCCACCCACAATTTCAGCTCTCTCAAATAAAATCTTTAAAACATTTTTAGAGCATATATAGGCAAGGGGAGAGGGAGGAAGAGAATCTTCAAGCAGCCTCCCCCATGGAGCGGGGAACCCAATGCAGGTCTGGATCCCAGGACACTCAGATCATGACCTGAGCCAAAATCAAGACTCAACTGACTGCAGATGCCCCTTTTGTCTTTTAGGTTTTGAAGAGCTCTTGTCCCAGAAATTCCCTTTGCAGTGATGTCCTCATCTTGTTTTTTTGGGATCTTTTATCTCCCTGAAGATAATTCTGGAGTTTAGTTTTCCGTCCCATGTTTTGAGATTTTTTGTTTTTTTTTTAAAAACTGTTCTTGTTTTTAATATTTAAGTTTTGAACTTGATCTTCATGATTGAGAAAGACCAAAATTGTCTTGAGATTTGAACTGGGGCATTGCTTTGTGGGTCAGTGACTTGGATTTACCTTTGGGCCTCCCAAAATGCAAAGGATGTTCTCTGTTGTTGGGTCTGTCTGCTTCCCCAGAGCAGAGGGATTTTCCAGTGCCCTACCTGGGAGGTGGAGGCCTGGCTTCAGGGAAAGGGGACTGGGCAGTTCTCAGGCTCAGGCAGGTATCCTCTGTCTCAGTCTTACTGGAGGAGAGGCCGTGGCCTCTAGAACAGTCTGACCTGTTCTTCCCATCTACCCTGCAGCCCCACCTTCTGAGTTTTATCGGGTCTCTTTTTTTTTTAACTTTTTTTTTTTTCTTAAATTGGACAGATCACAAGTAGCAGAAAGGCAGGCAGAGAGAGGGCGAAGCAGGCTTCCCGCTGAGCAGAGAGACAGATGCAGGGATCGATTCCAGGACCCCGAGATCATGACCTGAGGTGAAGGCAGAGGCTTTAACCCACTGAACCACCCAGGCCACCCCTCTTTCCTAAGCAGCATTTGTTGCTGATGAAAGTGGGCATGCTTGGGCCACAGCTGGAGCTGGAATCCAGTCTTCCAGCTCCTGGAGAAGGGATGATGGCTTCTTGGTTGGTGTTTTCAGAAGCTAGCACAGTACTGATGCCCTGGCTTCCTAGCTCCGTGAGGGTGTGCTTTGTTGTGGCTTGACTAAGGTATTGGTCTGCCGGAGTCCTGTGCCTGCAGCTCTGGAAGCCGGACCAGACATTAAAGGGCAAGCTGCAGAAGGAAGCCGGCTCCCCTGGGCTGTGGTGAGAAACGGAGTGTTAACTAGGCTCAATGCCTGAATGGCCAGGTGCCATGGCAGGTTTTCTGGCTTACTTGGGAGGCAGCATGCCACAGCTGGATGATAGGGTTTGGAAGATTCTGAGCAAATGCGCACATTTTGGGGGCACGCATGGGCAAAATTTTGTCCTATTGAGCTTTTGGCAAAAGGGTCTCTATATATAGTGGAAGAAAGAGCAGTGTAGGTTTTGGAGTGGACCAACCTTATTTCGTCTAACAACTAGCCTTTCCCTTACCATCCTCCTAAACCAGCTGGAATCTCCATGAGTCTGGGCTGTCTGCCCTTTGTCACTTGGGATTCTCGGTGCTGAGCATGGCTCCTGAATCTAACAGGAACAGCTATCTGATGCACGGGTAAGAGTGGCCTTTCCCTGGGGCTCCTGGGTGGCCCAGTTGGTTAAGGGACTGCCTTTGGCTCAGGTCTTGGTCCTGGTGTCTGGGGATTGAGTCCGCAACAGCCTCACTGCTCAGTAGGGAGTCTGCTCCCAGGACCCCAGGACCATGACCTGAGCAGAGGACAGAGGCTCTAACATACTGAGCCACCCAGGCGCCCCGTTGCTTCTTTCTGACCCTCTCCCTTCTCATGCTCTCACTTCACTCACTCAAAGTAAATAAAATCTTAAAAAAAAAAAAAAAACAAAGAAAACCCAAAAACAAAAGGTGGCCTTTCCCAGTGTCCGGATCTGCCCTAGGATGTTATGTGTTAAGCTGTAAGCAGAATACAGAGTGATTGCTCAGTATTAAATATGATTATCACCATTCTCTAAGGCCACACAGCTAAGCAAGGAGTAGAATGTGGATTGATGATGTTAAATTTCTTTGAGAAATTTGTCCCCACCTGGCTTGGACCCACAGAAGTGGCAAGATTGCACTGATGTGCTGCTGGGTTAAGACCCTCCAGAGGACCTCCTCGTGCCCACTACTCTTTCTCAGACCTGCTTCATTCATCATCAGGTTGAGATGGGCAGACCCAAACCCATACCAAGTACTTAGATCTGGCTTTTAAAGAAGTGGCTTCTGTGAGATAATGGGCTTTTTCCAAAAGCTAGTTATACTGTGTAATTCCGTTATTTTATAAACCTCACATTTATTTTATATATAAATATATATATATATATATATATATATATATATATAAAGATTCTTTTTATTTGAGAGAGAGAGAACGTGAGTATGGGAGAGAGAAGCAGGCTCCCTGCTGAGGAGGGAGATGGATGTAGGGCTCAGTTTCAGGACCCTGGGATCATGACCTGATCTGAAGGCAGATGCTTAACCAGCTGAGCCACCCAGGTGCCCCACTTTATTTCTTGTGATGAGGACTTCCAGGTCTGCTGTCCACAGCTTCCAAATACACAATGCTTTAGTCACCGTGCTGTACATTATCTCCCCAGGACTTGATGTATAACTGGGAGTTTGTATCTTTTCACCATCTTCACCCATCTCTCCTAACTTGCTATCCATAGTTTTTCTTTGTATTGTGAAAATTTTGTCTGTCTTTTTATTTTATTTTTAAGATTTTATTTGTTTGACAGAGATCACAAATAGGCAGAGAGGCAGGCAGAGAAAGAGGAGGAAACAGGCTCCCTGCTGAGCAGTGAGCCCTATGCTGGCCTCCATCCCAGGACCCTGGGATCATGACCTGAGCTGAAGGCAGAGGCTTTAACCCACTGAGCCACCCAGGTGCCCTTGTCTTTCTTTTTAATCGCTACACCCAACGTGGGGCTCAAACTCAGCAACCCTGAGATCAAGAGCTGTGTGTTCTGCCTGAGCCAGCCAGGTGCCACTGCTCCCAATTTTGTCTTTTAAAATACATACAAGGACTTACTGATCATTGTAGAGAGGGTGATAAAAGTCCTTCTGTGTTGAATCAACTAGAAGTGTTGTGTAAATTTATTTCCATGGAGAGTTAGGCTCCCTAGAAAAATCTGGGTCCAGAAGAGGGAAATAGAAAATGAGAAGATGTGCCAACTAAGGGATTTTTAACGTTTTTATTAGCTTTGTTTCTACATTTATTTGTTTTTAGTTTTTTTTTAAGATTTTATTTATTTATTTGACAGCGAGAGAGATCACAAGTAGGCAGAGAGGCAGGTGGGGGGGGGTGGTGAGCAGGCTCCCTGCTGAGCAGAGAGCCTGATGTGGGCCTCAATCCTAGGACCCTCGGGGGCGCCTGTGTGGCTCAGTGGGTTAAAGCCTCTGCCTTTGGCTCAGGTCATAAACCCAGGGTCCTGGGATCGAGCCCTGTGTTGGGCTGTCTGCTCAGCGGGAGCCTGCTTCCTCCTCTCTCTCTGCCTGTCTCTCTGCCTACTTGTGATCTCTCTCTCTCTCTCTCTGTCAAATAAATAAATAAAATCTTAAAAAAAAAAAGATTAAAAAAAAAATCCTAGGACCCTCGGATCATGACCTGAGCCAAAGGCAGAGTCTTTAACCCACTGAGCCACCCAGGCTCCCCCCAACTAAGGGATTTTCAAGACCTCTAATGAGATTGACAAAACTTAAGGTTAGCAGGCCAGCCTGGCACATATGAGTGCTACAGTGACTAAAGGGGAAGGCAAGGAATAAATACCAAAAAGAGTAGTAAGCCCAGAAACATTCTACATTCATATGGGAACTTTTTAAAGGAAATGGAGTTGGGACATACGTGTCACTACAGGTGTTTAGGTTAATTTTCTTCTTTTTTTTTTCTTTTTAAAGGTTTGTTAATTTATTTGAGAGTGCACCCGAGTGAGAGCTAGATCGCAGGAGTAGGGGGAGGAGCAGAGGAAGAGGGAGAAGCAGACTCCTCATGGAGCAGGGTCAGGAGCAGGGACCCTCACCCCTGGGGAAGCAGACGCTTGACTTACAGAGCCACCCAGGGGCCCCAGGTGTTTGGCTTTCTTCATAGGGAAAAATGAGATGCCTACCTCTTACCATATATAAGTAACTTTATTTAAAAAAAATTTTTTTTTTTTAAAGATTTTATTTATTTATTTGACAGAGAGAAATCACAAGTAGGCAGAGAGGCAGGCAGAGAGAGAGGAGGAAGCAGGCTCCCCGCTGAGCAGAAAGCCCGATGTGGGGCTCGAACCCAGGACCTGGGATCATGACCTGAGTCGAAGGCAGCGGCTTAACCCACTGAGCCACCCAGGCGCCCCTATTTAAAAAATTTTTTTAAAGATTTATTCATTTATTAGAGCATGAGCAGAGTGAGAGGCAGAGGGCAGAGGTAGACTCCCCACTGAGCGAGGAGCCTTATGCTGGACTTGATCTCAGAACCCTGGGCTTAATGGACTGAGCCACCCAGGCGCCACTCTAAGTAACTTCAGAGTGACAGAACTTGAATGGCTGTTTTCAAAGGAAGAAATGTTTCTAGGACAGCATCTGACTGTAAAATAACACAGGCATATGGTAGTTCACTCCTAAGCTACCCTTCCGAGAGCCCTGACTTTTAACAGTTCCAGAAAGAAACGCTGGGGGAACATGGCTTAATGCCTATGTTAACATTAACAACTGAGATTGTGTTATTGTCCAGACTTCACTTGGCACAGCTTCATCTCCTAGTTGGTACCTCATTCCACTGTCTCTCACTAGCAGTGCGGTACAGCTGTCTGGGATTTAGCTGGTTGCCTTTGCTGGTGCTGTGTCTGCAGATTTTGCCATGATAAACAGGACCGCGGTGACCATCCTTGCACATAGGTCTTGGTGAGAGCTTTGGGCTGGGTCGATGGCTCGCAGTAGAAGCCTATGTGACGGGATATGGACATGTGGCATTTTGGATCCTATTGTCAGTTTGCCATCTTAAAGGCTGCATCTCTGACCCCACTGCCTCTGGGTGCAGACAGTTGAGATTTAAGGCCTTGGCTGTGACAACAGGAGTAGCCTACTGTGAGGGGCAGCACCAAGGCAGGGACTTTACAGAATTACCAGTCTTGTCTTCCCGTTACCCCCTAAGGGAGAGGACACAGGGCTCTCTGGCTCCAGCCTTCTTTTTTTTTTTTTTTTTTTTTAAGATTTTATTTATTTATATGACAGAGAGAGAGAGATCACAAGTAGGCAGAGAGGCAGGCAGAGAGAGAGGAGGAAGCAGACTCCCTGCTGAGCAGAGAGCCCGATGCGGGGCTCGATCCCAGGACCCTGAGATCGTGACCTGAGCTGAAGGCAGAGGCTTAACCCACTGAGCCACACAGGTGCCCCTGGCTCCAGCCTTCTAAGGGACACATGGCCATGGGGGTGGGTATGGCATCTCCCTGAACCCTCAGCTCCTTATGCTGCCCCACCCATGATTGTCTGAGTCAGCGGTGGTTTCCTTTGCACATTTGCACACCACTCCAAGTTTCCCGAAGAACCATAGGGTAAGGGGGCTGAGCGCATTAGTTTATAGGGCAAAAAACTTGATTGTAAACTCCCATTTAAATTGCTGTGTCTTGTCAGATCTTTAATGTATATTCCTAGTTTTTCCTGTTAAGATTTTATTTTTCAGGAATCTGTGCCTAAAGTGGGGCTCAACCCCGAGATCAAGAGTTGCAACTGAGCCAGCCAGGCACCCCGGTTTTTCTTTCTCCGTGAATTAGCTAAAAAGTGATTTAATCCAATCCACTGTGGAATGTGTAGGTGTTCTGTTAGCTTATTGGTAATAGGAGCAATGCTATAAGGATCAGGTTCCTATGGCTAGTATTTTATGCTTGTCTGATTTGACCCCTGAGTGGATCAGTTGTTTTGGTAATTCTGATCATGATACCAAAGCCCTGTTTCTACTGCACAGCGACAGTGGTGTAAGCAGCCTCGGCCTGGAGGCACTGAGCAATCCACATTCCCTTTTGAATCACCCACGATGAAGGGATGCCTCCCTTGGCGAGGCAGACCTGGGAAGTCTGGCAAGATGGCACAGGAAAATGCGGACGCCCCAGCTTCTCAGGGTTGTGTCCTCTCCTGTGGGATTCCTAGTGCCAGCCACCCAGGGAATTAGGTGGGGTCATTTCATTTCACAAATGGTTAAGACTGGGGTTTGAGAAAGACATTGAAGGCATTTTCATTCCAGCTTACCTGTAAATCTGGCTGTTTCCGGAATTGAGCAAAGATTCCTAAAGATGAGGCAAAGGCCCCGACCTCTGGGAACCTGTGCCCTGCCACCAGCTAGGTGGGCAGCCTCTCTCCAGCCCCCTTACCTTTTGTATTTACTGTTTCCACTTCCTGGGTTACCCTCCTTTCTCTCTTTACTTGGGTGAGGTGTCCCTCCCCAGGCTTCACTATAATACTGTACTTAGCATATTAGTTTTGAAATGTCTTTAAGGTCTGGCTCATGGGTTAGGCCTAAATCTCCATGACTTAGTCGCCCTACAAGCCTGGGCAAGGAGCTGCCCATTTGCTTCCTCTCAGGCTTCACTTTACTTACCTGCAAAATGGGGAATCCTGAGCGTAAGCTCTGGCTTTGCATGAGATGCATAGTAATTGCTCTATCACTATTTCAGGATCTTGGACAATGGAACAGACCTGAGTGGTTGGGGTGGAGAGGATTTAGTAGCCTAGGTGTCCCTCCCACAGGCTGTAGAGAAGGACTTTTGTTTTTTATTTTTTTAAGTTTTATTTATTTATTTGACAGACACAGCAAGAGAGGGAACACAAACTGGGGGAGTGGTAGAGGGAGAAACAGGTTTCCTGCTGAGCAAGGAGCCCGATGAGTGGGGCTCAAACCCGGGACCCTGGAATCATGACCTGAGCCACCCAGGTGGCCCTAGAAGGACTTTTTTAAATAGGGGTGGTGGGAATATCTTTCAACCTCTTGTTCTACTGCACTAAACCTCTAAGCCCTGGGGGACTCAGGGTGGGGCTGGGATGACCCTGTGGCCCCCTTAACCCACTTCCCATCATGCCAACCATTCCCCCTTCCTGTATTGTGCATTTAATTAATGCAATTACCATTTACAAGGTGCTGCTGGTGCCCGCTTGGAGGAAATGAATGACCTCACTTCTTAGCTTTATAGCTGCACTGGGGTGAGGGGGTCGAGTCCCTGGGCCTCCTCCCTGAGTCTAATTGGGGTGCCACCCATCCTTCTGTCTGCCACATTGCATTTGGACACGTCTGACCTGGTTCAGTTGGGACACAGGCACCCTGCACTAATGAGGCAGTGCCTTGCAGGGAGAACCTCACGGGTGAGCCCACCCCACCATGCTGCCCGCCCCTAAATCCTGTGCTTGACCCTAGCCTCTGGGAAAGGGTCAGAGTTCACCTCGCATCACCAGGTTAGACCATCACCTCTGGGGAAGGTAAACTCTCAGCTGTTAGGTCCTGTCCCTCAGTCCTGAAGTTCTTGTAGCCCCTGGGATGGGTGATGCATTGTTCTTAACTAGAAATCTCGGCTGCCTTATCTCGGGCACAGCAGTTACACCACGTGCCCTGGACTGCCTAGGCATGAGTCTTGGCACTTCCACCCTGTTGGGCGGCTTCATTAATTCATCTGAGCCTGTTGAAAGCAGGTAGATAACAGGACCTGCTTCAGGATCGGGCGGGGGTTAAAAGTGGTTTTGTACTGTGTGGAGTGAATGGTAGGGACCTGGGAACTATTAATGGCCATGGGTTGGGGAGGCACAGTTCTTAAGCTAGCACAGCGATGACTACTCTGGAAAAACCCCCTGGGAGGTGCCACCTCTTTCCAGGCTGCTTAGCCTCCAGCACTGGAAAGATCACACTAGATAAAGCAGTTGGCCTCTCTTGGGGGCTGTGTTATCCAGGAAGTGGTGGGAAGAGGTGAGGGTGATTGCTGTCCACCATCACATACGGATTTCTGGTGCTAATTTCCTCCTGTTGCCAGGAATATGTAAGTTGATGTGTTCTTAACTTTTTTGGGACTTGAACATTTGAGGAAGCCACATTGGTCCAGTGTGTATTGTGCTGCTTAATTTCTCTGTGCCTCAGTTTGTGCATCTGTAAAACGGGGACCACATGTTCTGCATTTCAAGATAAGTGAGTTAATACAGGTAAAGCACAGAAGTGTTGCATATAGAGTAGTAAACACTGAAAAATTACTGTGTCATTAGGCAAGAGGGTTTGTGTAACTATGTGGTTTTTTTAATTTATTTTTTTAAATTTTTTTTAAGTATTTATTTATTTGACAGACAGATTACAAGTAGGCAGAGAGGCAGGCAGAGAGAGAGGAGGAAGCAGGCTCCCTGCTGAGCAGAGAGCCCGATGTGGGGCTCGATCCCAGGACTCTGAGATCATGACCTGAGCCGAAGGCAGAGGCTTTAACCCACTGAGCCACCCAGGCGCCCTGTGGTTATTTTTTTTTTTTTTAAGATTTTTATTTATTTATTTGACAGAGAGAGAACACAAGTAGGCAGAGAGCAGGCAGAGAGAGAGGAAGGGAAGCAAGGCTCCCTGCCGAGCAGAGAGCCCGATGCGGGGCTCGATCCCAGGACCCGGGATCATGACCTGAGCCGAAGGCAGAGGCTTAAACCACTGAGCCACCCAGGCGCCCCTGTGGTTATTTTTTTTTAAAGATTTTATTTATTTATTTGACAGACAGAGATCCCAAGTAGACAGAGAGAGAGGTAGAAGCAGGCTCCCTGCTGAGCAGGGAGCCCGATGTGGGGCTCGATCCCAGGACTCTGGGATCATGACCTGAGCTGAAGGCAGAGGCTTTTACCCACTGAGACACCCAGGCGCCCCTAACTATGTGGTTATTAATTTTGGAGCAGAAGTGTATTGGGAGGAGCCTTCCTGACTTTGACCATGTGGTTTTGAAGTCTGAGTAACCAGGAGGTGTATGGCAGGGATGGGGAGGGCTTCCAGGCGGAGGAGGGCAGCAGCAGCCCAAGCTTGGAGGCGGCTTTATTCGTCCTCTATGTAGAGTGTGGTCCAGGTAGAAGGGTCAGGGTGGGAGAGGAACTGCACTGCGTATCAGTGGGCACAGGCTCCAGACAAAGGTGTGTGTTGCAGGAAGGCCACAAGGGAAGCTACTGTCTGTGCAAACCCCAGGGGATGAAGGCTACAGAGAAGGAATTTGTGTGAACTCACACGATCAAATTATGCAATTTGAAGGTGGTTATTTTTGCTGCCCAGGTATCCCAGGATACTTAGAGTTGGCTGGTTTCCTTGCCTGAACCTTCCTCCAGTGCCCATGGGTGCAGTTCCTAGAAGTAGGAGATTTTTCGTGAATGTCGACATCTGGCTCTCGGGTCTGTTTGGTAGACCGTGTAGGGGCTGGCACTGCTGAGGCCCTGGGGTAAGGCCTGAGGTAGTTAATCATTGTCCACTCTGGGCTGCAGGCTCCTCCTGGGCCTGTCTAGGCCGGAGGCTCCTGACTGACACAGTTAAGGGCTGTCTGAGAGAATCCTGGGTCCTGGAGGAAGTAATGGCCCTCCATTTCAGCCTCTGACCTGCTCGCCACCAGCTCCTGAGGAGAAACCCTGGCTTGCCTCTTCTTCCCCTAAGCTTCTGGGGACCCTTGGAATCCTGCACAGTGACCCACCCTCCCACCCTGTGTTAGGCCACCCGGGTTACTTAGTTCACTGGTTTGCCCTGGGGCAGGACACTGGGAATTAATTATTACTTTGAACCACACTCGAGCAGTTTTCCTGGGATTTTGGCTTCTTGGCCTCACAGGATCTGGCCAGTCTGTTCTTCCGGGTCAGGGCTTGCCAGTGAAAGGGGCTGAGAAGCAGCCGATTGGGCTAGGTCAGGTATTCCTCTTTTCCCTGGGGCTGGTGAGATTCCTTTAATATGTATTGAGAGAAAATAGACCAGGAAGTGTGAGCTTGCATACTCTGGGCCATGCGGGGGTAAGGACCACACTGGGCTATGGATAAGAATGCATTTAGAACCAGCACAGTGCTCTTTTAACTTGCATATAATCACACAGGGATCTTTTGGAAATGTAGGTGTTGACATAGGTCTAGGGCCATGCCTGAGATTTTGTAGCTCTTAAAAAATCCATCTCCCAGGCTGGTCCCTGGATCTTCTGGGAAATAGGGCAGAGGTCTGTATGCCCCACTACCAGGCCTGGGTGAGGGACAGGTGCAGAGGATGGAATTGGGACCCCAGGTGACATCGAATATCCACTTGGGGGCGCAGCAGTGCAATTCAGACAGAGCCCCTCATCGCCCCCTGGTGGACGTGGTGCTGTATCACCTGGCAGCTGCAACCCTGTACCCTTGACGATTATTCTAGAAGCTACCCTGGGACACGTGCGGGTCATCTGGTACTCTGTGGTGAGTCCCCAAGATGGGGCGGGCATAGGGCTGGGAGTGCTCAGTGCTCATAAGCAGCTCTTCACTGGGAAATCTTTTTGTCCAGAACAGTAGGGTGTGGTGCCAAGTAGCTCTGGAGCAGTTTGGGGAAAACTAAGGGATGAGAATCTGGGGGCCTTACCCTGTACCTAGGCTCCTTTTTTACCTTGGCCTCACCTCTTAGATGTGAATTCTTGACCTGGGAGACTAACCTGGTATGTGTGTCAGTTTTCTTTTTCTATAAAACGGGCCTACGATCAAATTTTGAGGAGGAATAAATGAAAGGTGCAGGTTCTTGCAGCCAACATATGTTGCAGGCCAGGTCAAAGGTCACAGGGCCCTTGAACCCATCAGTGAAGACCTGGCCTGACCTGGTGGTCTTAGCCGAATAGCCTGGAGATGATGCAGTTACCAGGAGGGGCAGCAGTGGGGAGATGACAGCCCAGAGGTGGGGCGAAGCTGGAGCAGGTAGGGAGCATTTCCCCTTGTTAACTGCCCCAGTCTTTTGCCTGTGTTCCTCCATCCTTTCCCTTCTTGGGAACTTGGGACTCTGAGCCCCAGCTGGTGAGGGAGGAGGGGAGTGAGCGACAGGCCAGCAGACCAATGGGCCCCTGAGGTTGGGGTGGGGCGGGGCTTGTGCTGCCATGGAGAGGAGAGAAGCTGTTCTGTGGGGGAGGAGGGGGCGGGTGGGAAGAGGACCTGGAGATTGAGGGGAAAGGAGAGAGCAAACAAAGGGGTCAGGAGGGAAAATAATGCACTGGCTTCCTGAGGCCCTGCGGAGGCTGGGCAGGGAGAGGGGGCCAGGGGTAAAGGGGACCAAGGCTGGCGGCAGGCAGGCCGGGGCAGGCGGGTCCTAAATGGCATTGTTTGAAGTGGCCGGCTAATTGCACAGAACAGCCTAAGCCTCAGACCACAGCCCAGCCCCCTCCTCTGTCCTGGGTGCTGGTATCTGAGCCTTCGGGCCGCCTGGCCACATGGAACCAAGTCCTGAGCCTCCGAGTTTGGTGAGGGGGTCAGGTTCTGGGGGGCAGTCTGGGTGGGGTCCTTGGGTAGGAGTATCACCCGGAGAATATGTCAAGGGGCCTCTGTTGGCCTGACGACATAGAGCCACTGGCGGGAGGTTTGGGGTGTACTGCCCCCTTGTGCCCTTGCTTCCCTGCTACCCTGCCCATTCTGGCCCTCCTGCAGGAAACAATGAAGGGAGACACCAGACAACTCAACAGAGAGGAGGACGCCAGCGGGAGGGAAGACTCCATCATCACTAATGGGGGCTGCAGCGACCAGTCTTCTGACTCCAAGGATGCACCCTCACCCCCCATCCTGGAGGCTATCAGCACCCCGGAGATCAGAGGTGGCCGGGCCAGTGGGGAGGAGGGGTGTGGGACAGGCACTGCAGATAACGGCTGGGACGTGAATCTCTGAGTGGGCTCAGGGCAGGTTGTGGGGAGAGGGTCTGGTCTCTGACAGGCTCCACCACCTCCTGGGGAAGGAAGCCTACTTCTCATCCCTGCCCTTGGGCCCTTCCCCGTCCCCCCCACCCCTACTTCAGCTGGGTCACTGGGGAGGTAACCCCAAGGTGATGATGACCCCCGTCTTTTCCCAGCCATGGCTGGGGTGCTTGCAGCATAGGCTGGGATCTTTGGCCCTTTTGCAGTGGGACCCTTCTCCCCTGTAGCTGGGATTGTGATTATGTGGGAAGATGACACTCTAGTGGGGAGGGTCTGAGACTTGCTTCCTTTCCCCTCCTTCCCTTCCCCACCCCTCCCCTGCATAGTACTGGATCACATCACCTGGGGTCCTCCCCACTGAGATTTTCTATTTTATGACCCAGCTGTTTTGGAAAACCCTGTATTGTCCCATCCTGCTCTTGAAATCCCCTGGAGCTGTGCTGTCCAATAGAAGATTCTGTGTGAGGGTGAAAGTGTTCTGTTTTGTGCATTGTTCGCTATAATAGCCACTAACCACATGTGAGCACTTGAAATGTGACTGATACGCCAGGCACTCGATTGTTCATTAATTGTAGTTTGGTGGCCACAGTTCTGGAAGGAATTTGATGGCTTCCCTCACGAGTACCTCCAGTATTGTTTTCAATCATATTATGTGCCTGTCTCTGTGCCCTGTTGCTTTATGAATAATTTGGCGGTCCACAGATCCTGAGGGGCTAGGAATTAACCCCTGAGGATGTCAGTGGGTTTAAGAGAGGAGACACCAGGGACAGCACTGCAGGTCAGCAAGGGAGGATGTGGCTGTTCCCCAACCTGGGAGCCTGCGCCTTCCTCCAAACAGACTCTGGTTCTTTATTCCAGGTCGCAGATCAAGCTCTCGGCTGTCAAAGAGGGAGGTCTCCAGTCTGCTAAGTTATACTCAGGTATACGTTCTACTTTCTCCAGGGTTCCAGAGGAATTCCCCTTGAGCTTGCATTAAATGGGAACTTGGAGACTCCTCCAAACTTGAACCCAGTATATTTGTTAAATGATGAAATTCCAACACTCCTGAGCACACAGAGGCCTTTGAACCACCTCATGAATGATGGCAATTTTTGTTAAGTGCCAAGTCTTTTTTAAAATCATAAACATTTATTTTACCAAATTACAAATTGTTTTCAATAACTGCTTATTGAGCATATTTTTTTTTTTTTAAAGATTTCATTTATTTATTTGACAGAGATCACAAGTAGGCAGAGAGGCAGGCAGAGAGAGAGGAAGGGAAGCAGGCTCCCTGCCGAGCAGAGAGCCCGATGCGGGACTCAATCCCAGGACCCTGGGATCATGACCCGAGCCGAAGGCAGCGGCCCAACCCACTGAGCCACCCAGGCGCCCTGAGCATATTTTTTGAAATTATCTTTTTCTCAGTGGATGATTAGTTATATTGATAAATTTCTAATGTAGTAAACGATTCTTTTTTTTCCTGGAGTGAGCCCAACTTGGTTGTGGTGTTTTGTTTATTTTTTTTAAGATTTTACTTATTGATTTGAGAGAGAGACAGTGAAGGCATGAGAGGGGAGAAGGTCAGAGAAACTCCCCATGGAGCAGGGATCCTGATATGGTACTCCATCCCAGGACTCTGGGATCATGACCTGAGCTGAAGGTAGTCACTTAACCCACTGAGCCACCCAGGCTCCCAGTTATGGTGTGTTTTCAATTTGATTTACTTTAGCATCTTCATGGATAAAATGGGTATATGATTTTATCAGAATATATTTGTGTCTGGTTTTGATAATCAGGGTTATGTGGCCTCATGGGAAGTTTTTTTTTTTCCAAGATGGAAAGAACTTGCCGGGCTTCTTGTAGGGGATTTTAAACAATCATTGCAAGATCTTTGAATACTTGCAGCAAAGCTTCTAGTGAGTTTTTTTTCAAGTTGCAGTTTTTCATAATGGTTTTTTTTTTTTTTTTTTCACCCTCACACAGAAAAAGATTTTATTTATTTGACAGAGTCAGTGAGAGAGGGAATACAAGCAGGGGCAGTGGGAGAGAGAGAAGCAGGCTTCCCGCCAAGCAGGGAGCCTGACGGACTTAATCCCAGGACTCTGGGACTATGACCTGAGCCGAAGGCAGAGGCTTAATGACTGAGCCACCCAGGCGCCCCATCATAATGTTTTTTTTATTCCTGACATCATTTCTGCCTCCTGTGTTTTTATTAATCATAGTAGAGTTTTTTCACTTGGGTTACTGGTTCTTTTTTTTGAAGAACCAATGTCACGCGCTGGGGACAAAGTTACGGACAAATAAAAATTCACATTTGCACAGCTTCTGTTTTGTTGTAGAGCAACCAGTGGGGACACAGATGGGTAGAGGAAGAGCTGTGGATATTTGGGACCATGTGGTCCAGACAGCCATCTGAGTTCGGGTATATTGTTCACAGTAGTGGGAATGGAACCTCCTGTCTGAGCATTTCCTCTGAGCCTGGCCTTGGGCGAGGCTTGCATCCTTCCCTTCTCATTATCACTCTTTTGTGCTACAAGGGAATTACTGTTAGAGTTTTAAAGAGGGATGGACTCAGTCAAGGCCACAAGATTGGCAAGTGAAAAATCCAGTTCTTAATTCAGGATCTGGGCCCAGGGTTGCTCACAAGCTGTCCAGTTTTTGTGCCCAGGTTTTGGGTTTTGCTCTGGGGATGGGACGCGCATTAGGGGCTCTTCATGACTTGACACAGAATTGGTGCCCTTTCTTCCTGGTCGTGGTATCCGGAAACATCTTTCTTGAACCTCCGATTTCTTTTCTTTTTTTTTTTTTTTTTTTTTAAAGATTTTTATTTATTTGACAGAGATTACAAGTAGGCAGAGAGGCAGTCAGAGAGAGGAGGAAGCAGGCTCCCTGCTGAGCAGAGAGCCCGATGTGGGGCTCGATCCCAGGACCCTGGGATCATGACCTGAGCCGAAGGCAGAGGCTTTAACCCACTGAGCCACCCAGGTGCCCTGAACCTCCGATTCTTGGCAGACAATCAGTTGTGCAGGCTGACCAGCTCTCCCTGCGGGGCGCAGCAGAATCCATCTCCCCCAGGGGGGAGGGGTGGGGTACGGACAGGAGTCCTAAAAATGCATATTGCTTTCATACCCTATCTTGGGATTTTACTGGGATTTTATTTTTCTGTCATGTCTTGAGTTTGTGATCCCCATGGCAAGCCCTTGTAAAGGATTTTTTGAACAAAATGTGATAGTTGAAAATACTTTGAGGTCACTTGGGCCAAAATGATGAACTCTTCATTCTTACACTGTTTTAGTTATGTGACCTTTTAATGACCATTACAATTCCTAATGCTTCATTTCTAAAGGATCTGACAGGTGACGGAGATGGCGAGGGGGAAGACGGAGATGGCTCTGACACCCCGGTGATGCCCAAACTCTTCCGAGAAACCAGGACGCGGTCTGAGAGCCCAGCTGTAAGTCGCCTGCCCCTCAGCCCTTCTGACCACATGTAGGCCTGCGTGGAAGAAACCTGTCTTGGATCCTCCTTTCTCCTTGGAGGTTTAGAGAGCGAGGTGAACAAATGGTTAGAAATTGGAAAATGACCACAAGGTTTGTGAACTATTTTTGTAAAGGCTTGCTTTCACAGGGCAGGTTTTCAGCTCTTTGGGCACTTCTGGCTTTAAGTGCCCAAGAGAGATAGTTTGTAGCTGGATGGCTCAACCAGTGATTGCCTTTGGGAGTTCTTTCTGCAAGTAGATTCTGTGACTGACAGTGTGAGGCCTAGAAAGGCAGTCTTTGCTAATGACACCCATCCTGTTGGAGAGTGGGGGTGGGGGGTTCACTTTGTGACCCCTGTAGGTCTAGTTTATAATCTCACCCAGCATGCGATGTATGTCATGCTCTTCTTACAGACGAGAAGATTCCAGTAATTTACCAAAGTTAAACAGTAATTCTTTTTAAGAATCTTTGAAATTTTATTTTAGGATTGGTTGATTTGATTTTAGAGAGAGAATGAGTGAGCAAACAGGGTGGGGGCAGAGGGGGAAAGAATCCTGAAGCAGACTGACTCCCTGTTGAATGTGGAGCCCAGTGTGGGGCTTAATCCCAGGACTTTGAGATCGTGACCTGAGCGGAAAAATGGAGTCAGCCGTTAACCGCCTGAGCCCAGGTGCCCCATGAATAGTCAGTTTCATGTGTAGGATTTGAAAAGAGATGTTGCAGGTTCATGCCAAGGGCTTTCCTCTTGATGTTCCAGTACCTTCCTGAAGAAGGCAACAAATTATTCCAATGCTTTTGGGGGAAAGTATTTGTTTTGGATTTTAGCCTTCATTCAGTCTGCAGTTGCCTGCTGTCTTGGTCGGCAGCCTGGGATCTGCTGCGGGCTGCTGGCAGGCCTGGGGACACCCTACCCCCCCCCCCCCACTAATGGAAGTTTCAGGGAAGGGGGGAACGTGGCCAGTCCAGAACTCTTCCCTAGCTTAACCACCTTGTTCACTTCTGTTGATGCAAGGTGACCTTTCCAGTCGGGTCCTCTTGGCCCCCTGTCCGGAACTCCATGCCTATAGTCACCAGTGGCCTCGTGCTTATCCTCTCTTGCTTCCAGGTCCGAACTCGAAATAACACCAGTGCCTCCAGCCGGGAGCGGCCCCGGCCCTCCCCACGTTCCACCCGAGGCCGGCAGGGCCGCAATCACGTGGATGAGTCCCCCGTGGAGTTTTCAGCTACCAGGGTTGGTTCCCCCAGATAACCCCAGTCTCTCTAAGGGGAAGATCTTCCTCTCACTGGGCCACCCAGAGTGGCGGGTGTGTAACCTACATCCGTTCTTCATGCTTACTACCTTTTCACGGTCTTGCCTTTGCTTCCTTTCTGGTTGCTGGGTAAACTTCTCTTAAGCCCAATGATTTCTCTCCTGGCCTGATCCTGCATGGAACTCGGGTGGGAATGTGCAAATTCCCCTATTGACAGGGTTCTTAGCTCCTCCTCGGGAATGAGCTTGAAACTCCTTACTCCAGAACTGTTTTGTCTCCCTGGTATCATCTTTGACTGTCTTGAGGCAACCCCAGTGGTTACTGCAATTCTCCACTCCTGGTGCAAAGCTGGGCACACAGTAAGCGTTTGAGGAAACCAGCGGCCCTCTCTCAGCTTGGCTCCCAGAGGCTCTCGGCATCCCTCATCATTATTCCGCCTTTGTCCTTGATTCTGTCTCTCCTGAAGGAGGTTTTTTCCCACCACTTGAGGAGTAATGGTTCCTGGAAAACCGTCCTTGGTGGTCTCTTCCCTTCAACTTACGTCTTCACTGTTTCTGCTCATTTGGGAAGCAACTGGGGTTCCACTGGTCTCTGGTCACCTACCTGGTTTGCTGTGGCCCAAGTTCCGTGTCTTTCTGTCCACAGTCCCTGAGGCGGCGGACAGTATCCTTGGCAGGCACCCCGTGGCCGTCCCCAGCCAGCCCCTACCTCACCATTGACCTCACGGATGATGACGTGGTGCCCCAGAGCAGCAGTACCCCCTACGCCCGCCTTGCCCAGGACAGCCAGCAGGATGGCCCTGAGTCCCCACAGGTGGACCCAGAGGCTAGAGATGCCGACAGCGCTGAGTATCAGGTACCACAAGGATGGGCTAAATAATAAGGAAGAGCACGCTTACCCATCAGGGTTATTCTTACCTTTTTGGGGGGGAGGGGTCGCGTCTGTTGTAATATTTGAATTTCTTTAGTCTACAGATTTTCCATATGCAATGTCTCCTTCCTTTATCCTGCTGTTCTGCCAGTAGTAATTCAAGCACCTGATGAATGAATTTCTGAATGTCACATATTTGTATCATCAAATACACGTTCCTTGTTTGTATATGTAACATGTGGTGTGATTCTGTTCATGTTTTATGTACAGTTGTAGCCTAGTTACTTTGTTAGGAGCTGGAGTCACCTCTCTCAGGTCTGTGGTCCCCTGTATTCTGTAATCCTGTCTTGTGTATTGTCCGTGATTAACTGGTGGGGGTGGTTCACTCCACTGCTGGGTTCATACCCTGTGTGGACATCTGTTGCAAAGAAGTCTTGTTTCCTATGTTTATCAGATTTTAGGTCTGTTTGAGTAACCTTTTTTTTCATGGGTATTTGACATTTCATGGTTCAGCTTTTTGAGTGCAAATGTCCACAATTTGCTTTTTAATGGATTTGGAATAGCCTGTTAGACTGACCATGGAAAACCCCAGGTGATTGTCATGGCTTAACTCTAGTCTTACTTTCCTGTGTTTTCAGTTGACATCTTTGATTCCCAAATATGAGGTTAAATGTTAAAGGTGAAATTTCACAAATTTTAATAAATCCCACGTTCCTGTCAAAAAACCAAACTGACCCCTTAAGTATATATTCAAGGGGTTCTCACTCCTATTTCTTACTTTTTCAAAGTAATGGTCCAACTTGGACCCTGGGTCAGTGGCCTTTGGGGTTAGTGGGGTGGACAAGATTTTTTCCTTGGCCCAGGTGATCTGTCTCATTGGGATTCCTTCATGTGGTTTTTTTTTTTCCAGGATGGGAAGGAGTTCGGGATAGGGGATCTTGTGTGGGGAAAGATCAAGGGCTTCTCCTGGTGGCCTGCCATGGTGGTGTCATGGAAGGCCACTTCCAAGCGCCAGGCCATGTCCGGCATGCGGTGGGTCCAGTGGTTTGGTGATGGCAAGTTCTCTGAGGTGAGTCGGGCCAGGCAGGCTCTCATGGGCCACAGACCCATTTCCTTAGTTTCCTTTATTAACTTGTATACTTGACTTTTTAAGATGCGTGGCTTGTGACTGCTTTCTTCAGATGGGTGAGGCTCTTTGACTCCTCGTGTCTAGGAAGGACAAAAATTTCCTGTTAACTGACATAAAAGACATACAGGGTCTCTCAGACCCAGAGCTTAGTCTGTCTACACTTAACAGGAGTTGAAAAGCTGGAAAGTATTCTGAAGCCACTTGTGGCCACTTGTGCTCTGTTGGTTTTTACTTATTTCTCAGGGCAGAGTCACCAGGATGGATTCCTGGGCAGACAACTCAAAGATTCTCTTTTGAGAAGCCTGGAAGAGACAGGAAGGTGGTCTGTTTGTTCTGAGAGGTGTGGGGAGGGGCATGGGAGGAGAGGTGGGCCTAGGGGCATTGCAGACAACTGATTTTAGGGTTTGTTTGTTATTATTGGTATTAAGCTTTTTTCTTTAAAGATTTATTTATTTGGGAGGGAACGTGGGGGTTGGGGGGACAAGAGCTGAGCACAAAACGAGACCATGGCTTGATCTCATGACTCTTGAGATCATGATCTGAGCCGAAACTAAGAGTCAGCTGTGTAACCGACCACACCACCCAGGTGTCCTAAACTTTGTAGTTTTTGTTTGTTTGTTTGTTTTCTTAACCATTTTAAGTTCCTTCTTGATGGAAGTCTGTGGGGTAAGAGCTTTGTTTGTTGGACGTGAATCTGGCAGTTTCCTTAAACCTTGTCAACGGCACATTCTGAGCTCTCGGGTTGTGATGAGAACAGTGTAGGCAATACTTGGCCTGTGATGGTCTCTTTTCGAAATGTCAGTCCCACCTTTATATCCAGAGGTTTGATGGGGAACAGTAGCAAGCTGGGTTGGGATGGAGGCAGATGTGGGAATAGAGAACCTCCCAGTACATCTGTGGGATTCAGGAACCTCAAATTGAGGTTCTTTTTTCCACCATGATTTGGATTTGCCCTAAACACACTGACACTCCCCGAGAGTCTTCCCTGGCAGGTAGAATGCATGTAGATACTTTGCCTGGCCAGCAGAGGGAGCAGGATGACAAATGTCTTGGGCCTTTGCTCTCCCTGAAGCATCCTAACTGCAGGGATGTGGGCCATGAGTTCTGTGAAAGGAAGAGAAACATGGATTGTTTGTAATTGCTTTTGGCCCAATGAGACCTATAATGAGCTTGCAAGACAGGGTCTGATGCTAATAGGATGACTTGTGTGGCTGCTAGCATAATAGTACGGGATTGCCACACAGGTCCTGGTGCTTGGGCTACACTGTCCTAGAGCAGTTTAGTGCTCGGAACAGCACCTGCATTTCTATGTACGACCTCACTGATCTCTAGGTTCTTTTTTTTTTTTTTTCTTAAAGGTTTTATTTATTTATTTGACAGAGATCACAAGCCGGCAGAGAGGCAGGCATGTAGAGAGGGGGAAGCAGACTCCCCGCTAAGCAGAGAGCCCAATGCAGAGCTCGATCCCAGGACCCTGAGATCATGACCTGAGCGGCTTAACCCACTGAGCCACCCAGGCACCCCTGATCCCTAGGTTCTTATAAATGGTAGCAATAGCCCCTCATGGGAGGTCAGGGTGAGAGATGAAAAGAAACAGAGGTTGGCATGAGAGTAAGCAAGCCCTCAGGCGAAGGGAAGGTCACATGGCTTTCAGGGTTGATCAGTGTCCCCGAACACCAGTTTCGTCTTGTCCCATCTGCAACCTAACGTGTTCGTGCACAGCCAGGGGACTCAGGGTGTGAGCCTTGTGGACTAGGGATATTTAGCCCCAGTGGAAGGCACATAGCAACAAATCACAGTAACTAAAAACTGCTCACTCTGTGCCAAGCAGTGTTCTCAAAATACGTGCATTAAATCAATTCTGTTAATAAAAGCCTACATCACAGCTGTTTGTCATGCTCTGGAAGGAGGAAAGAACACGTGCAAAGGCACCAATGTCGGGGCATCCATGGTGAATGTCAAGACTGAGAGGGACCTATACCAACAACCCTGTGGGTCCGTGGATCTTAGAATATATACAAATAAAGGGCACGATTGATCGTATCCCTTCGGAGAATCCTACTTTCTCCCACTTGGAGTGTCATGTTCGCCATGCTTCTGGCTATAGGGTATGTTAAGAGGCTATGCTCCTGTTTGTTTTCTGCTGTCTTTCTAGTCTATAGCTTGATCTGCAGGAATAAAGCTGGGAGAGACCCAGGACACTCCAGACCCAGGCTGTACATGGATGTTGATGATGGCTTTCTCTTCTAGGTGTCTGCAGATAAGCTAGTGGCCCTGGGGCTGTTCAGCCAGCACTTCAACCTGGCGACCTTCAATAAGCTGGTCTCTTACAGGAAGGCCATGTACCATGCATTGGAGGTAACATGGTAGTGGGTGGTGAGGGCCTGACCCTGAGAACAGAGGTAAAGTGAGAGACTTCTAGAAAACCACCTCAGGCCCCAGTGTGCCCAGTGGTAGCGGGGGGCAGAGCCACCAAGGAGAAAGTGTATGTAAACATGACAGGAGCCCATTGACTAGGAAGGAAAGGAAGGGATTTGAGACCTTCCATGAGTTCCCAGCACTACCCCCAGCTACGATGCTCGCTGACGGAGGGAAGAGGAACCCTCAGGGGCAGGAGACAAATATTCCTATCTCTGAATAAGCTTTTCCAGGGCCTCAAAGCCTCCTTCCTTTGAGTGGTGTGGTTGGAGGTCAAGACTGGAGAGCAGCTGAGGCCAGCTGCTTCCTCTCCTTGTCCTCAGGCCTGTCATTCATTCCCTCTGCCTTGATTCGGAAATGTAATGGTCCTTGGAAATGTAATGGTCCGTGGCCTTGGTCCAGCATTCATGAGCCTGTCTCTATGCTTAATTAGACATGTAAAACTTTGGTGTCTCTGAAATAGGACTTAATACTTGAGACCTCCCCAGCTTCATTGGTAGGGGAAATAAAACCAGAAATCTGAAACTTATCAGAGACAGTGAGACATGCTGGCTGGTACTTCTCGTATTGCCAATCCTCTGCCCTTTGAGAGGGAACTGAGCACTCCTGGCCCTATGGGGAAGAGATCATGTTTGGTATCTACATGGAGAGACTGAATTCCCCCTCCATGGCCTCCTGCCTGCCTGTCTTCCTACACAGGCCCCTCCTCCCTTTCACATACCACAGCTCAGGACAGCTGCTGGGCTATGAAAGGGACCAGTGTGAAGAGGAATGCAGGCCCCAGCTGGGGGAGTCCCTGGGTGTGGCCTGGCTAGGACCCCCCCCCCCAACTCCCGTTCATCAGAGCCTCTTTATCTCCGCAGAAGGCCAGGGTGCGGGCTGGCAAAACTTTCCCCAGCAATCCTGGAGACTCCTTGGAGGATCAGCTGAAGCCCATGTTAGAGTGGGCCCACGGGGGCTTTAAACCCACTGGGATCGAGGGCCTCAAACCAAACAACAAGCAACCAGGTGGGACTGGGTCCCTGGGCAGCACCCAATGTCCACTGCTGGTGGGGACCCTCTTGGGAGATGCAGTCCCCCCTGCTGCCACCTACCCTCCTGTCAGCCCTGGGCCTCTGTCACCCTGTGAACCCCCAGGGAAGCTGGGAAAGCAAACAGCCCAGCCTTTTTCAGCTTCCCTAGTCACGTTTTCCCTGCTGAAGGTCAAGTACACGTAATTGGGTTGAATCTGCTCTGAAAACTTGAGTAAACAGAAGGCCAAGATGGAATCTTCATTGGTGCCTTTTTTTTTTAAATTTTAAGATTTTATTTATTCAACAGAGATCACAAGTAGGCAGAGAGGCAGGCAGAGAGAGAGAAAGAATCAGGCTCCCTGCCAAGTATAGAGCCCAATGTGGGGCCTGATCCCAGGACCCTGAGACCATGACCTGAGCCAAAGGCAGAGGCCCAACCTACTGAGCCACCCAGGCACCCTGGTCCTTTTTTTTTTTTTTAAAAGGAAAAATTAATAAGCTGTGCTCACTGGAGAAAACATGGAAGTGTTAACCCCTGTTCCCCCCCCATCCCAACCCTGTAAGCCACCTCCATTCAGAAAGAGGTATCTCCCATCCTAAGGGTTTGACCAGTACCATATCTCCTCTAATGAAAGATGTCACTCCAGAAATCCCAGATGCCTGAAATCCAGAATTTGTCTTAAAAATCCATACATTTAACATAGTATTTTCTGTTTTGTTTTGTTCCCCCCCCCCAACAAATAAGTGGTTAATAAGTCGAAGGTGCGTCGTGCAGGCAGTGGGAACTTAGAATCAAGGAAATACGGTATTCCCTTCCCATATTTTGACTATGCACTGTTTTCTCTGTACTATCTTTCCATTTCTTGCATATACAGTGGTCACTGGGAAAGAATCCAATCTGTTAAAAAGTCAACCTGAGCCCTCACCCACCCCTTCACTCCCAACCCTCCTCACAACTGCCCTCCAGGTTAACGTTGGGTGTGCACATCCTTCCAGCCTTTTCTGTACACTAGTTGGATTCCTGCTTTCCCTTTGTTTTGCAATTCTAATAGTGTATGCACTGTCAAATGTAATTTTGTCACTAAAGTGTCCTTACGATTTCTAATGGCTACATGATTTCCTTTAACCATGTTCCTCATAGGTCGTATTTATAGACTGAATGAAAATGTAATGGGAACTTAAAGAAATACATAAACAGTGGCCAAATAATAGACTTTTGTCTAGTAGCAACATTGGAAAAAGTACCAAAAAAGGGTGAAATTAATATAAATCCAGTATTTCCAGCATTTTACTATTTCTAACAATCTGAACAAAAATTAGAGTTGAAAGTTAAAATTTTTAGAGCAGTTTTCAAAATCTGTTATTTTGAGGACTTAGGGATCGCTCAGTTTTTATGCTGTTTTCATTAGAAATACTAGATCATCTATTTTTATGGATGACCCAAGTTCCTGATGAACCAGTTGATTGGCTCCACTTCTGGTTTTTAGCGTATTTCTGGATTAAAGGTGAAATGGAGTCACTCAGGTACACAAGTCCTATCTAGTGCTGAGTCAGTACATGTGGCTGTTACTCTGTGCTGGCATCAGAGACGAAGCTGGGTCTCATTTTCCTGTGCCAGATATGGCACCCATTGCTGTTCAAACCCCTATAAAAACATAGCGAGGAATTCTGAATTCTGTTCTCATCCAAGTTGCCCACAGAGGGGCTGTAGGACACGCAGTGTGGACCCATGTCATGGCCCAGATGCCGGTAGGCACCCAGGCATGGCGTGGTTCTATCCCAGTCCCCTGATCCCCCCTGTGCTGCTGCCCCGGCTGCCATCTCCTTACCTTTCACAGAGAACAAGACCAGAAGACGTACAGCTGACGACTCTGCTGCCTCCGACTACTGCCCCCCACCCAAACGCCTAAAGACCAACTGCTACAACAATGGCAAAGACCGAGGAGAGGAGGACCAGAGTCGAGGTGACCATGGGCCAGTGAGGAGGCTGGTGGGGTCGATCTCACTTGCAGTCGGGGCAGACGTCAGGAAGGGCCATTCAGCAGGGGTGTGTGCCTGCCTCATGGAGGAAGCCGCTCCCTGACTCCGTGCCACATCTGTGCTCTTTTCTCAACAGAACAAATGGCTTTGGATGTTAGCAACAACAAGAGTAACCTGGAAGGTAAGGGGCTCTTCCCTTGGTGGTCTCCCCTTCACGCCCTGTGTAGTGCTCAGGGTTGAACTTAGCTTTAGCCTGCTTTCCTGCCCTGCTGGAGTCCAAGAGTGCCTTGGCCTTGGGTTGGGGTGGTCTCATCTTTGTTGCTGCATTTAATAGAATACATTGCCTGATTCTGCCCCTGTGAGTGAGCAAGGCAGTGGGGTTGGGGTAGTTTGGCCCAGAGAACCCCAAACCTGAAAACCAGTATCTGTGGCATCTTGGGTCTTCCCAGACAAGAACTGGAGCAGGCTTTGAGGTGCAAGGCAGACACACACTTCACCACGGTCAGTCTCTCAAGCCAACTCTGGTCTGTTTGTCCTGGCTGGGAATTAGCCACTGGAATTAAAACACTGCCCAGAATGTATCAAACTGAATTCAGAATGTGTGAGAACAAATGGACTCTCCCTTGCTTCCTTAGACTGATGTCCTTTCGTTAACAAATATTTATTGAGTGGTTATCTCAACTCTGGGTAGGAAAACAACACCCTGGGGAAAGCTCACATTTGGAGCAGTTCCTCCTGTTGATTCTGGAAACCTTGACACATAATCCTTCCATTCCTCAAGACTCATCACCTATTTGTGCTGCCTGGCTGGGGATGCTTTGTCTCAGGCATTTTTTTTTTTTTTTTTAAGATTTATTTATTTTAGAGAGCCAGAGTATAGGTAGGAGGAATCTCTAGCAGACTCTGCTGAGAGCGGAGCCCAGGGCATGGCTCAGTCCCCTAACTCAGAGATGACTGCCTGAGCCAAAACCAAGAGTCAAATGCTTAACCCGACTGTACCACCCAGGCACCCAGGTCTCAGGCATCATAATGGCCCTGCCCACATGACCAGTGGTGTGAGTGAGTCCTGGCCTGCTGGTGTGAGGGCATCTGGATGTCCTAATAGGAAGGGGAACCCTTGTTCTGAGTACACCCATGGCTGTGTGTGGGGGTGGTTGTAGGCAATTCTTAGGAAGACAAAAGCAAATTGGCCTCACCGTAAATTTCCCAGGTTTGTCTTTAAAGAATCTCAAAGAGTTTCATACCAGGCTCTCCCAAGCAAGTCCCTGTGCTATCATGGCCTTGGCTCTGAGTCCTGCCCCAGGTCTTCCAACATGCCCAGACCTCTGCCTATGTTTGGGACCTCCTGCTTGGGGCTCCTGTTCCGGCCTCTCCCGATCTCTGGAACGAGGCTGGCAGCTTTGAAGCATTGCTGAAAGGAACAGAGCGTGAGGAACCCTTGTGATTTTGCTCGCTTGGAGTAACTGTTCGGAGTTAGACTCAAGGCTTCAGCCCTGGTATTGGGGCTGTAAGTGCTGCCAGTTGCATCCCTGTCTTTCCTGCAGATAGCTGTCTGTCCTGTGGTCGGAAAAACCCCGTGTCCTTCCATCCTCTCTTTGAGGGGGGGCTCTGCCAGACGTGCCGGGTAAGTGTAAGCCTGGCTCTGGGCTTTCTGGCCCCTTCCCTCAGCTCTGCTGTACTTTCCCAGGAAAAAGCACTTGTGTGTCGCCATAGGGAAGGCCCTAGTGAAGCTGTCCCCTCCCAAGGGCTGGCTTTTGCAGCAGCGAAGCTGTCCTGCACCCCAGCTGGTGGCCCTGGAAAGGGGCGCCAGAGCAACCCTGTGATCTGTTCTGCGGTCGCGTGCTAGGGTCTCGGCCAATGGACAAGTGGGGCCTGGAGGTCCTTGGCCCCCAGTCTCACAGGCGCTTCTCTCTGGCTGCCAGGACCGCTTCCTCGAGCTCTTCTACATGTACGACGACGACGGCTATCAGTCCTATTGCACGGTGTGCTGTGAGGGTCGTGAGCTGCTGCTGTGTAGCAACACGAGCTGCTGTCGGTGAGCAGGGCGGGGCAGGCCTGCAGCCCCGAGGGATCCCTGACAAGATGGCTGGGTCCTGGCGAGGGGTCTGCAAGACCATGGTCTTTGTGTCCTTGACGTAGAACTGGGGTGCACAGCTGGGCTGAAGAGTGGTGGTCCCTGAGGGTAGGGAAGCCTTGCTGGAGGTGGGCCGACTTGTGGGGTGCACCAGGGAGCTTTTCTGTGCACCAGCCTGTGGGTTGTGGGTGCACACATTGGTCCTCAAGGGACAGGTCAATGGAGCCTGATTCCTGACACTGTGCCTTCCAGCCCATGGAGAAGAGCACAAGGGGCCCGAGAAGGTTCCAGGCTGCCTGTTGCCATCTTCAGGGGGACTGTGGGGAGCGGCAGGGGATCTGCCTGCTGACGGGGGTGTCCTCCTCCCTTGCTGGCGGGCGCAGGTGCTTCTGCGTGGAATGCCTGGAGGTGCTGGTGGGCACAGGCACCGCGGAGGACGCCAAGCTGCAGGAGCCGTGGAGCTGCTTTATGTGCCTCCCGCAGCGCTGTCACGGTGTCCTGCGGCGCCGAAAGGACTGGAACGTGCGCCTGCAGGCCTTCTTCACCAGCGACCCGGGGCTTGAATACGTAAGCCACATGGAACCCCTGCACCACCCATCCCCAGAGCTTCAGGGGTCTGGAGCACTCCGCAAGTCTGTTGGCAAGAGTTAATGGGAAAGATTCCTTGTACAGACGAGCATCCGAGAGCCGCAGACCTGGTCCCCTTTCTAGCTGTCAGACTTCTCCGGTGTTCCTCCTTCACACCCTCTCACTATATGGATGTTCCCGGGCCTGCTGAAGAAGTGATTACAGAACTAACCAAGCCTTAGTCTTAGCGGAGCTGAAGAGGGAAGGGGAACCTGAGACATAACACTGAAATCGTGGTGGGAGTGGATTTTCCTGGGCTCCTGCCTGCAGTTCTTGGAGGGAGGCTCCAGGTCATTCCTGTGTAGGGAATCGTGTTTGTGTGTGTGCATCTGTATCAAAGTCGCAGTCTATGTCCATGTCTGAGGGAAGGATGGCTGTTCAGGCCCAGAGCTCTCCAGGGGATCCCAGCTAGGAAGTTGCAGAGCCACAGGGTTTGTGACTCAGAGGAAGGTCAGCCCTGCCCTCCCAGAGGCTGAGTCTCACCCCCTCCACCGTGACTTCCATGACCTCCTTCTTTAACCTGGCAGGAAGCCCCCAAGTTATACCCTGCGATTCCCGCAGCCCGAAGGCGGCCCATTCGAGTCTTGTCCCTGTTTGATGGAATTGCAACAGGTGAGTTTGGAGTTTATGTAGGGACGCTCACCTGCTCCACGTGTCCTGTCATCAGTGCCAAGACAGACCCCTGGGATGACCTGTTGAGAGAAAACCACGGGCTCCTTGTTTCTCTCCTCAAACCTCTCTACCATTTCACCTATTGGGCCTCCTTTGGGCCTTTATAAGGGCAGGTATTTCTTAGCTGTGTTGGAATTATTTATTACATGCAGGTATCTTAGAAAATGATTTTCCTGTTCCATAAGGTTACATCTGTTGGAGCTGAATTGGGCAGGTCCTGATACCTCCTCTTTTGGTGCTCTCCCATTTCCCTCAGCTTGCCCAAGGCCCTAGGAAGCATGGCATGGCCAGCACGCATGCTGCCTCTGGGGGACTTGTCTGATCAAACTCATTGAATCCGAAAAGCTACCCTGTGATGTGTTGTCAGGAATATCTCTATGCCCAGAGCAGGGAGCGGTAGAAATGAGCTGTTTGCATCATTTGTACTTAATGTGTGTACTTTGGTGTCCAGAATCCTAAGTCATTGACAGCTTTTAATGACTCCCCTAGGTCATTACTTTGTGGTCCCCAACTCTTCTTGGGTCTTCAAGACTATCTGTATTGGTGCAGATCATGCCTAGTGGAACTGGGCCTTGGCTCTGCCACCAGGCCTTGAGGTTGTTTTCTAAACATGGTTTTGGTGCAGATTCCTGTCTGTGTGTCTGTGTTTGACTGTGCTAGGTGGTAGGTTCTGGGGCCCCGGCTATGTGCCTGTCCATTTCAGTAGGTCCTGCGGTGGGCTCTGCCACTTACCTATGTATTTTCTTCATGAAAGTCACCATCCAGGGAGCCTAGTGTAGCCAGCGTGCGGTCTCTGTGGCATCCGCGTGGGTTCCCTCGAGGACCATCGTGTCCTTGCTGGAGATGGTTTAGAATCACTGGAGGGAGGGTGCCCGGGGAGGACAACCCTGATGTACTTCCTGTCCCCCGACACCCTATAGGGTACTTGGTCCTCAAAGAACTGGGCATCAAAGTGGAGAAGTACGTCGCCTCTGAGGTGTGCGAAGAATCCATTGCTGTTGGAACTGTGAAGCATGAGGGGAACATCAAATACGTGAATGACGTCAGGAACATCACAAAGAGAAATGTGAGGGCAGCCTGTACTCCTGTTGGGCTCTGCCCTACCCACCCCTTCTTGCTCCTCCATGCTGTCAGCCTCACACATCCTCATGCCCACGTGGTCCCCTTCCCAGGGCCCAGGGCCCTGGTAGAAGAGCGAACCAGGGATTGCATCGAGCTGTGCTGCCAAGACCCACAAGTTGGCAAATCATTCAAAATGATTTAGAATTTTGGAAATCTGGGGCATTGAGTTGTCTTGGTTGAGAAGAAGATTTGGGGGACTTAACTGACGAAGTGAGATGCTAGGAGTGAGTTGTCTTTTTTTCTTCGCAGTAGGGTTCACACCAGACATGGATATTGAACCCGTAACCCTGAGATTGAGAGTTGTGTGCTCCACCAACTGAGCCAGCCACACACCCTAGAAAACCCTAGGGTTTTCTCATCCTCACCCCCCACTGAGAGCGACTATTTTTCTCTCACAGATTGAAGAATGGGGCCCCTTTGACTTGGTGATTGGTGGAAGCCCATGCAATGATCTCTCCAATGTGAACCCTGCCAGGAAAGGCCTGTATGGTGAGCATTCCTAAGAGACCCTCTGTCACCTGAGTGCTGAGAAGGACTGGTCTCAGGAGGAATTGTTGTCTGGCAACTTTATGTACGTTGTATGTCCTCTCCTCAGAGATAGTATAGTAATGAATTACTGCCCTGCTGATGCCTGTGTCCTTAGTCCTTCCAGAGGAGTGCAGGTAGAAGGGAACTATATGGTGTCGGCTGTAGTCAGGCAATCACTGGGAACCCACTGGTGTCTCTATGGACGGTTGGGCTAAGGAATTTGAACCTGCCTCTGCCATCTTCTTTTGTGTCTTAGAGGGCACAGGTCGCCTCTTCTTTGAGTTCTACCACCTGCTGAACTACACACGCCCCAAGGAGGGGGACGACCGGCCCTTCTTCTGGATGTTTGAGAATGTGGTAGCCATGAAGGTTGGCGACAAGAGGGACATCTCTCGTTTCCTGGAGGTGAGATCACCTTTGGTCCAGGTTGTTGAGACAACAGGGAACACCCTCTTGGCATTGGGGATTGGTTGGGTGTTTCTGCTCTTGGGAGTAATCCTGGGCTCCTAGTAGAGGACACGGCGAAATCCAAAACTAATGGAGTCATGTGGGTGATTCTTTTTTAGTGCATGGAAAATATTTGATCTCTAACTTCAACCAGACCCCCTGAAGTCAGATGATGAAATCCTCTACTTTTGGGGGCCTCAGGAGATTTGACTAAACTCTGTTTACTCCAGGGAGTTTTTTCTCATCCCTGTTTTGACAACTGCTACTTTAGGGCTACAGTCGCTTCATTATGAAACATTATCATCAGGCATTAGAGTAAATGCTTTTTATACACTTCATTTTATTCAAAACTCTGCCGCCTACATTCTGTAGGAGAGGTTATAGAACTGGCCAGTTTCCTCACGGCTTTGTGAACCTGGCAAAATGGTGACAGAAGCTGTGTTTTGTTAGTTCTGCATTCCTGCAGCCAGGAACCCCCAGCTTGGCAGATGCCAATTTTGAGCTGCCTTTCCTGCCAGAGTTCTTGATGGGGAATTGGTCTGTCTGCTGGCTGGCAGGAACCATGCTGCTTCTATAGCTGGGGTGGTGGTGGTAGGGGGCCTGTCACCTACCCAGGTCAGACCCCACTCCAGCTGGCTTCCACTTGAGTTCTGATATGGGCTCCCAGCGGCTGTCCCTCCTCTCTCTGCAGTGTAACCCAGTGATGATTGATGCCATCAAAGTGTCTGCTGCTCACAGGGCCCGCTACTTTTGGGGCAACCTGCCGGGAATGAACAGGTAACAAGGGGCTCAAGGTGGGACAGGTAACAGCCAAGTTAAGTATAACTAATGATGTGAGGCCGAACTGTGAACTCGTGTGACTCAGAGACCCATTCAAGCCTTCTAGAAAGCACTGGCTCTGCTGAGAAATGCCCCCACCTAGGATTCAGACCAGTCCCCGGTGCCATGTTTGAAGCCTTTTTGGGAAGCGTGGCACCGACCTAGAAATCTGAGGCTGGGATTAGTCTCCTCTGACTTAGTCCCACTCTGCCCGTGGGACAGGTTCTTAAAAAGGGCCTGGTGCTGAAACAGCATGGACAGAGTGCTGATGCTTCTGTATCCTACCTCTTCAGTTACTCTCCTGTTGGGAAATACAAGTCCATGGTTAGACGATGTGAGCCCTGGTGGTGAGCCCCATGGCGACCAAACCAGTGGCAAAGCTGAGATAACCTGTCCCCTTGGATTTCCTTAACCAAGAGCTTTTCCCAACTTTATTAGTCTTTGCATGTTGAAAGCCACAGAGTAAGTGTCTTTGCTGAAGATTCATTATCTCCTCCATGTGGTTTCCAGGGGAACAACCTGCTAATTAAGATAGAAAATGTGATGGTAATATGACATCCAAGACTTGCAAATTGCAAGTTAAGCTTAAAAAAAATTTTTTTTTCCTTCAGAAGAAAGTGCTGGAAGCATAATAACTTTCAGGCATTTAGCAAAGTGTGAACAGAGGGGAGAAGTTGCTAGAATAGATAGTAGGATTTCTGTTGGATATGTTGCATTTTTATTTGGCTAATTAGCCAGTGAAATGGAAAATGTTCATGTCGGATGAAGAGGGCTCTTCGCTCAGCAGTCGAGCTCTCCCACTGTGCCAGGCGTTGCTGTATGTGCTGCCAGCTTAGTGCTGAACACATTAGATGTCAGTCTTGGCTCTCATGGAGTTGACATGCTAATGGGGGTTGAGTAGCAAAGACCGTACATTTCATGGTCCTGGCTGGAGGTGGGGGCATCAGAGGAATTGATGGGGAGGCTGCTTATTCTGGCAGGGCCTTTAAGGGAAGGAATGGAGCCATGCAGTTGATTGAGGGAAGAATGAACATTCCAGCAGAAGGAATAGGGAAAGGGTCGATGGTGAACAGTGAATTGGAAGAGCAGCTCAGAGAATTGTGTTGCCGAGTGGCCCAGAGTGGCTGGGACAATAAGGCAGAGGCCTTGAGTATGGGCCAAATTGTGTGGCACTTGAGAGTTAATGCATGGGAACACATGAGTCATTTAAGTAGGTGAGAGATAGGGACGCCTGGGTGGCTCAGTTGGTTGGATGACTGCTTTCGGCTTAGGTCATGATCCTGGAGTCCCGGGATAGAGTCCCGCATCGGGCTCCCAGCTCCACAGGGAGTCTGCTTCTTCCTCTGACCTTCTCCTCACTTATGCTCTCTCTCACTGCCTCTCTTTCAAATAAATAAATAAGATCTTTTAACAACAACAACAAAAAAAGACCTAATCTTTAAAAAAAAAAAAAAGTAGGTGAGAGATACATCTCAGGTTCGTCGTAATTGCTCGTAGGAGGATAGACAACAGCAAGATGAGGGCAGCAGTGGGGAGACCAGTGAGGGTGGGTTTTCAGAGGAGGACCCCAGAAGGCACCATACATGCATTCATAGTCCGCACAATGCAAGCGTGGGTCTCTGGGGGCTTGGCAGCTCATGAATTCTGTGGAACTTAGCAGGAGGGATTAGATTGTAGGTAATGTCAGGGTAGGAGTAACAGGATTTGCTGATGTCTTGAATGTAGAGTATCCGATGAAAATCGTCTGCAGAGCCTCCAGAGCATTCTGCCTGAGTTACTAGTGGCTATAGCTGGGCCCTGCAGGCTCGAGGATGGGTGACCCAACCATCACTGGGTCACAGACCTAAATACAGCTGTCTGACCCAGTGCCTAGGTTGTGTAGATCTCAGTCCTACAGTCAGCACACTTAGGGCTGTGCTCTGTCCCCCAGCTCCTTTGGGTTCATGGAAGAGTCAAGATTGGGGGTAGGCAGGCATTTAGTCTGGAAGGTAAGGTCAGGAAAATCTGACAGAATCTAGGGAAATGGTTTGGGTGATTCAGTGGCCTCTCTTTTGGGCATCATTAGTTCTTAATCTGATTTCCCTTTGGCCTTGAAGTTCCTTACACAGGGGTTGCTGTGGTGTTCATCATCTCAATACATTCAGACTTTTTGCTGACTTTTCTCCTCTGGAAAGCTTAACCACTCAAGTTCTAGCCCTTTGCCTTCTCAGGCATCTGTCTGCCTCTCTGCATTTGCAGGTTTAAGTAATGAAAGTGATAAGGATTATTGTTACCATCAACCATCTCCTGTCCTTACCTGTACCTCTGGTCAGCCCTGAAACTGCCCAGAAGCTGCCTCACCAGCCATATGCCACCAGATCATGGATTTCATGTGCTGGTAGCAGCAGGTAGATTGCAAAGACCTAATCCAAGCTCCTGAGGCCCAGAGAGGCAGCCTGGCTTGGCTTGGGTCACTCAGTGAGCAGTGGGGCCAGACTGGTGGGGACTCCGGACTCCTAGTGTGCTTTCCTTCACCCTATTCTCTTTGCAAGAAGGCTCTGAGTAATACTAAAACTTGAGAAGGGGGAGCTTTTCCTCTTGGACATTGGGCTGCCCTCTCAAGGGGCTAGTCTGTTCCTGGCTTTGGTACATAGTCTTGTGTTCTTGCCAGGCTCATTTCTTACCAGGTAATTATAACAAGGTCACTGCCAGAGCACATTTTGCGGTCTTCGTCCCTCACTCGTTCCCACCTTGGGAAGTGCTTAGCCGAGGCCTCTTTATAGTTGGTAGAAGAAAGTAATGGGTTTTGGATGTCCCCAGGCCCGTGATAGCATCAAAGAATGATAAACTCGAGCTACAGGACTGCTTGGAGTTCAATAGGACAGCAAAGGTAAGACGTGCTAACAAATGGTCTCTGGAAATGCACTTGGTGACCTCCAAGCGAGGACTTGACCTTGGTGTCCATTTTGTTCCTACCCCGCCTCCCCACAATTCCCTGGTGTTGGGCCTCTTTCCCCACTTAATTGTTCTGTCCCATCTTAAAGCAAAGGCACAGAATAGGAGAGGTTCTTGATACACAAATAAGCACTACGAGAAAAGCTGACTAGCTTTCCAGTTGCAGATGCAGAACTTCATAGAGATAACTGCAACTCATCTTCCCAGTAACAAATGAGTAATTTTACTTTTGCCACAAAAGTTGTGTACTATTATAATTATATGAAGACCTCCATAAACTTAACGTTTATATCAGGCTAGGTTCCATTCATTCAAAATCCAGGGGCCATCCTCAAAATCTGGGTGGGATTTTAACTTTTGCTTATTCCTGCCTGATGACTAACTGGCGTTTTCTTGGCCCCCATGTGATCTCATTTATGGTCACTTTTATCTGTTGTTCTCTGTGAGGCTGGTCCTTCCTGTTCATTAACTTCTTGGTGTTCGTGGGAAGCACAAAATGTTCTTGCTTCCAGCTCTCCTTTTCTCATCCCCTCTGTGAGCCTGCCTCCCTCTCTTCCCCCGCCTGCCCACCCTCCTCCCATCTTCCCTAGGTGCTTATGAGCCTTGACTTGACCTAGACCCTCCAAACCCGTGCTCACTCCATGATGTCGTTTTGTTCTCCAGTTAAAGAAAGTACAGACAATAACCACCAAGTCGAACTCGATCAGACAGGGGAAAAACCAACTTTTCCCTGTTGTCATGAATGGCAAAGAAGATGTTTTGTGGTGCACTGAGCTAGAAAGGTGAGCAGGGCTGCACGTGAAGAGGGAAATCTCACAGGCAGAGAGAAAGGGGAAGAACTTGAAGTTAAGGCACACAGCATAAATGGGCAGGTGTTTGCCTTAATTCTGCATGGTCTCACTGACCTATGTTAGTGGGGCTGGGAGTAATACTTTTTCAGACTTAGTGCTGAGTTTCCTGGTAGAAGTGGCAGAAGGGTGGTGGTGGTGAGCAGTCTGAAACATGAGGTCATTAGACCACACCATCTCTGTTTCTGCTGTGCTGCCCTGGCATTTTATGTGCCCTAGCCTGCTGGGCCTCCAGGGCATATGAGGAACCAGGTAAAGAAAACCCCACTGACTTGCCCATTGGCTTTTTCTCAGGAGATTCCCTCTGCCAGGTTGCTGGTCTAAAGCTGGTTCCTACTTAGCCAAAAAGTGTGTCGTCTTCTTCCATTTATTTGGCTAAGTTGGTAGTTTAATTGTTTAGCCTCAGAGAGCCAGCTGTTGGATTTCAGTTCTTTTTTCCTTCTGTTTTTCCTGTTTATTTTGTTCTTATTGTTAGAAATGAAAGGGCTATGAATATTCTGCTTTACATTTTTGGCTGCATCTCAAAGGATTTGATAGAGTACTTTCATTCCAGATACTTCAGTCCTGCAACTGGTTTTATATCTTTAACAATAGTTATCTTAGTCTGAAAATTAACTTCTGACTCATTGAAAGAAGCTGTTGGATAACCTTGCACATTCATCTTGTGGGTTATTCTGTATGTTGAGACCTAAGCCTTACATGGTAGGCTGGCCCTGTGATACTAGGTGGGTGCCTAGTGGAGTGGGTGCCCACTTACAGGCACTGTATAGGCCCAAGGTGTTACATCTTTGGCATGTTTCTTAACACCCATTCAGCCATTGGCCCATTGGTGTACTTTTTAGTATTAGATTGTAACCCTGGGAAAGACTGAGGTTTTCCCTCAGACTGGTGTATCTGAAGCCTCTTAACAGGCCTGGTAGAATCCCATAGAGGAAGCTCTTGGTATATTTGGTTGCCATCTGCCATTAAGTCCAGCTTGGCCCTTGATCTAACAACTGGCTTTTAAGAGGGAAAGAAAATGCAGGATATTTCGGTGTTCTTAGGTTAATTATCTGAGCATCTGATGATCCATTTCTGTCAGTGTCCTTACTTCTCAAGGAAATTCCCTTTCCTCCTCTTGTGGTTTGAAGGCAGGTACATGTCTGTTCGCTTACTGTCTGGCTTCCTTGGCATTTATTCATTCACTCACTCAGTCACATGGGAAGGGTCCACTGAGCCCCAGCTATGTGTCAGGAGCACAGTGCTAGTGCTTGGGGATGCACTCAGCAGACATCCTCCTAGAGGAACTGTGCCCTCTGTGAGGGCACTGTTATTTGTGTTCTGAAGAACCGGTTGATCTGACCTTGAAGGTCAACGAGAGGTCATGGGAAGGCCTGGTTGGCCTGATGGAAAGTATGGGACACAGGGCAGAAAGAACAGTGCCATGCTGTTCGTGTGAGACTCTCCCTGAGGCAGTAAGCATGCTGGAAGGGGTGCTTCTGACTCCCTGTCTTTTTATTCTGGTGCCCATCCCCCCCACCCACCAGGATCTTCGGCTTTCCTGTACACTACACGGATGTGTCCAACATGGGCCGTGGTGCCCGCCAGAAGCTGCTTGGGAGGTCCTGGAGTGTGCCTGTCATCCGACACCTCTTCGCCCCCCTGAAGGACTACTTTGCCTGTGAATAGCCCTCCCAGGCACCCTGAGCCCAGGAGCACTGGGGCTTGTGGGGGTAGAGCCAGCACCCAGTAGGTACAGCCCACGCTCTACCCTTCCCCAGCTCAGCATTGTGGGGTCACGCCACACAACCTTGGCAGGAGCAGAGCCATGTGACCCCCTCCTGGCAGGGGGAACCCAAGGTGCTGCCACCTCCTTCTGCACAATTCAGATCCAGCCGCTAGGAGCGGCCAAACACGGTGCTCATTTTGTCTTCTCTGAAAACTTTTAAAACTTGAAGTAGGTAGTAAAATGGCTTTTTTTCCCTCCTGGGTTTACTGCTCAGAGAAACAATGGCTAAAGTACCAAAACCACAGTGCCGACAGCTCTCCAATACTCAGGTTAATGCTGAAAAATCACCCGAGACAGTTACTGGTAAGGCTTTGATAAATATTTTTTTTTTTTAAATAAACCATCTGTGGCTCCTTATTTCCAGGAGCACGCAGTGGTAGACATGTAGCTGAGGGACATTTTAAGGGCCCTGGGTGTGTTTTTTCTCTAGGGCTAGCAGAAGAGGAAAGGATGCCTGTCTGTCTTGAATTTTACCCAGCACATTCCCTTGGCCTCAGTGTAAAGGGCTGGGACCTGCTGTTAGGGTCCATGTAGAGTATTTTCCATAATGATGATGATGTCAGCAGGAATGATCTCATCATCACATTCAGGGCTATTTCCCCTCCCACCCCCCCACAACAAACCCAAGGGGACAGCCACCCTTCACTAAATCCCCTCCAGGTGACTGCAATAGAACCCTCCAGGTTGCTCAGGAAGGGGTGGGCTGGGTTATCTGCTGCTGTGTACCATGCAGACAGGTTATGGCTTTGCTCCTCTCCCTCTGTCTGCCCCGTGTGAAGGGAGCAAAGGAGGAGGCTTAGGGAAGGCATCCCCTCCACCCCCAGAATGCACCCTCCGGACTACTCTGCAGGCACAGGTCCCCAAATGAGAAGTAGGATGCCCCGAAACCTCAGCCTTTTCCTAAACTGAGCAGCAGTGACAGCTGGGGCATAAGCACATTCCCCTCCCTTTCCCCTCCTCTCAGAGATTGCAGGGGGAAAACTGCAATAAAAAAGCTCGATCTTCCCTCCAGAGATTTTAAAGTCCTTTTGTATCCCATGAGAAGTTTTTAGTGGGGGATGGGAGGTTGGGCAAGCTGCATTTCAGAAATGCTGTCGTAATGGTTTTTAACAACTTTTACTCTTCTTACTGGTGCTATTTTGTAGAATCAGGAACAACATTGACAGGTTTTGTGGGAATTTTTTATACACTTTTTTTAAAATCACAGACTTATATTTTTATGTTTTTAACATTTTCATAAATTTTTTTTTTGTAACTGGAGCCACATAACAAGTATGGGGGAAAATTGTGCCTTGTTTCAACAGTTTTGCTAATTTTTAGGCTGAAAGATGACAGATGCCTAGAGTTTACCTTATGTTGAATTAAAATCAGTATTTCTCTAACAGTCTGGTGTCCCTTCTTTCCAGGTCAGATGGGTGGGATGTTGGGGAGGGCCTGGTGAAGTGGAAAGGTGGGAGTTCAAGTTGGTCATTGGTTCATGCAGCAAGCACAGTGCAGGAAATACCGGTGTGATCCCGTGGAGTGGTCTAGAACACTGGTCCCCAAACTCCAGTGTACCAGCTTCCTCTGTGAGGCTCATTAACGTGGAGGTCTCTGGACCCCAACTTGAGTTTCTGATTGATTCATTGTCTCGTGTAAAACTCAAGAATTCTGTGCTGCTGGGCTAGTGAGTCAGTTTCTAAACCTTGGTTCTCAAAACAAGGGACTGGAGCTTTTGAGTTCACGTAAAGGCTTAAGGTTTGGGACAGCCACCTGACAACGCTCTTGGGGAGCCGATCCAGATGGTTGATGACTCAAGAATCCCAGGGCTGTTTTCCCCAGTTCTTCATGCCTGTGGATGCCCTTGCATCTGGTTGCCTTGCTCCCAAGTTGTCCTGTCTCTGTCCAGTAAGTGGACTGGCTGGGGTGGGGCCCATGATTCCAGCCTAGCTGCTTGTGGCCACAGCTCTTTGGAGTGTGTACCCATTGCTCTGCAGTTTACCTGGTCCAGTTAACCTTGTGTCCCAATCCCCCCAACCCATCCTGCCATAGTCCCATCACTAGACCTAGCTTTGGGTCAGAGACCAGGAGCCAGTTTGCCTCTCCACTCATTTTAGTCAGCTGGTGCGTGCAGAGGGAAAATTGTGGGGGAAAGAAAGCCCATGCAATGGATCAATTGGATGTGGCAACTGTATGAGCCTCTCAGTCCCTTCAAATGGAAGAAAGGCTCTCATCCTGGCCACTGCCACGGCTCTAGTTATGTGGCTTACTAAGGTAAATGTTGGAGAGGTGGATGAGAAGTGTTGCGTGTGAGTCACCTTGGTGAGACCTTCGGCAATTAGCAAGTGGCTTGGCAGTTCTCTGAGGTGTTGGGGCCCCGGGGGCCTCTGCTGCCCTATTAAGCCACCTTGTATACAGTGCTGCACAGAACACCAGCACAGGATGAGACAGAATAAACAGCCCCGGCCTCGAAACCCCAAGGGCGCAGGTGGACTGCCCCTGCAGGTGAGGGGCTCTTGGGTTGGCCCAGTCTGTCTAGACAGACTTCCTGTGGCAGGCTGGGGGCGGGCTTTGGAGGGGCAGCTGTCTGTGCAAGATGGGGGTTCTGTTTGAATCTGTATCATCCCAGGCACAATGGCAGGGGGAGGACGAGAACTTTCTGATTTTGGGATTGGAGTTAGACCTTGTGTCAGTCATGTGTAGGCCCTTTCTGAAGCAGTCTTCTGTTGCCTGGGGCTCTAGCCAGGAAGGTTGCATCTCTAACAGGTAAGGACCATAAATCCTACTTTCTCCCTAGGGCTGCTGTGAAGGTTCAAGGGCATGATGTGTGCATGCAGTAAGCCCTTACAGGTCCTGGATGGCATTGTGATAACAGAAGCCAGTATTAGTCAATACAGTGTTAATGCCCGTGTGTTGGTAGTGGTGGTGACATCCATTAATTATTTGTGTTTAATAAACTCTTAAAAAGGAAGGGCAGGGCAGTAACCTCCCAGGTGTTTCCCAGTAGCTGGGCAGATGACGCCAACTGTAGTGACAATAGTATTTGGTGTGTTCCTCACTGCCTGCCCCCAACATCATGTTGTCTTCTGGTCCTTGTTAGGGAGAGCAGATGGGGGTGATTTTGGCATCTGCCACCCCAAAGACCTGCTGAAGGGATCTTGCAGGGACTGGTTCACAGCTGTTTGGTGGTGGGGGAAGTGCCCCCTAGACAGGGTCTCTTACCTAACCTCATTCCCTGGGGTTTTCCAGCCAACTGCTTCTGGAACGATAACTGTTCAATCCCTGCACCTGGTTCTTGATGACTGCAGTGTGACCAGGTGTCTACCCTGTCTTCGCACACTCCTGACTTGTGTGACCTTGGGGTTGCTCCGTGTACTCTGACTGCCTCAGTTTGACAAAGTGTGAAACGGGTGATGATCACCTTGCAGGGTTGATTGTGGATCGAATGATCAAGGCATGTGAGGCATGTGGGAGAGTGCTTGTGAGTAGGAAGCATTGGGTAAAGGGCAGCTGCTTTGTTACTGTTGGAGAAGCTTCCTAGCAACCCCGAAGTGAGGCCCTGATTGCTCTGATTACCCGGAAGGGAGCTAAGACTCAGAGAGTTCCCATAACTGACCCAAGGCCGCACAACCAGAGGTGAAGGAGTTGGGAGTCTGTTCTGTGAAGCCCCAGTAGCCTGCTATTTCTTCTTGGTCCCACCTGCACCGGTTTATTTTGGGGTGTGTGTGTGTGTGTTTTGTGTTTGCTGTTTTGCTGGAGCTTGAAATTATCTGCTGTGCTTGGCAGCCCGGAGTACAATTTGCCCACCTTCCTTGCTTCTTTCTCTGATTACCTTCTTCCAGCCTACCTCCTCTAACCCTTTCTTTCCTCCTTTCTGCTTTTGCTCCTCTCTTCCTTCTTTCTGTTTAACTGTACCGATTCCTTTAAATTTTTGTGTAAAATTTCAGATATACAGAAAAGTTGCAAGAACAGTACAAAGAATTCCTAAATACCTATCACCCAGATTCCTCAAATGCTATTTTGCCACGTGTGTTTTGTCATCCTCGCTCTACATTGTTTTTGTCTGAATCATTCAAGAGTAAGTTGCAGAGATGATATCTCTTTACCCTTAAATTCTTCAGTGTGTATTTCCTAAAAAAACAGAACATTTTCTTACATAATCACAATACATTTTTCAGTATCCGGAAATGAACAGTCACTTACTTCCTTACCAATCTATGGGCCTTATTTAGATTTTGCCAGTTGCTGCAAAACTCTGGTCTGGTATCCATTCCAGAACCACACACTGCACTTGTTATTTTTTATTTTTAAAATTTAGCTGTGAAACGTACAAACAGAGCTGTGCATAGATCTTGGTATTTCAGACCTTATAACCACCTGTGCTCTGTGAGCTTGGGTTCATCCTGCGGTCTCAGCATTGCAGAAAGGAAACGGAGGCTGGCGTTACTGGAGCTGGTGGTTGCTTACTCTGAGTCTTTGCCCATGCTATGCTCTGCCTGGAACAACCTCCTCGCCAGACTAGTCCTCCGGTTCTTGCCTCTTCCAGGAAGCCGCCTTTGCCTCTAGGCAGGATTAGGAGCCATTCCCTAATCTGAGTCCCCCTTCTGTGTGCATATATAGAGAATCTAAGTACAAAACACTCTGTATTAGAATTTATTTTTGTGGTTCTCTTCCCCTTGAGCTTGTGTGGTCCCTAAGGCACCTGAGACCTCCCAATACCATTTTTTCGTTCAGTAAACTTGTCATGCATTTGGAAAACCTAGGCCTGGAAGTCCTAGTTTTTTGTTTTTGGAGAGGGGATTCACAATTTCTACTTGTGATAATGATAATCACGTCCATGTTAACACAGTTGGTTAAAAGACACTATTGAAGTCCCCATAGCTCTTTGTCTTTCTGGGTAGAAACTCTTTTTCTTATCACTCTCTGGCCTTTTGCAGTCAAGGCTGAATCTGACCCAGATAACCTTGACTACCCGCCTCCTGAGGGAGGAAAGTAGACTCTAAGCAGGTCACATGCCCCTTTCCCATCTCTTTGGGAGCAGATCCTGGGAGGAAAATGAGTTTTATTTTGGAGGTGGTTGCTCAGAATATTTTGGTAATGCCCTGTGTTCCCAGAATCGGGTCCAAACTCTAGCCTGCCACTTGAGGCCCTTATTGACTTGTCTCATCCTCCACATTTATGCCCTCCGCCAACCAAAGTCGCCTTTAGGTAATGCTGACAACTAATTGAAGTTAATGAAATACTAACATTAATCAGAAGAGACTCAGGAACCACTGACATTTACTGAGCATCTACAGTGCGCTAGAAGTCATCTAAGACCATTACACACATCTCATGTGATTCTCTTAGCAGGGTCAGGATTTGAACCCAGACCTGCTGGCTTTGTTACTTAAGAAATTCACTTAGCCTGCTGGAAACTTCATGTCCTTGTGCATAAAATGGAGGTAATTCGCGTTGCTCCACAGCACTTGTGAATGTTTTTACTCAATTACCCATGCTTCCTGTCAGTACCCTATGATGCCAACATTACTATTATTGCTGTAATCATTAGGCTACTGGGCTCTTTACTGTATCCTCTGGTTTGCCCTTTCCTACTCCAAATCTTTGACAGCAAATCTTTTTTTTTTTTTTTAAGATTTTATTTATTTGTCAGCACAACCGGGGGACAGTGGCAGGCAGAGGGAGAAGCATGCTCCCCGCTGAGCAAGGAGTCCCATGCAAACTCGATCCCAGTACCCTAGGAGCATGACCTGAGCCAAAGGCAGACGGTTAACTGACTGAGTCACCCAGGTGTCCCTCCTACTTCAAATCTTTTGCTAGGTTAACATTTCATCTTTTATTTAAAGATTTTATTTATTTATTTGACAGAGAGAGATCACAAGTAGACGGAGAGGCAGGCAGAGAGAGAGAGAGAGAGAGAGAGAGAGGGAAGCAGGCTCCCTGCTGAGCAGAGAGCCCGATGCGGGACTCGATCCCAGGACCCTGAGATCATGACCTGAGCCGAAGGCAGCGGCTCAACCCACTGAGCCACCCAGGCGCCCCAACATTTCATCTTTTAGAGCAAGTATCACCTCTGGGGGCCTTCCCAAACTGCTTGGGTAAGGTCAGGGTCCTTGTGATGTAGTCTTGGAGTGCTGCATTTGGGGGAGACACTGGTAGTTCTGATGGTTAAAAAATTGAAATGCCTCCAGACCACTCGATAAACAGCTCTTGCCCCAGCTCCCTGCAGACTTTGGTGACTAATTGGTAAGACTTGACCCAGAAGGAGGCTTCCAGGACCCTACTTCATTCAGTGTTAGGTGCTGTCACCTTTGCCACACATAGCTCCTGACTAGCACCAAGTCTGGTTTGTGATTAAACAGTGATTTGAGCCATTGGTCTTGTCCTCTGCCTCCCCTGCCAAATAGGAAACATTTATTTTTAATTATTATTATTATTATCTTAAAGAATTTTTTCTTTCTTTCTTAAATTTTCATGAATAAATGATATCTAGACAAAAACCCAGCTCAAAACAATCGGTCATCTTCTGTGATGCTGTCAATTGACCTCTCTAAGCCTCAGCTTCCTTTTCTGTAAAGTAGGTTTCATTCATTCTTTCAGCAAGTCAGGCACTGGGACACTGGACTTAGAAGATCCTCGCTTCTGTGGAACTTAAGGAAAGGCAGACAGTAAAGGCATAAATGAACAAATAAGATTTCACAAGTACTAAGAGGAAAATAAACGGATGACGAGATTACAGGGTCAGTACAGAGTGGTCACAGAATGTATCTCTGTGGTGACTTTTAAGCCGTTCCTCAAAGTGCCTATCAATTATCTTTATTATCAGATAACCCACTTTTTAAAAAAAAAAGATTTTATTTATCATAAGTAGGCAGAAAGGCAGGCAGAGAGAGGGGGAAGCAGGCTCCCCGCTGAGCAGAGAGCCCGATGTGGGGCTCGATCCCAGGACCCCGAGACCATGACCTGAGCCTAAGTTAGAGGCTTAACCTTTTGAGCCACCCAGGCGCCCCAGATAACCCACTTTTGTAGATATTCATTGGAAAACCAATTCTTTTAACTCCTGAGGTGGAGGATCCAAATCGGATCCCGCCATCTAGGCGGAGTCACACCCGGTCTGGGGCGGGATCTCATTGGCTTTGTCAGACCACGTGGTCGGCAGCCGGCGCCCCGCCCCTTGGGCGCCTCAGCCGTCGATCACTGACCGGGCCCCGCCCCCGGCGCGCGCCTGAGTCCCTCTCTATAAAAGGAGCCGGCGCGCAATGACGAGCCTGTACGTCGGCGCGTAACGGGGGGGTGCGTGTGAGGTCATCGCGCGGGCGGGCGGGCGGGGTCGGGCGGTTTGAACGAGACGAAGACGGAACCGAAGCAGGGCACGGGCAGTGGACGCGGTCCTGCCGAGAGCCGGTGAGCCAGCTAGCGGGCACGGGGCGGCGGCCGGGGAACGACCGGGTGGGCCTCGGGCCAGGCGGGCGCCGGCGGGCCCTGCGGGCGGTGCCTGGGCCGCTCTCCACTGCAGTGCATATCGGGCCGGGTGGGGGGAAGGGCGGGGCCGTGACCCGATGCGCGGGCTGGCCTGGGGGCGCGCGCTCAGCTCTGCCAGGGGCGGGGCCTCGGGCCGGAAGTGGGGGCTGCCCCTCGGCAGCGTGGGGGTTCTGGGCCGCCGCCTAGGTGTGGGACTCCGACAGCGGTGGCGAGAGGTTCCGGGTTAGTTGGGCCGGGGTAGGGGGTGTGTGTGGTTCAAGTGAGTCCTGCTGGGAGCTCTAGCGACCCCCACTGTAGGGGGGCGGTGTCACCTGATGGTCAAGAGTTCGGTTTTGAATTCAGACCGTGGTTCCATTCCCTGCTGTGCGACCTTGGGCAGGTGCCTGAACCTCTCAGGTTCAGTTTCCTTATCTGTAAGACGGGGACAACAATAAGACTGTCTGCGGAAAGCTCTTGTCACAGCACGTGGCAACAAGTAAGAGCTCAATGATCTCCTTCCTTTCTTCACTGGGCATCTGTTGGGCGGTGTGCTGAGCAAAGGCCTGCTCTCTAGGCGTCTGCATTGTGGTGGGGAGGCAGATAGGAACCAAGGAAATGAATACATGAACAAGATAATTTCATATAATTACTATGAAGACAATGTAACAGGGTGATACAAACAGTGCTTTTCCAGTCCCTGCTTCACAGCTGCCCTGAGGTGCTTAAACACAGTTTGGCCTCTCCCCCATTTTGAGGATGAGCATCCTGAGGCCTGTCAAAGGGAAGGTACACCAGGCCTAGCATTCACTTACCTGTTGGGGTGTTGTAAGATAATAATAGCAGCTCTTGGCTAATTGGGCACTTGCTATGTGCCAGGCATTGTGTTAAGTGCTTGATGTGGCATTGTATCATTTAAACATTTTTTTTTTAAGATTTTTTTTTTTTTTGACAGAGATCACAAGTAGGCAGAGAGGCAGGCAGAGAGAGGGGGGCCATGACCTGAGCCGAAGGCAGAGGCTTTAACCCACTGAGCCACCCAGGCGCCCCGGCATTGTATCATTTAATACCACACTATCTCAGATTCTATCTTCATTTTACAGTTGAGGGATTGAGACTCCGAAAAGTCAAGTGATTTACTTTATGCTGTCCAGCAGTTGGCTGAAGCCACATCTGTGATCATGAGTCAAGGCTTTCATCCTCTATATTATGCTGTCTCCCTGAGAGCTAGTGTGTTTCCGACTAGTGTGCCCTTGGTGGTGCTGTGTCAGAGTGCCCAGCATGGTTTCTGGCACAAAGAGAAGCTTAAGACATGATGTGCTTTTCACTGAAGTGTTTTCGCTTAAATTCTCATTTAATCCTCACCACCCCTTTGTGCAGAATATGTTGTTCATCTTTTACAGGTGAGCCATTTGTGATCCAGAAAGGTGAGGCGTTTACTCAGGGTCACATGGCTGTCTTCTGGCGGTTCCTACCTCCTTCCCTCCCTCCCTCTCTTTCCATAGGGCTCAGTAGGATGCCTTGAAAGTAATAGGGTGTCCCTCAGCCAGCATCCAGTCAGAATGGGTTTGAGAACATGCTAGGAGAACTGCTGAAGGAGGAGAAATACCTGGGGAGGTAAGAGAGCTTTTTCAAGGCAGATGAACCATGGATCATGGAGCCTTTTAAAGGTGAGGCTTGAACAGTGGTTGTGGGGTTTCCATTGAGGCCAAGCAATGAAATCCTTAAGGAGGAAGAGTAAGCTGTAGCTAGCTGTAGCCATAGCTCTGAGAACTAGACTGTTTTGACTGCCTGGAAGAGCCAATTAATTGGTTGAGTGAGTAGATGTTTATTGCATATCCACAGGGTGCCTAACCTCATGTATTTAGTGGCTGCAGAGTTTGTGGAGCACATGGGACCAGGTATTAAGGTACTGCTAATGAAAGAGTTTTAAATTATATGATGATGAAAGGCCATTAACATTTTCTGAGCTGGGGTGTGGTCAGGAGACACACGTGGCTGAGCCAGCTGCTTAATTTTATGGTAGCATGACCCATACAATAGCCCTTGTATGTATGAACGTCACCAAAATAGTTTACAGGTACTTAGCCTGGGACTATTTTTTGTTTGGATGTGTCTCTCCTTGGTTCCTGATAATAGTATTTTGCATACAGTATGCATTTCATTTATTCATTCATTTTGGATTTTCAATGAGGGATATATTTGATCTGATTTGTGATTCAGGAAGTTTGCTGTGGTTGCTGTGTAGGGACAGATTAAAGTGGTGAGACTAACATGAAGGCTGCTGCAGTGGATCTGGATGAGAGATGGTGACAGGTCTTGGGCACTGTTTTTGGCACTGGAGGCAGGAGGATGAGTGGGACTAGGTCCCTTCCTACCCTGGATCTTGTTTGTTTCATACCTGTTGTGTGTCAGATACCATGCCAAGTATTTTATGTACCTTATCTCATTTAAACCTCACCTCGTAGTTTTTAGATAGGTGGCATTAACTCATAAGATAACTAAGGTGTACTGAAGTTAAGTAACTTGCCCAGAGTCATACAGCAAAAGAGTGACAGCTTCACACTCAAACCAAGGTCTTCTTGGCTTGAAATCCTCAGGTCTTTCCATAGAGCAGATTGCCTCCTGGCTCAAATCTAGTCTGGGAATGATTCATAAATGAGAGATAATGACAATCCAGTGTAATAATGCCTATTGTAGAGGTTTGTATGAAGTGCTGTGGGAACTGGAATTAATTTCCCAGTGGAGTCAGAAACTAAGTTGTGTTGGGTTTCTTGTATAAAATGGTTTTATCGGGGCACCTGGGTGGCTCAGTGGGTTAAGCCTCTGCCTTTGGCTCAGGTCATGATCTCAGGGTCCTGGGATCGAGCTCCACATCGGGCTCTCTGCTCAGCGGGGAGCCTGCTTCCCCCTCCCCCTCTGTCTGCCCCTCTGCCTACTTGTGACTTCTCTGTCAAATAAATAAATAAAATCTTTAAAGAAAAATGGTTTTATCATTGGAGTTAAAAAATGTAAGAGTGTAGATGGTTTACTTTCTGAAAGAAGCTTATATAGATACAGTTTTCTGTCTTTGATAGTGTCCTGCCAACCTGAAAACAAATAGCATTTACTGAGTGCTCACTGTGTGAGGAACTGTGCCAAGTGATGGGCAAATGTGGGATGTGAGGGCACAGACCTGGTAAGTTATTTATCTTGCCAGCTTTCAGTCACCCCGCTTATAAAAAGGGGATTGGTTGGGTAGATCTCTGTCTCTTCCAGCCCTCACATTCTTTAACTGTATGACTCAATGAGACGAGACATGCAAGAGACTGGTGTGGGAAGATCAGTTCATACACTAGGCACTAGGTGGATGGAAAGAAGTTCCACAGGAGAGCATGGGCTCTCACGATGGCTCCAAGTTTGCTCTTGAGTTTTTACCTCCCGCCTCCACTGGTAATATTGGTGTCTCAGGAAATGAGGGAAATTGTTAAGTGTCAAGGTCACTATGAAATCTGGTGCTTTTATAGTTAGTTGTGTGTCCTCATGGTAACTGACCAGGGATTTCATTAAGTCTGAATCAACCTGCCCTTCCGTCATTGCTTGAGTTTTCCTTTCCCACTGTCCTCTACCAGCGGTTGGGGTGCTTTTTCAAATATGTTGGGGAGCAAGAATTCCCATCTGCTCCAAGGTTCTTCTAGCTGCATTGAGAATCGAATTGACATGAGAGAGATTAACAGGAGAAAATAAAACTTAATAGGTATATGTACAGGGAATGCCAAAGACAGGCAAAATGAGGTCTGCTTGTTACTCTCAGAAGAAGCAGGTAGGGGTCTGGGATTTCAGAGGAAAGGAATGCATTTCACAGCAATAAGAGTAGGTGTTTGGCAGTTAGATGTTTGCCCTCCCATACAGATGGATCACTTAGATAAAATTTATCTTTGCTAATACCCCTTATTCTGGGAAAGACCCCCAGTTGATTCTTCTATGTGGTTACCAGAGGGACAAAAGTTTTTTGGCTCAACAGGGTCTCCAGTGCCTTCAGCTCGAAATAATCCACTTGCCAAAGTGGCACGTTTGGGTGTAGGGGGTGGGAGTCCTGAAATCCTTCACAGACTTCAAGGAGAGTGTGAATTCTACCCTCTTTAAATCCCCACAATGGGTTTCTTAACAATTACAGAATAAAATTGAAACTCCTTACAATGGCTGGCCAAGTCCTAACATGATCTGGCTTCTTCTTTTCCCACTTCTGTTCCTCCTTCTGTGCCTCCCTCTTGCTTATTGGGTTACAATCACCTTTCACATCTCCATGTGGCTGCTTCCTTCTGATTGATAAGCTTAAACGTCAACTCAGAGAGACTTTTCCCTGACCACATTACCCACCACCCCCATTTTCTAAATGGTCGATATGAAATGACATTTGTTGCTGTATTTGGTCCGTGTCAGACTTCAGTACTAGAACATGAACTACCTGTGGACAGGCAACTTGTCCCTCTTGCTTATGCGTTTCCTTGGCTCTAGAACAGTGCTTTGTAAACATTTGTTGACTGAATGAGGATGATGGTGGCATAAACATTTAATAGCATTTTAAGTTATTATGTTCCTGTGTGTTTGTTGTTTTGAATTTGAAAGCCTGTGGAGTGCCTGGGTGGCTCAGTGTTAGGTGTCTGCTTTCAGCTCAGGTCATGATCCCGGGGTCCTGGGATCAAGCATGCTCCCTGGTGGGAGGCCTGTTCTCCCTCTTCCACTCCCCCGCTTGTGTTCCCTCTCTCGCTGTTGTCTCTGTCAAATAAATAAAATCTTAAAAAAAAAAAAAAAAAGCCTAGCAGAACAGTGAGGGGCAGCATTTGCTAGTGGCAGGGAAAGAATGTGTCCTGCAGGGCTGGGCAGGTTTGGCTGCCAGTTCCTAGGGCTTCTAGGTTGAGCCTCTCTTTCCTCATATGTAAAGTGAGGAGAATGAGGTGAGCCTTGTGGGGAGTTGGCAGAGTAAATGACAAGTATCTGTGAAGCTCCTCAGGTATCTTCCTGTCCCCCGGTGGTTCAGGAGGGTATTGGGACCAAGGAGCCTTCACTGTAAGGTCACTTCCCACCATGTTTGTAGTACACAGGTTTTTGAAAAGTTTATTTACTATTTTGCTTATGAAAAGTGGGTATTTAAAGTCTTTAAAGAAAAGTTGGAACATAACGAAAAGTATGAAGAGGAATTAATAAAGGCCCACCATCTGAAGGAAACTACTGTGAATATTTTGACATTAATGGATAAGTTTTCTGAACAGAGAACGTTGTTTGTGCATCAGCTTCCTTCATAGAGCATTTTTTCTTATTTTAAAAGATTTTATTTATTTATTTGAGAGAGAGACAGTGAGAGAGAGCATGAGCAAGGAGAAGGTCAGAGGGAGAAGCAGACTCCCCATGGAGCTGTGAGCCTGATGTGGGACTCGATCCCGGGACTCCGGGATCATGACCTGAGCCGAAGGCAGTCTTCCAACCAACTGAGCCACCCAGGTGTCCCTTAAGGTTTTATTTATGAGTGCAAGAGAGAGTGTGCATGAGAGAGTGAGAGAGAGCATGAGCAGGGGGGAGGGTCAGAGGGAGACGCAGGATCTCTGCTAAGCAAGGAGCCCTATATATATGGGGCTCCGTTCATCCCAGGATGACCTGAGCCGAAGACAGGTGCCTAACCAACTGAGCCACCCAGCACCCCCTTCATTGAGCATTCTGTCAGTTATCTCTTTACTTAGTGTTTCTGGTTCCTTAAAATTTAATACTAATGACATTAGAATGGGGCCTAACTTTTAGGCTGGTAGGAGCTGGTCAGTTCATTTAGGGTTATGCCTATGCGTGGCAGTCCAAGTTCATGGCTGGAATCCTAGTGTCTGATTTGGCCTCTTGGGGAAGAATGCGAGGCTTAAAAATTTGAGTCTACTACAGGTCTGCTCTGGGTGACTGACTTCAGGAAATGCTTGCTCTCCCTTGCACACCTAATAACGTAAGCCCTCCTCTTTTCCTCTCGTACTGTAGAAGATGGCAGTGAACGTATATTCAACATCAGTCACCAGTGATAACCTAAGTCGACATGACATGCTGGCCTGGATCAATGAGTCTCTGCAGCTGAATCTGACGAAGATCGAACAGTTGTGTTCAGGTAAGAGAAATCCACTAGACTATTTCTCCAGGAAAGCCTGCAGGTCCTTCAGGAATGTACAGGCCTGTATCTGACCTCAGAGGCCACAGGTTCAGGTTCTGTGTCTGGGCTGCCCTGTTTCTTCCTTTCAGCCCTGCCCCAGTTCCACTTCCAGAAGGAACTGTGCTGAGGGAGAGTGTGCTTCTTTGCCACCATCTTGACATTCTGAGGCCTGCCACTTAGCCCAGCTTCTCCATCTGCACTCTTGGGCATCCAGATTTGAAATGTTTCCTTCAAAGATGACATTTGTAACTGTTCTAGTTTATATTAGTTTTATCAGTAGCATGTCTTATTCCCAAGTAGTACAACACCAAAGTCAGGCAAATGCCATTTCAGCCACAGTTTTATTCAACTGTTGCTTAACAAGCATATTATAGAGAGGTAATGATTTAAGACGAGAATAGAAACTTTTTTTTCCTCCCCTGTGTATACTTTTTTTTAAAAGAATTTATTTATTTATTTGACAGAGACACAGCGAGAGAGGGAACACAAGCAGGGGGAGTGGGAGAGGGAGAAGCAGGCTTCCGGCTGAGCAGGGAGCCCTACACGGGCTCTATCCCAGGACCTTGGGATCATGACCTGAGCCGAAGGTAGAGGCTTAACGACTGAGCCACTCAGGCACCCCTCCTGTGTATGCTAATTGACATTTAAAAAAAACTAGAAAGAAGAAAATAAAAAATGCCATTAGTTCCATTATTCAGAGAAAACTGCTGTTGGGCTGTTTTCTTTCACTTTTCTATGCACGTATATATATTTGTGTATGTTCCAGGTTTTTTCACTTGGCTCTATTGTGGATATTCTCTAGTGTTACTCACTGTCATAAAAATAACTTGTTTTTAATGGCCTTGTGCTATTTCTATGGTATTCTGGAGTTAATATGTTTCTGATTTGGGAACATTTAGGTGGCTTCTAATTTTACCATAGTGATTTCTAGAAATAGAATTACTAGATCAGAGGGTATGAACTCTAGGCTCTTGGTAATTATTTTTCGTGAAGATGTTATTTGTTTCTACTTCCTCTAAAGACTTCCTGTCTCATCTTTGGGGGTTCTGCTGATTGCCCTTGACTGTCATCACATGATAAGGATTGTGTTGGGATTACCAAAATTGGGTCTACCAGATAGAGGTGGGGTTAAGAATATGCCAGAAGGATGAGATGTATATGTTGCTGCTACTTCAATTCTTACCGTATTTGTGGGAGAGAATTAGAATTATTACTGGGTGTAACAACAGTAGTCATTTGATTGAACACTTATGTGCCAGGGTCATGTAGATGCTTTCCCAATATCTCTTCATTCAGTTCTCACTATATTTCCCATGAAGTGGAGATGTTTATTAACCCCAGTTTACAGATAAGGCACTGGGCTTAGAAAAACTGGGTAACAAGTCCTGGGTTATAGAACCAAGAACAGAATTGAGACTCAAACCTTTGTTCAAATCAGGAGCCGAGGTTCTTCAATCCCCATGCCCTGCTCGGCAGGGGCTCAGACTTTTCCTTTACTGGTGCCATTTGGATTTATGTATGTATTTATGAATGATTTTATTTATGATTTTATTTTTAATTAATCTCTGTATCCATCATGGGGCTTGAATTTTCAACCCATGATCACGAGTGCATGCTCCACCAGCTGAGCCAGCCGGGTGCCCCCATTGCTTTTGGGGTGTCCGGGTGGCTTAGTTGTTGCGTGTCTGACTCATAATTTTGTCTCAGGTCATGATCTCAGGGTCATGGGAGGTGCCGAGGGGGGAGTCTGCTTGAGAGTGTCTCTCTCTCTCTCTCTCCTGCCCTTCCCTTGCTCATGTGTGCTTGCTCGCTCTCAAATTAATAAATACAGTTAACTGCTTTCATTTATTTTAAATAAAATGAATTCAGTTCTGTTCTTCCTTATTTTATAGCTGGATCCTAGTCTTGCTCTTAGTTTCATTTGCTCGTCTTGTTCCATCCTCTGTGAAGGTTAATCTCCATTTTGCAGATGGTTGAGGGGAGGCTCTTTAGGAAGTTGTGTAGTGAAAAGATGTTGTACATGAGTCATGCTAGTCTCTCACTCGTTACTTTAGTTGTGGCAGGCGCAGGTTAGCATAGGCCCAGGTTGTTAGCCTTAGACCTGTGCTGTCTCCCCCCGCCCCAGTTTCTGTTTGTTTCCTCAGTCCCATCACCACATCCCCATTTGTTTGAGGCTCTTAAAGCACTTGCTTGTCCCGTGTTTTCTGACTAATATGGGGATGAGGTCATCCCAGTTTTCATCAGGGCCAACTTTTTCACCAGGAGTTTCTCCCTAAAATTTACCTGTTTCCTTAAATATACTCTGAAATTTATTTTCCTTAATTTAGATTTCTTCTTTTAAAGATTTATTTATTTTTAGAGAGAGAAAGGGAGAGAGCATGCAGGTGTGGGTGGGGGAGGGGCAGAAGGGGGGAGAGAGAATCTTGAGCAGATTCGTTGCGGGGCTCGATCTCACAGTGCTGAGATCATGACCTAAGTGGAAATCAGGAGTTGGATGCTAACCGACCGAGCCACCTGGGTGCCGCTAGATGTCTTTTCATGTGTAGATAAGTGGTACACATATGATCTGGCTCCAGATTTAACCTCATTCAGAGAGGGAGCTGTAGTGGGTACTTAGAACTGGGTGTGAAGAGGCTTCAGTGTGCTCTGAGCTGTGTGATTTTGGACAACTCCTTTAATGTTCTAGTTCCTCATTTTAAACTGTGGTAGTTGAACCAGGCCTACCTGTAAAAATAGCTCTCAGATATGGAGTCTGTGCCAGACCCTGGATGTGAGTGTAGATCTCTCAAGGGAGTGTGCATATGCTCCTCTTACAAACGAGGAGACTGCCTGTGGGGCACAGCTTGTGCATTGCAGAGCCTGGTTTTGAACCCAGATCTTTCTGACCACAGAATATACACTCTTTCTGCTGCATCCATGTTATATCTTTTTTTTCATGTTGTATCTTTTTAAAAGAAGCATTTGGAAGAGTTAAACAAATGGCAGTTACATATAATTAATTGCAATGATATTGTCTAATTGAAAATCCTTGTGAAGAATTTCAACTTTGCAACCTACCTGCCATTTTTCTTACCCTGGGTAAAGTGCTTTTCCATAGCAGAGAGTGCTAAGTGCAGGACACTTAACTGTGATTTGTAAGCAAACTTTATTCATTCATAGCTAGTTTTCCTCTGAGAGCTATACACGACTTCTCTCTAAGTATGTAGATGGTTGCATGGTGTTTCACTTTGATATTTAGAAAACTAGGTCTCAGTTTTCAGTGTGAGGCTAAACAGGATGAGCTGCAGACACGATGTCCCTGTGGAAGGACTGCTGCTGGGGCATCAGAGTCCTAGAGTAAATGAGGTTCCTGAGACCCTTGCGTTTTCTGAGGCCTAAGCAGAATCCCAGTAGCCTTTAATGCTGCTGGTCCCTCCCAGTCTTACCTCTGATGAGCAGAGGATAGAGCTGACTAGAATTTTCTACGAAACCCAAGCCTTGAAGGGTAGGAATAGGTTTTTCTCTGGGGAGCATGAAGCTCTGAGGTCCTACACCATTAATGTGCTGGTTGCCTATGAAATGGCTGAGGTTTGTCAGCATTGTGACCCCACCCTGCCCCGCCCCACCTGCCCCAACAGTGAAACAAGTCTTTGCTTGGCTCTTGTTAGGTAAGGCGAGGATAACTTTCTGTCATAGTTGGTAGGTTGTTTAGAGATTCATTTCCATTCCATAGTCTCCTTGTGTTTGCGAGCTAGTCATTAAGTATTTTGGAAAGATAGCCATCAAGGAAAGAATGATTTGGATGAGGGATTACTTGTATCAGAAAGGGGATGCTGGTTGTTTTTTGTCAACCAGTCCTCTGTTCCCTCACTTCCATTCCATGTTCAGGACCTTTGCATGTTTCCAAGGGCCCAGCACGGTTCTTTGAACCGGTAGAGTGGCCCTCGCTGAGTGTTTTCGGCTCCCCCTTCTCTTCTTGTCTTCTCCGCTCTAGCCTGGCTCCATAGTTCCTATGCTGCACGGATTAGGAGATGTGCGTGGTGTGCAGATGCTCCGTGGCAAATGCTAGATTTCCTTATCTCTCAGCTTGTTGTAGGAGCCCTTGAGTTTCTCTAAAATGGCCTGTCAATCTTGCTTATGCTCCTCTGAGCGTCACCATGTCCCTCATCAGGCTTCCTCTACTTCGTTTTCTCCTCGAGTTAGCTCTCTTTTCCAGACACCACTTTGGGCCATGATGCCACCATTTTTCCAGTGTTGCAGGTCTCGAAAGAGACTAATTCACCAAGTTCCATATGGTCTTCTGATGGGTGTTGTGAATCTAGCCCTTTCTCCGTTTGTTCACTGCTGCTGTAGTGGGCTCCTCACCAGGCACGGGTTCCCTCTGGGTTCCCCCAGTCGGTTCCCCTGCTCCCACTCTTTAGCACCACTGTGGTCTGCAGCCTTTCTTAGAGAACATTTTTATTGGGTCACTCCTCTGCTCAAGAAAGGATTTCTTCCAGCTTTTTTGCCTGACTCTTCAAGTACCTCCTTGGTTTTTCTTCACCATAATTAAAACAAAACAAAAGACAAGAAACTTCTAATTATAAGCTGTTAGGTCTTACAAAACATATTAGAAGAAACCGTAATCTGCTGTAATATGACAAGTTTGTGGTAGTCGTAATCTTTTAGATATATTTTTCCCTCTAGTTTGGCTTTATTTATTCAGCACTTATCATAGACCAGGCGCTTTCCAAAGTGCTCTACATATATAACCTGGAAGGTAAGGACTATCATCCCTATTTTATACATGGGGAAATTGAGGCATAGTGAGGTTAAACAACTTGCTCAAGGTCATTTATTGTAGCTGTACTTTCAGTATTTAGTTATAATTATTAAATATAATTGACACACACTTTATACAGTTCTTTTTTTTTTGAATATTTTGAACTAACTGAAGGTCCCAAAGTGGTTTAAAATTCAAAATGAACAAAAAGATAAACAGTGAGAAGTGTCTTCCTTAACCCTGTCAACTAGCCACCCAGTTTCCTGCTCCAGAGAGAATGTATAGGTACAAGCAAAAACATCTGTCCATATTTTGTGCTCTCTTCCCCCTTTTCTACACTGATGGTAGCACGTTTAATCACACGATGTATTCCGGAGGGTGTTACATATTGGCAGTTTATTGGATGCCACTTTCCTTTCTGTTTTGGCTGTGTAGATTCTAATTTTCTTGAAGCAGTCCCCTTTCGGACATTTGGTTTCTTCCTGGTCTGTTGCTCTTACAGACTCTTACACTAAGTAACAAGCACATATGTGCTGGACAGTTTTGTTTCCTGCTTTGCTTTTATTTATTTATTTAAAAAGATTTTTATATATTTGTTCACAGAGAGAGAGAACACAACAGGGGGAGCAGCAGGCAGAGGGAGGAGGCTCCCTGCTGAGCAAGGAGCTGGATGTGGGACTCGATCCCAGAATTATGAGATCATGGCCTGAGTTGAAGGCAGATGCTTAACCAACTGAGCCACCCAGGCGTTCCTGTTTCCTGCTTTTAAAATTAAAATAGTATTGGGGTGCCTGGGTGGCTCAGTCAGTTAAGTGGCCGCCTTCGGCTCGGGTCATGATCTTAGGGTCCTGGGAATGAGCCCTGCATTGGGCTCCCCACTCAGCGGAGAGCCTGCTTCTCTCTCTCCCTCTGCCTGCCACTCTGCCTACTTGAGCTCTGTCTCTTTGTCAAATAAATAAATAAAATCTTTAAAAATAAATAGGTGAATAAAATTAAAATAGTATTATTTTTCCCATGTTAAAATATCTTGAGGCTGATTTTTTTTTTTTAAGGATTTTATTTCTTTATTTGACAGAGATCACAAGTAGGCAGACTCCCTGCTGAGCAGAGAGCCCGATGCGGGGCTCTCTCCCAGGACCCCAAGATCATGACCTGAGCCGAAGACAGACACTTAACCCACTGAGCCACCCAGGCACCCCTTGAGGCTGATTTTTAATGTCTGCATTAATGACTCCTCATAGCCCTCTGTTTCCAGTTTTATTCATCCTTTAAGATGACTCCAGCCATGGGGCGCTCTCTGCTCGGCAGGGAGCCTGCTTCCCTTCCTCTCTCTCTGCCTGCCTCTCCGCCTACTTGAGATCTCTGTCTGTCAAATAAATAAATAAAAAATCTTAAAAAGAAAAAAAAAGATGACTCCAGCCTCACCTATTCCCTAAAGTCTGAACGTTACGGTTAGTAGTCCGTGTGTTTCCTGTGTGTTGTGTTAGGACTTTGGTAGGTTTTCATGTGGAGTCTTCTTTTTTTTTTTTTTTTTAATAGACTTTTAAAAATTATTATTTATTTATTTGACAACAGAGATCACAAGTAGGCAGAGAGAGAGAGAGGAGAAGCAGGCTCCCCACTAAGCAGAGAGCCCGATGCAGGGCTTGATCCCAGGACCCTGGGATCATGACCTGAGCCCCGAAGGCAGAGGCTTTAACCCACTGAGCCACCCAGGCGCCCCCACGTGGAATCTTCTTACAGGGAAGCATCTCTTCTGCAGAATGTTGGCTACAGTTTTCATCTAATTCTCCAGGGGTCTCTGGACCTGAAAGGGTTGAGAGCCTGTGCACTTGAGATAGTGCAGGCTTTCGGAGCAGGTGTCACCGTATTTTGTGTTCTCTGCGTGGAGCACAGACTTTGCTAGGGTGAGGCCACAGCAGCTGGTGAGATTTGGTAGTTGACACAGTGACATACAGCTAGTCCTGCCCTAAGTCTGTCTGCATCCTCAGGCCACAGATTATGTGGGCCTGTTCTCCTGCCACAGGTCATTGGGTCAGCAGCTATCTGAGAGGGACCCTGCTTATGTTGCCAACCTTTGTTAAGGCAGACTGGAAGACAGGCCTCTTTTTAACCTGTTCTGTACCCAGTTGGGACATTTGTAGGCTAGGAGTTTTTAGCCTTTTTGTGAAAAGGAGAGGCTAGATTTTTTTCTTTTAAACATTTACCTTCTTTTTTTGTGTTCTGATTAGAAAAGTAATATTTACTGGGGCACCTGGCTGGCTCAGTCAGTGGAGCGTGACTCTTAATCTTGGGGTGGTGAGTTCGAGCCCCATGTTGGGTGTAGAGTTTACTTAAAAAGTTAAAAAAAGTAATAGTAATATTTCCTGTAGTACATAATTGAATATTTAAAAAACACAGTGCAGGGGCACCTGGGTGGCTCAGTGGGTTAAAGCCTCTGATTTCGGCTCAGGTCATGATCCCAGGGTCCTGGGATCGAGCCCCACATCGGGTTCTCTGCTCAGCGCGGAGCCTGCTTCCTCCTCTCTCTCTGCCTGCCTCTCTGCTTACTTGTGATCTCTGTCTGTCAAATAAATAAATAAAATCTTTAAAAACAAAACAAAACACAGTGCATTCAGTACTACCCCCCAGAGATGGCCACTATTCAGTCATTTTTGACCTAGAAAACAGTAATTTCTTACGGTTTAACCTGATACATTGTTTTTTTCACGCATACATATATATTAGAATGGTTACTGTTATATAACAGTAGATATTTTATAGGTATGTTTTGTATCTTTTTCTTTTAATATTAAATCTTGGGTTTCTGCCCAAATTAAGAAAATGTATTTTGAGTGCTTGCAATAATACTCTCTCAGGCAGCTGGTGTGCTGATTGATCGCTTCTACTTTTGGATGTAAAGGTTGTTCCTGTTTCATACTCCTGTGAATAAAGTTAGCATAGCCAGTTTCATAAGTGAATCCTTGCCCTATTCTTTTTTAATTACTTTCTTAGACTGAATCCGCATGCCCATGTGTTTATTGGCCATTTATATTTCTTTTGTGAATTGTCCCATTTGCTTTGTCCATTTTTAATGAGGTCTTAGTTTTTCTTTATGTATCATCTGTTTCAGCAAGTTGCAGCGTGGCATTTATTTTCCCCCATCCAGGAGATGTTTCTTTATTCAACTGGAGGGTATCGTAAGAGGATGTTGTGACACTGTGGAAAAGAGCAGTGGACAGGGAGGGCAGGATACCTGGGATCTGGTCCTAAGCTTTAGTCTCTGGCCCCTGTGGTCTTGGGCGACAGTTTTTTGTCCTCCATTTTTAAATTTATAATGGCTCTAAGGATTCTTCCAGCTCTAAAATAAAGAACTATGATAGTTCTTCAAGCAAATTTTTTTTCTTTTTAAAAGATTTTATTTATTTGATAGAGAGGGAGGAAGAGCAGGGGGAAGAGGGAGAAGCAGACTCCTGACTGAGCAGGGAGCCCATCAAGGGACTTGATCCCAGGACTACAGGATCGTGACCCGAGCCAAAGCAAGACATCCAACCAGCTGAGCCACCCAGGCGCCCCAAGGAAGTTTTTTGTGAGAAGCAGATGACCGTTGCTTTCAAGTGGTTTGGTTGACTTTAGTGGGAAGTCAGTGGCTGGCCTGAAAATAGTGTGTATTTAGTAAATGCACATTATTTTGCTGTTTCAGAAAAATACCTTTCATATATAACATAGTGCTGTGGATATAGATGCCTAGTAGATTATTGTGTGTGCGTGCATGCGTGTGTTTTGAGTTGATTTGTATGCATCAGGATCCAAACAAGATCTATATATTGCAGTTGGTAAATTATGACTTTAAAATCTCTTTTAAAATATAACAGGGGATGGGACGCCTGGGTGGCTCAGTTGGTTAAGCAGCTGCCTTCGGCTCAGGTCATGATCCCAGCATCCTGGGATCGAGTCCCACATCGGGCTCCTTGCTCGTCAGGGAGCCTGCTTCTCCCTCTGCCTCTGCCTGCCATTCTGTCTGCCTGTGCTCGCTCTCTCCCCCTCTCTCTCTCTGACAAATAAATAAATAAAAAAAAAAAATCTTAAAAAAAAAAAAAAAATATAACAGGGGCACCTGTGTGGTTCAGGTGGTTAAGTGGTCAACTCTTGATCTCAGCTCAAGTTTTTGATCTCAGGGTCGTGAGTTCAAGCCCTGTGTTGGGCCCTATGCCAGGTGTGGGGCTTACTTAAACAAAAAAATAAAAATAAAATGTAACGTATTACCCTTCTTTATGCTATGAGTTTGTTAAACTGGGTCATTGTCCTCTAGCATTTAGGAAGCTATTTGTGTCCCTATTTTAAAAATAAAATATTGCTAATTCAGTGCCTGGTATATAGAATTCCTTCAGTATATTTTTGTTAGATGTGGAAGTAAATTGGGCACCTCGAAAACCAGGCTTTCACTTTTTTTTTTTTTTTTAAAGATTTTATTTATTTATTTGTCAGAGAGAGAGAGAGGGAGAGAGAGCAAGCACAGGCAGACAGAATGGCAGGCAGAGGCAGAGGGAGAAGCAGGCTCCCCGATGAGCAAGGAGCCCGATGTGGGACTCGATCCCAGGACGCTGGGATCATGACCCGAGCCGAAGGCAGCTGCTTAACCAACTGAGCCACCCAGGCGTCCCAGGCTTTCACTTTTTGATGCCTTTTTTCTACTCAGAATGTCACTTTGGTCACGGAGGTGCTTCTTTATTATTTTCAAAAATAATGATGGTGGCACTATTTATGCTAGAACTGGCAGGGAGCCAGATTGATCTGATTTAAAGTAAGTTGAATATGCATATGATGGTAGTCTCATTCTGCAGAACACGTTTTGCTTAGTCACCGGATTTCTTGCCTCCTTCCCTGGCTATTTCCTTTGGCATATCAGCACTGCAAGGGCACTAAGTGCACAGTGAAGCCTGCCCTATCTTAGGAGAGTGCAGTTCGGTAGGCATTAGAGAAATTACATTCATGGGAATTCTAAGCCCCAAGAAAATACTTTTGGGGAGGCTGATGGGAAAAAATGAGCAAGTGGAGGAAGGAATGGAATTGGAAAGAAGTGGGATGAAATATATGTAATCGTTTTCTATAGTTGATTTTAAAATAAAAAAAGTTAACTTTGTTTATAAACTGATAGGCGAAGTTTATTTAGAGATGTAAAACCTCAGGGAGACAGACATCTTAGAAAAACATTTATTTAACCTAGGTCAGGGGATGACTCTGAAATACTTGGGAAATTCCTCCTCCTGCCGGTGGGGAGGAGGGTTTATCCTTGCAAAACATCAGACAGAATCACCTCTGTTTCCCTTCGTTCTCTTCTAGGGGTTCATTTTTCCTTGTAGTGGTCATTTTATTGTCGTATTTGTTTCTTACAAAGTTTTAACATTTCATAGGAACATTTCCTCTCTCCTTATCACAGGCTTCCAGATTGCAAGTATGTTAGAACTTAGGTGAAACCAGTCTTGTTATAGATTTCGAGAAATTGACTCTGACGTCAAGTGGTATTGAAGTTTTTGGGTTTTGTGGTTCACTTTTTTTTTTTTTTAAAGTTGTTGTAAGTAAACTGCCCACAGCATGGCTTGAACTCTCAACACCAAGATCAAGAGTCACATGCTCTACCGATTGAGCCAGCCAGGCACCCTATTATAGGTCTGCTTTACAACTTTTTAAGTTGTATGTGGGTTAAGTAGGTTTGGGTAAAAGTTCATCCTGCTTCTTTATTTATTTTAAATATTTATTTATTTATTCTAGGGAGCACATGGGGTGGGGTTGGGGGAAGCGGGGAAGCCTCAGAGGGAGAGAGAGAATTGCAAGCCAACTCCCCACTGAGTCTGGAGCCCAACCTGGGGTTGGGAGGGGAGTGCTCAATCTCACGACCCTGAGATCCTGACCTGAGCTGAAATCAAGAGTCAGATGCTCTACCAACTGAGCCACCCAGGCACCCCAGTTCATCCTGCTGCTGTTTTTTTTTTTTTTTTTAAGATTTTATTTGTTAGAGAGTGAGAAAGCACAAGCAGGGGGAGGGACAGAGGGAGAGGGAGAAGCAGGCTCCCCACTGAGCAGGGAGCCTGATGTGGGGCTCAATCCCAGTACCCTAAGATCATGACCCCAGCCAAAGGCAGACTCTTAACCGACTGAGCCCCCAGGCACCCGATCCTGCTTCTTTAATAGTAGTATTTAATGACCTAAGTGTGTATATTAATCTTCTGTTGTTCATTCAGGTGCTGCCTATTGTCAGTTTATGGACATGCTGTTCCCTGGCTCGATTGCCTTGAAGAAAGTAAAATTCCAGGCTAAGTTAGAACATGAATACATCCAGAACTTCAAAATACTACAAGCAGGTTTTAAGAGAATGGGTGTTGACAAAGTAAGTAAATTTTACTTTCATTTGGTTGTTTCTTAATTAGAAACTGTTACTAAGTATGTAGATGTTGGCCTGTAACTTTGGACATTTTCTACCCGGCCCCCTCAGTTTATATAATTATCTTTCTCCAGCTAAAATAGGATTTATTAGGAGCAGCATTTCTTTGTACCCTTCTTCCCCCGGTTCCCTTGTTGTCCTCTTCCTTTATTTTGAAGTTACTGGTGTCTGGAGGAATCTGCCTATAAATCTGTATTCACGATTTTTTAAAAAAATAATACTGTTTAATCTTTATTAGTCTGAGATTTAATCCTTTTTATCTCTGGATTTACTTCTATAAAGCATACCATGTGATAGAATAAGTAGTTCTAAGAGAAGAATCTAGAAGTATTGCTTTTTATAGTAGGGTACAAGGAAGATCCTTTATGTGTGCTGACAACTTCCCTTTTGCCCTTAAGGATATTTGAAAGTATCAGAAACATAGTCCACCAGGCTTCATTAGGACAAATATTATCTCTGTTTTAGTAGATAATGTATTACACAAAATTAAGCAGCCCCCCCCCCCATTTTTCTTTCTTTCTTTCTTTTTTTTTTTTTTAAGATTTTATTTATTAGAGTGTGAAAGGGGGAAGGAGCAGAAGGGGAGAGACAGAATCTCAGACTCCATACCAACCATAGAGCCTGATGGGACTCAATCTCATGACCCCGAGATCATGGCCTGAGCTGAAATCAAGAGTCTGATACTTAACTGACTGAGTCACCCAGGTGCCCCAGAATAGTTTATTCTTTTAAGCCATTTTTTGAGGAAATTTTTTTTTTTAATTAAAAGATTTTATTTATTTATTTGACAGAGATCACAAGTAGGCAGAGAGGCAGGCGGAGAGAGAGGAAGGGAAGCAGGCTCCCTGCTGAGCAGAGAGCCAGATGCAGGGCTTGATCCCAGGACCCCGGGATTATGACCTGAGCCGAAGGCAGAGGCTTTAACCCACTGAGCCACCCAGGTGCCGAGGAAATGTTTTTTAATAAAGTTTGTAGTCACACCTTAATTATCTCGCTGGTGTATCTTGTCTGTATTTACTTCAAAATCAGTCTTTCTATAATATATGAAATATGTATTTGTATTGAATGAATATCATTTAGGTACCAGGCATAGTTTGGTGTAGCTTATGTGCAGTAATTTTTCTTTTTATAGAATTGCTACTTTATTTTTTTGAACAAGGAAAAATTTTTTTTTTCTCTCAAGGATTTTATGTATTTATCTGAGAGAGAGAGAGGGAGAGAGCAAGAGAGGGAACACAAGCAGAGAGAGTGGGAGAGGGAGAAGCAGCTTTCCTGCTGTGCAGGGAGCCCAGTGTGGGCCTTGATCCCAAGACCCTGGGATCATGACCTGAGCCAAAGGCAACCGCTTAACGACTGAGCCATCCAGGCACCCCATGAACAAGGAAAATTTCTAAAGCATACAGAAGTAGAGTGAATAATGTGATGATCTCTCATGTATGTCAGCAGTTATCAAATGATGGCCAGTTTGTTTCAGATATCCCTTTACCCCACCTGCTGTACTCACAGATTATTGAGAATGAGTTCCAGATAACATTTCGTTTAAAATGTTTCAGTATCATACAGAGTAATTTCTTAAAATTCTATTTATTTGCTCAGAGAGGTGGATATAGTTCAAAATATTACATACATTCATTTTTTTTTAAGATTTTATTTATTTATTTGATAGAGAGACACAATGGACTTCCTGCTCAGCGGGGAGCCTGCCCCTCTCCCTCCCTCTGCTGTTCCCGCTGCTTGTGCTTATACACACTTGCTGCCTTTCTCTCTGTCAAATAAAATCGTAAAAAAAAAAAAATAGAAAAACATACCATTTTATAGAAATCTGATCTGGGACAGATTATTACCTTCACCTATTTTTTTTTTTTTAAGATTTTATTTATTTATTTAACAGAGACAGCGAGAGAGGGAACACAAGCAGGGGGAGTGGGAGAGGGAGAAGCAGGCTTCCTACTGAGCAGGGAGCCCGATGTGGGACTCGATCCCAGGACCCTGGGATCGTGACCCAAGCTGAAGGCAAACCCTTAACGACCTGAGCCACCTTGGTGCCCCACCTTCACCTGTTTTTAAGACAGAAGTCCCCCCCCCCTTTTTTTTTCTTGATGAAATTTTTTTCCAGCTTTTTTGAGATATGATTGACAAGACAGAATTTTCTTTAACATAGTTCACTATAGGTACCTGTGGTTGGTTTGTGCTCTGGGTTTCCTACTTGGTGATGGGCACTGTGGCCATGCAAGTTGCCTGGGAGATTTACTTTTCAATGGAATGAATGTCTTATGATGTGCTTGGAATGTGTGTATGTGATTAATGTATAATATGTGTTCTTTTGCATTTCTGATTCCTTTTGATGGGGGGCGTTGGCAGGTCTAAGTACTTTGTGGAAGGCAAACTGTTTGAAACTTGCTGTATAAACTTTCAGGGGCTTACTTAGCACCAAGTTCTTGCCTCTAAACATTTTTTTTTTCTCCTTTTGGTAGAGCTTTATACTGATTTGATGCATGGGCACGTTTGATGCTTGCCAAAAACCTCTTGCTTTGGGCTAAATAGTCTTGGTATTTTTCTGCAGATAATTCCTGTGGACAAATTAGTAAAAGGAAAGTTTCAGGACAATTTTGAATTTGTTCAGTGGTTCAAGAAGTTTTTTGATGCTAACTATGATGGAAAAGACTATGACCCTGTAGCTGCCAGACAAGGTCAAGAAACTGCCGTGGCTCCCTCCCTTGTTGCTCCAGCTCTGAACAAACCGAAGAAACCTCTCAGCTCTAGCAGTGCAGGTAAAACTACAAAATAAAAACACCATTTCCGCACAAGAGTATTCCAAGTACTCGTTAGTCACCCGTTCATTCAGCCTTCAGCCAGAGGGTTTTGAGCCCCATAAACTTAGGGAGATTAAGGAGCATAATCCCAGTCGTGTGGCAGGATTATGATTGTGGCATCAGGCAGACCTCTGTTTGTTCCTAGGTCTCTCTAGCCCTGTGTAAGCCACTTTATCTCTTCCCCACAGTTTCTTCCTCTGTAAAATGGGAATTTTGATATTTGCCCCAGAGGGGGGTTCTTGAGGTTTTAATGAATTACTTTATGTAATGTTGCCAGTACTCTTTATTTGTATGGGCTAGAAATTCCTCAGGTTAGCTCACAAAAGGGAGCTTTAGTTTGAACACAAGGCCTTTTCCAGGGCCCTGAGATGGGAAGTTACAACCAGACCGCAACACCCAGGAACTGACGGAGATTTCTAGGTCTCTTAGGAACTGTGCTTGGCTCTCTGCATCATCATTCTGTCTGCAGACCAGCTTCCTGTGCTTATTGTGGCTTCCCTGGCCTCTCTAGAATTTGAGCTGCTAAGTGGCTTTGGCTTGCTATGATGCCAGCAGAATCTGGGAGGCAGTTTTTAGAGACCTTCTCTAAAAGGTTTTGGCTTGGTAGGTTTCCCAAAACCTCTTTGCAGTCGTGTATTCGTGGAACATTTGTATACCTAGGGACAGGGCAGATGTTCTTCAGATGCTAACTTCTCCTTTTCCAGAAGAGGAAAGAATATTAGTTAATGAGAGAGAGGCTGAACTGTCTGCTAGGTAGAGAGGGGCATTGCGTACTTTCTAATTTTCATAGCTTTATTGAGATATAATTCACTTGCCATACAGTTCACTCATTTAAAATGTACAGTTGAATTCTTTTTAGTGTATTCGCATATATGTTCAACTATCGCCACAACCAATTTTAGTACGTTTTTGTTACTCCCTAAAAGAAACCTTGTTTGTGTCCCATAGCAGTCACTTCCCATTTTCCCCTAGCTCTTCCCCCGCCCCCTCAACCCCAGGCAACCACTAATCCACTTTGTGGATTTACCTGTTCTGAATGTTTCACACAAATGGGGTCATACAATATTGGTCTTTGTGTCTGGCTTCTTTAATTTAGCATTATGTTTTCAAGGTTCATCCATGTCGTAGCACCTGTCAGTACTTCATTATTTTTAGTGACTGAATGATACTGCATTGTATGACTATATCACATTTTACTTTTTTATTTTAATTTTTTTTGGGAAGCAGAGGGAGAGAGAAAGAATCTTCAGCAGACTCCATGCCCAGTGCAGAGCCTGATGCGGGGCTTGTTCTCACAAGAGAACAAGAGAACACTGAGATCATGACCTGAGCTGAAATCAAGAGTCAGATGCTTAACTGGCTGAGCTGCCCAGGGGCCCCCACATTTTATTTATTCATTAGCTGATGATCATTTGGGTTGTTCCCCGCCTTGAACTGTTAGGAATAGCGCTGCTTTGAACATTCCTATACAAGTTTCTGTGTGGGCCTATGTTTTCATTTCTCCTGGGTATAAATCCGAAGATATCTACTTGTGGAGCACAATTCTTGGGTCATATGGTTCCTCTGTTTAACCTTTTACAGAACTACCTGAGTCTTTTCCAAAGTGGCTGCACTGTTTTATATTCCCATCAGTAGAGTGTGAGGGTTCTGATTTCTCCAAATACTTAGTGCTTAGCTTGCTAGAATGGGGATCTGCATAGATGCTGGGAACAGGCAAGTGGAGATTTGCAGTAAGCATTTAATCTTGGGGATAAAGATATACTAGAGATCACCCAGAGGAAGTGCCTGTATCGGCGGGTGAAAGCCTTACAGTTATTGAACATTTTGGGGTGTCAGGAAGATCAGATATTTCTAAGCCTGGCATCATGTACAGCTTTACAGAATAATTGCTAAAGAGATGATTAAAATCATGAACCATAAATTTACCTCAAGGTAGCCTGTTCTTGATTATTCTTGATTGTTTTAACCACTCTACTCTTTCCTTACTTTGTCAGCTTTTGGCTCTATTCACAGAGAAGTCTGTAAGTCCTAGTCAGGGCGCTGCTTTCCTCTCCTAACCCTCCTAACCTCCTTTTACAAGGTGAGCAAGATGCGGGTTTTGAGGTAACAAGTGGTAAGAGCAGTCTGCCACCCTTCTCTTCCCAAGCCAAGGAGTTTGAGGTTCTCAGATGGGGGCATCTAACTTTCCGGATGGGAGACGTCGGGCACCCGGTGGCAGCTGGGACTGTGAGCCCCTCCTGGCATGAAGTTTGTCTTTGCTCCACGAAGTTACCCTCTGTGTGGATTTGGTTGGAGCTAGGTTAAGGTAGATTGTTGGTGTGCGCCAGAAGGACTGTGTCGCTTTCAGATGATAGTGCTCTTTACCCCAGCAGAAAAAAGACCTCACAGAGGGACTCCTTCCCAGCACAAAAGATGGTGGCTAAAATTGGTACTTAACTCTGCTGCCATAGAAACCGCTCTGGGCAAACTCGGGAGTGCGGTCTTGCATGCTGGGCTCTCTACATTGGGTCCCTGCACCGCACAGCTGTGGAGGGCCGTTGGTCACAGCCTCCTCTTGTCTGGTGGGTTTTTTATCTTGAAGTTTCTCCTCTTAAAAAAAGCTCTGCTGCTCTCTCAGCTCCACAGAGGCCCATTGCAACACACAGAACTACTGCAACCCCTAAGGCTGGCCCGGGTGTGGTGCGAAAGAACCCTGGTGTGGGCAACGGGGATGACGAAGCAGCCGAACTGATGCAGCAGGTAGGCACTGCCTCTGTCCGAGACAGGAGTCACTTCAGGAGAAAGGGTGCTGGGCAGCCCTGACCAGGGGAGGCCTGTCTCTGTTCTCGGAGGAAGGCCTGCCTTGTCCGCCTGCTGAAGCAGTCCTCGGCGTGAGTTGTGAGCACTTTGGGTGCTGTGTGGGGACTGGGAGTGTGGGGGTGTGGGTGGAAGAGTGGGATCGGGCGTGTCTAAGATGTGTTAGTGTGACAGAAGCTGGTGTCTTTGGAAACCCGCCTGTACAGTAGAACCATGTCGACGATCTCCGGAACACCGCTCACCGTTCTGTGGGATTCACAGAGTGTCTCTTGAATTTTGGCTCCGACAGAAGATAAAGGAGAGTTTCTTTCTAAATAGTAAATAAAAAAGATTCTCTGGTATCTGTGCTGAAATCCTGGGTCACTAGAGATCTAAGTTAGAGTGGAACTGGTGTGGAAAGCTCTTCTGTTCTTATTTGTTCTGTGATTTGGAATGTATGCTTCAGGATTAGTTAAATATCCTGAAGGTACTTAGCAGAGGTCACTGGATCTGAACAAAATTTAGATTTAGACATTTTTTCACCAACCCTTATAGTTTTATTTGTTTGCTTTTGGATGATTTTCTTCATTAATTCCAGTTTTAAAATCAAGGATGCTCTATGATTCCTGTGTGTTTGGAATTGAATCCTTTCACTTTCCTGAAAGCCAAGTCCTAAAACCTGGGGGCAGTGGCCTCACTTGAACCTGGAACCTCTCGTGACCCTAGCCCTGCTCCTAGGAGATCAGGACCTAAGAGCCTGCCCAGAGATGATATTTGTTGTTTCTTTGTTTGTTTTAAAGATTTATTTATTTGACAGACAGAGACCATAAGCGGGGGGGAGGGGGGGCGGGCGGCGGGGAGGGGGGGAGCTGGCTCCCTGCTGAGCAGAGAGCCCAATGCGGGGTGGGATTCCATCCCAGGACTCTGAGACCATGACCTGAGCTGAAGGCAGAGGCTTAACCCACTGAGCCACCCAGGCGCCCCTGGGTTTTTTTTGTTTTTTGTTTTTTTTTCAGTCTTTTGATTTGTGTGTGCCCTGTGCTTCTAGGTGCCGATGTCAAGGTACCTTATCTGGGCCACCATCCCCATTAGTGTGGCTGCCTTGAGTACCCTCTGGGGACTGTCACTGTGAAGTACAGAAATCCTGGAGAGTAAGGAGACTGCCCTGTAACTGTTGGTTTCTAGGCAAGGATGTACACAGGAAGCACAGGGAAGAACAGTGTTGCTAATGCCAAGGCTGGGTGGCCAGCCCGGGCTTCTTGTACTCTCTAGGAGAAGATGCAGTGGATTCTGTGGGCCTGCTGCTCTTGGCACAGCTAATGTCCTGTGTGATGGGGCACAGGTTTTGGGTTGTATAGATTTGGGGATTTTTCTGGCTCTGTTGCTTCTACTTGGGGCAAGTCAGTTAGCCTCTCTGAACTTACTGTGTTGTGTGAAGTGGGGCTAATATTTTGCTCATAGTAGTTGAGCTGATGTTATGTCAGGTCCCTGGAATGGCATCTGGGATAAAAGAGGAAAATGGCTGTGGATAAAAAACAGTTGTGATTATTATGGTTCTTGTCCATGGTCTTGATAGAGCAAAATAGATTTTGGAGTGTCTTTTTTAAAAAGTTCACAGGAATCAGATTGTCTTCACAAATGTTAATAATAAAAACAAAAATAACGGACATTTTTAGAGTGCTTTGTCTTTGCTCTAGTGAGTACTTCACTTCTGCATAAGTCCTGTGAGGTCTCACAGATAGGGACAGTGTACCTGGGGAGGTTGAATGACCTGCTCGGAGGGTGGAGTTAGCTGCCCAAGCCCTGTCTCCAGAGTACTGAGGCTTGCGCAGGCTTTCCTTTTTTGTTTTTTTGTTTTTTGTTAATATGAAGGATTTTTTTTTTTTTTTTAGGTTTTCTCCAGGTTGCCAGAGTCCTTATCTGTAACACCCTGTTACTGACTTCCTTGGCTCTTTTACCTGGTCTGTCTGGCCTCTAGAATTATTTGAATTTGTGGCCTTTGACAAAGGTGTGGAGGTCTGGGAGATGTAAATGATATGGGAAATAGAGCCAGACCAGCTTCTTAGGGCAAGAGGACAGCGGTGTATTCTACATGGGTTACCTCATGTAGCAATTCTGCATTCTTTTTTTTTTTTTTTTTTTTTAAAGATTTTATTTATTTATTTTACAGAGAGAGATCACAAGTAGGCAGAGAGGCAGGCAGAGAGAGAGATAGAGGAGGAAGCAGGCTCTCCGCTGAGCAGAGAGCCCGATGCAGGACTCGATCCCAGGACCCTGAGATCATGACCTGAGCTGAAGGCAGAGGCTTAACCCCACTGAGCCACCCAGGTGCCCACAATTCTGCATTCTTAAGGCATCCTGGAGTTTACTTTGATTTGATTTGAGTCCAGAGCAGTACTGTTCAAGAGAAATAGAATGCAAACCAGAAATGTGAGGCACATACATAATTTGAAATTTTCTAGTAGCCACGTTAAAAAAAGGGAAAAGAAAAACACGAAATTTCTTCTAATAACCCATTACCCAGTGTATCCAAAGTATTACCATTTTAACATGTAACTAATACAAGTAATCGTCAGTGAGATACTTTATGCTTGAAGACCGTACTAGGTTTTTTGAAAGCCAGTGTGTATTTTTGTGTATTTAATATTTGCTGCCTGTCTCAATTGCATTGGCCACATTTCAAGTACCCAGATAGCCACTTGAGGCTCCTAGCTACTCTGCTGGCCAGTGCAGGTCCAAAGCATTCTCCCTAGGTTTCCTAGGTTATAGCTATTACTTTACTACCAGAGAAGGTTTAAGAGTGGCATTGATTACGAGCCACAGAGTTTTAACAATCTCCTAGGTAAGCATTTAGAGGAATGGGGAGCGAAAGCCAGTGACTTTCAGTGTATACTCACTGTTTCTTGTGGATATATCTTTTTTTTTTTTTTTTAGACTTTTATTTATTTATTTGACAGATCACAAGTAGGCAGAGAGGCAGGCAGAGAGAGGAGGGGAAGCAGGCTCCCTGCTGAGCAAAGAGCCCGATGCGGGGCTCGATCCCAGGACCCTGAGATCATGACCGGAGCTGAAGGCAGAGGCTTTAACCCACTGAGCCACCCAGGCGCCCCTCTTGTGGATATATCTTTTTTTTTTTTTTTAAAGATTTTATTTATTTATTTGACAGAGAGATCACAAGCAGGCAGAGAGGCAGGCAGAGAGAGAGGAGGAAGCAGGCTCCCCTAGAGAGCAGAGAGCCCGATGCGGGGCTCGATCCCAGGACTCTGAGATCATGACCTGAGCCGAAGGCAGCGGCTTAACCCACTGAGCCACCCAGGCGCCCCTCTTGTGGATATATCTTATTGAATGATATGGAGGAAGCCTGCTTTGGCCCCTCAGTGGGGCCCAGAAGGCTGAGTTCTGGTACCCTTGATAATGTGTAGGCCAAGGACGTTGGAGTGGGTTTGTGAGGGAGGCACTAGTGAACCATGAGTGATGGACTCCAAAGTGTAGTATACCTTTTGACTTCCCTTTACTCCTAAGTCACTAATGTGATTAGTAGGCCTCTTCCCTGGCTCTTGGTTCTTAGAACTCAAGATTTAAGGCAGCTTCCTACTGCTGGGGTTGGTCAGTTCTCCCCCTCTTCCCCCTTTTTAAAAGATTTATTTTTTTTTTAGGGTGAGCTGGGGGAGGGGCAGAGGGAGAAAGAGGATCTGAAGTGGTTTCCTCGCAGAGCCTGATGCAGGGCTCGATCTCCCCCTGAGACCATGATCTGAGCTGAAATCAAGAGTCTGACTCTTAAACTGACTGAGCCACCCGGGTGCTCCAGTCTTGCCCTTCTATCTTCTATCCTGTCTCATACTCCACTTTGTGGCTGATAGTTTATTTCTATACATGGTTGTTTATTTATTTATATTATATTTATTTCATTGAAATTCTCAGGTTTTTTTTCTTTTTTAAAGATTTTATCCATTCATTTGACAGAGAGAGCGAGAGAGGGAACACAAGCAGGGGGAGTGGGAGGGGAGAAGCAGACTTCCCACCGAGCAGGGAGCCTGATGGAGGGCTTGATCCCGGGACCCTGGGATCATGACCCGAGCTGAAGGCAGACGCTTAATGACTGAGCCACCCAGGCGCCCCTGAAGGTCTGTTTGGAACCTTGATTCTGGTTTGGTCTGTTCAGGCCTTTGATGATGAACATTGAAATTAAGTAATTGACAGAATGGTCCCGGTGGTCCTGGACACCTGTTCTCATCTCTGGATGCGTCTTGACTGCAGCTTATGAAGGGGAGTTTTCTTCCACCCTCGGACAGGACTTGATCCCTTTGGCTATCTCTGGCTTCCTTGTGAGGCCATGGAGGAGCTAAAGCAGCTGTTTGCTTTAGTTTTTGCAGCTGGTTCAGAAGGTTGGACCAGATGGTGATGTCTCTGGTGCCCTTCTGGCTCTCAAAATTCCCTGCTGCCTGAATTGCGCTCAGTATCTGCACCTTTGATTTCCTAGCTCAGCCTTCCCTGTGGCCCCAACCTGTACTTGAGCAGTACTGTTTAAGAGAAATAGAATGCAAACCAGAAATGTGAGGCACATACATAATTTAAAATTTTCTAGTAGCCACGTTTAAAAAAAGGGAAAAGAAAACCATGAAATTTCTTCTAATAACCCATTACCCAATGTATCCAAAGTATTACCATTTTAACATATAACTAATACATATAATTGTCAGTGAGATACTTTATGCTTGAAGACAGTACATAAAACCCCAGGATTTTATGCTGCGTGGTACGCCGTGTAATTTGTATTTCAGTGAGAGTTAAGTTGAATTCACATGTCATAGAGTTGAATATACTGTAATGAAGATGTGCGCTGTGCTTAAAATATAAAGGGCCATGAGAGTTCTTATGACATTTGTCACTGTTGGCTAAATAGAGTCCTGGCCTAGGCACTGAGATTTAATTGTTCACTGGCCTTTTGTGGGAATTAAACCCCTCAGCAGGAGAATCCTTTAGCATGTGTGGTGAGCTGGCGAGATGCTTGGTGGAATATGCTGGGTCTGCTCCCTGCCTCTGTGTCTTCTCTCCCTTTTGAAATTCTCTTGGGAGAGAGGGCCAGGACCTTCTTCTCTTCTTTTGAGTCATGGAGTGCTCCCCTCATCCCCAACCTAAGGCGGCCCTGTGAGAACCACTGAGTTCTCCATGCCCAGGTCACTCTCTCTTCTAGCTGTCTTTGGCTAACAGTAGTCATCTGTAGTCAGTCTTCCTCTCCTGCCTTGCCATTTCTGTCCTGCTTCTCTGGACCAGACCCTCTCTTTCCATTGACCTCTACATGCAGAAAGACCTTGATTTCACTGACCAGTGCCTTGATAAGGACTCAGTTTATGCTTGTCAGTCACTTTGCTGGGCTGGGTTGTGGGTTCTGCCTCTGTATTTGTCTCAGAAATCCAGAGTTTTTCTCCTTGAACTTTTCTTAATCCCTGAGAAGTTCCTCATGATTACTGGTGTAGCCTGCCTCTTCCTGGGAGGCGTTATAGTCAGGGTGGCCATGAACAAGCCTACGTTATTTATCTGAAGCTGAAGAAAATTGATACTAAACAGAAGTGGGTTTTGATCCATGTTAGTGTGATGGAAGACCACGTCCTCGTTTGGCTTAGCGGTTTGTCTGATATGTTATTGGTATGTAAATGCTGAGTATCTCACCCTTTCCAATGTCTTATGCAGGTCAACGTATTGAAACTTACTGTCGAAGACTTGGAGAAAGAAAGAGATTTCTACTTTGGAAAGCTAAGGAACATTGAATTGATTTGCCAGGAGAACGAGGGGGAGAACAACCCTGTATTGCAGAGGATCGTGGACATTCTCTATGCCACAGATGTACGTGTTGACACCAGGATATTTTTTTTGCCATTTTTCCATCAGAGACAAAGTTAATTTTATCTGGTTGTTTTCAGCAGACTCAGTGCTGGTGCTTGCCCTGTTCCAGGATAGCAATTCATCAAAAGACTTTGACCTCTCAGAGTCATTCAGAGGTCATCTCTGCTCAGCCTCAGCCTCTGCCTTGAGGTCTGTGAGCCTTTGAGGCAGGAATAGGACAAGGAGATGGCTGGCTTGCCCAGATTCTGTGGTTTATGGCCGCTGATCGGTGATGAGTGCCACAAAATGCTCTTAACCCCACCATCCCCACTCCACCCCCTGCAACTTAGCTCCATTTTATCAGGCCCCCCTGGCATGACCTGGGAACCACGCTTACGGCCCCTTTTTGATGTCCCCTGCCCGTAGTTGTCAGATTGTGTCTTTGTTCCTCCTGCCCTGGAATGTGCCTGGTTCCCATTTCCTCTCAGTACTTTATGGTCTTGGGATCCATGTGTATTATTACACAGCTGAATCTGCTGATATTAATCATGACATGCTAGCTGATCAGGGAAGACTGATTTTTCCCTACATTTAGTTAGGATTTGGTATCTTGCTATGTATCTTGTTTAATGGCTTTGCTTATTTATAAATTCGCACACCTAGTAAGGTCTATAGGATCAAGCTACAGTGTATAAGTGTTTTATAGTATGCATGACAGTGTACAAATATAAGGAAATATTGATATTGTCGTTTACACTGTTCTCTAAATATGCCAAGTGAATTTCGGGGAATGAAGACAGATGACTGAAAAGATGATACTTTGTTCAGTAAATCCTTATTCTGGGTTTGCTCTTTGCCAGCTTCAGTGAGACAAAGATGATGAAGATATAGGGGTCCTTGGTCCAATCTGAGTTTTATTTTAGTGGCATTCTATCTTAAGTAAATTCAGCTGTAGAGATTTAGTTGAAAAAAAAAAAAAAAAGATGGTGGTCAAAGGGGAAGTCTGATTTTTCTGGTGCTGTAGCCGTTATCACATGCCAGAATGCCCTAGAGTGAGTGTGAGGTGGAAGCCGCAAATCGGCTGTAGCCTGTACCGTTGATGTTGGATCAGTCTTGGCAGCTCCTGTGGGATTATGAGTGTTTGGGGTAAACTCACGAGACCCACAGTGGCATGCACGGTCCTTAAGTGCCGTTAGAGGAGGGTGTAAAGAAAAGCTGGCTCTGTGGACCACTTATTGCAAGATCGCATGGTACTGAACTTTCGTGATGACGTCAGGGGTTTTTGAGGGTATGTTTTCTCTTTTAAAACAACCTTACTGAGGTAGGATTGACAATGAACTGTACCCATTTAAGTACAACTTGATGTGTGACATCATCACCATAATCGACATAATTAAGAAATCCACTTTGAGGATAAGTTTATGCTTAGTTTTTGCCTTTTGTGGGATGTGTTTCCACTGTCTAATTAAGTGGTGGTCACGTGGCCTTGTGCTAGTAAGTGTCAAATGTGCGGTAGAGACAGGAAGAGCCGTTGACTTTGAGAGGCTGTAAATATGAGGAAAGTGGCCCTACGGTAGAAACTGATCCTTCATTTGGTACTGAGTAATAGCTTTTCCCTCTCATTTTCCCATTTTAGGAAGGCTTTGTGATACCTGATGAAGGGGGCCCACAGGAGGAACAAGAAGAGTACTAACAGCCTGGATCAGCAGAGCAACATCCGAATTCTTCACTCCAAATCATGTGCTTAACTGTAAAATACCCCCTTTTATTATTCTTAGAGGACTCACTGGTTTCTTTTCATGAGCAAACAGTACCTCTTCTTAAAGTGCACTTTGCAGAAGTTTCACCCCTTTTCCAATGAGTTTGAGTTAGGAGCTTTTACCCTGTAGCAGAGCAGTATTAACATCTAGTTGGGTCACCTGGGGAACAAAGAGGCTGACCATGGGGCTCACCGAGTGGACACTGGTAACACTGATTGCTGGAGAAGGTGTTTTTATGTGATACACTGAGGTGGAGACCTCAGAGAAATGTAAAGACTGATTTGAATTTTAAGCTAATGTGAAATCTTGGCAGAGAACGTTTTAATAAATAAATGCCTTAAGAGTATTTAAAATATGCTTCCATATTTCAAAATAGAAAATGTAACATGACAGGAGATTTTCGTGTTTGACATTGTGTCTGGGAAGGAAGGGCCAGACCTTTGGACCTTTGGAATCTGCTGTTCATAGGCCTTGCAGGGTTGCTTGAATCCTCAAAGGCCTAGACCTTGGCCCAAAAGGAGAGTTTAAAAAGTTGCTCTGTAAAGCCATTCGGTGTCCTTGACCAATAGTATCCCTGCTCTAAGAAGCAAGAGGCATTGTTGCCTGGATGAATAGAGGGTGTGTTTCAGCCCTGAGATGTTTGAGTTGAAGAGCTTGAATTTCATTGAACATTTCTCTGATGATTTTTCCAGTTATCCCTGAAATTTCTATGTATTGTGTTTTTTGGGAAATGAGGTGTGTCCAGTTTTTAAATCTAACAACTACTTTTGGGGACTTGCCCACATCTCTGGGATTTGAATGCGGGTCGTGTCCCATTTTACTGTCTTTTAAGTTTACATTGAACATGTTTTTCTTCTCTGCTCCCCTCGCCCACTGGGGACTCCTCTTTGGCTCCTTAAAGTTTGCTGCTTAGAGTGTAAGTTCAGCAGGCAGGTGGTCATGCTGCAAGTTCTTTCTGGACCTCTGGCAAAGGGAGTGACCAATGAAGGCCATCGCTACCTTGGGATCTGCAAGGCTGGGTGTTCTCGGTACCTGCTGTCCACTGCCCTCCCCTGTTATCGGAATACTTTGCCAGTGCACTAATCTCTTTGGAGATAAAATTCGTTAGTGTGTTACTAAATGTTAATTTTCTTTTGCAGAAGATACAGTACCGTGTCTGAATTAATTATTAATATTTAAAATATTTCATTCCTTAACTCTTCCTCATTTGCTTTGCCCCTGGCCTATTCAGTTCCTTTGTTTGGCAGAATTCTGCAAAATGTGTGTCACCCACTACTGAGATTGTTCAGCCCCTGATGTATTTGTATTGATTTGTTCCTGGTGGTAGCTTGTCCTAAAATGTGTGTAGAAAGCAGATATTTTATGATAAAACTGTTGTGTAGTGCATGCTCTGTGTGGAATTCAGAGGAAAACCCAGATTCAGTGATTAACAATGCCAAAAAAATGCAAGTAACTAGCCATTGTTCAAATAACAGTGGTGCTATTTCTCTTTTGTGGCCTTTTAGACTTTTGTTGCCCTAAAATTCCATTTTATTGGGAACCCATTTTCCACCTGGTCTTTCTTGACAGGGTTTTTTTCTACTTTAAACAGTTTCTAAATAAAATTCTGTATTTCAAGAGTGTCATGTCTTCTGAAATTTGTCTTGCCCTGAGTATATTCTTTTAGGTTCAAATGGTAAGATACCGATTCTTCTTTCTTAAATTCAGAGTGATCTTTTCAATCTTTCACTGTTTTTTCAAATGTACTTATTTCTAAGCCTGTTCCTTTTTTCTCCGTTCTTCACATTACATTTCTCAGCCTCCTGCAGTTAGACATTTTCATGCTACTGTGAGAGGTCTTTGAGAAGTCCAGGGCTTGGCCCCAAAGCCTTGAAGCCTTTTCAGGTGGATTCCTCCTGAGAACTACAGCAGGACAGTGCTTGCTGGATGCCATGGGGAGATACTTTCTTCCCCCCAGAAAGTATGTTTCAAAGGCAGTGAACACAGTCTGAATCTATGAAATAACCTGAAATTGTCATTTTCCCCTCCCTTTTAAAACTCTATGCCATAAGAAATGAGTTCAAAAGGAGACTTGCTGCCATTTTCAGTATGAAATAAAGATAATGGGTAGGAAGTAGTTTCTCTATGATTTTTAGGGTTCTTGCCACAGTTATGGATGCTCTGTAAACCCAACTTGATGATTTTGCCTAGGGTTAAATCCATATTACTTCCTCTAGAAATTAATGGCACGATACCTTCCTTGAAATGTCGTGTACTTTCAAAAGGAATTTGACACCCCATGTGTTGGCAGTCTACAAGAAGATGCCTCCAGGTGTGCGTGAAGTTGGTGAAGATACTATGGGGTGATGCCAACTGAGAAGTTACTTTGGAAGGAGTGAAGCTGATCTGTGTGTACCTCTGACCTAAGTCTGACGACCTTGTTCTTTAGGCTGATACCTATAAAATCTTGGTAGGAATAGTTCAGGTTAGGTCTTTGGTGCAGTTAACTTGGATAAGCTGTTTGGTTTGCTTGGCGAGTTCTGTGTTGCTTGAGGAGAGGTAAACACATGGGTCCTCTGGCTGGACTGGGATTTAAGATTCACTCAGGCTGGTAGTCCTCAAACTAATGGGCTTCAGAATCACCTGGGGAACTTGACTCTGACAAATTTCTAAAGTCTCATCTCCAGAAATTCTGAGTCAGAAGATTAAAAAATCTGCATTTTTCTGTGTCCCTCAGGCAACTTGGGCTTGATGTAGCCCTCAGATTTGTACTTTGGCCTGCAAGTTCAAGTGTGAATCTGACAGGGGAACATCAGATTTGAGTCCTTGCAGGTCCCTCCTAACTTTGTGATTTCTGAGCTAATTGATTTCTCTTGTCTGACCGCTAAATGGGGATGATGATTTTGGCTAAAGTGCCTTGCTCACTGGGTGCTGCTAGTTGGGATCAGAATGAGCTGCTAGAAAAAGCAGCCACAACGTTAGATGGCCCCGTATGGGGGCTTCAGATCAGCTGATGTTCTTTAGAAGTTCTAGATCTATGAAAAGTTCAGGACAGAGTTTTTGTATCCTGAAAATCCAGGAGGGCACTGCTTCAGATAGGCTTCAGGTACTTTGTGAAATAAGTAACACATTCCTTTATTGTTTCCTTTTCAGCTAGGTGGTGGTATAGAGGAGTCCAGCTCCTTTAGGCTTTCAGACTATGATTTTCATCCTGTTTTTTTCCTGAGGGAAATTGAAGTCTAACCACACATTTCACCATTTTCCTTGAAAGGAAGGTTCAGTTGTGATTCAGTAATTCAGATTCATTGACTTAAAAACTTGTATTTATTTCAAGGTGTACTCTGTAGAATATAATGTGGTGTTAAACAGGAAGCAGTTTTGCTATAACCGAAGTGACTCCAGAGAAATTTTTCTTTAAGGAATATTTTACAAGGTTTGGCATAAGGAACTCCTTTTGTGATGTTTACCACAGTCCACAAACACAACCTAGGCTTTAAGTCTGATGAACGTAATGAGGTTAGTGCGGGTGACCCGAGTGTGGCAGTAGAAATAATCGTCCTGAACCACATGGAACCTGAGCCTGTGGTCAGTGCTGATGTAAAATTTAGGACGATGTCCTACTTTTGAGTTCACACAGTGCAGGTCAGCCACCAAAGCCTAGAACTTTGTAGATGGTATCGAGAGAGAGATTTAGAATTGCAGAGTGATCTGTCAGCAGTTGGCAGTTCCATCAAATCTTACCTTAAAAGTTAAAAAAAAAAAAGTCTCCCTTTTCCTGGTTTATTTGGAGTGTCTTCCCCAGTCTGCAGGCATTGTTGGTGGGGAGAAGCTGGGTGCAGGCATGAGGAAGAGGAGGAAGAGAAATTCATTCTTTTTACTGAGGTCTTCAACTTTCAGTTCTGGTTGTAGAATGAGATTTGGGAAGTTGGTAGGTGTGATTCAGCCCATCTGGGTAAGTCTTAACAGAGCTGGCTTTATGGGTTCTTCCTAGTTTTCCAGTGGGAGCAGAGATGAGTTTCTAAGATTCAGCCTTAATGTGTGACTCAAAAAATTGCAGTGTAGACTATTAAATAAGTCCAGGGTTAAACTATACAAGTGGGCAGACTGAGTGTATAAAAGGAGTGTGTGGCTAGAGTCCTCTGACCTTTACCAAAACGAATGAGGGAGTCAGTGCTGTGGTTGGGAGGCCAGGGACCAGCGATTGAGACCGTGGTCCTCCTCCAGGCCTGTATCCTGGGTCTCCAGAGCACATCTTTTCATTGGCTCAGTGGGGCTCAGTGGCTCAAGGGTGGTTTCCCCCAAGATCTTTTCTGGACCAGAGAGAATTACTTAGGTTTGTGAAAAGCTGATAGGATACTGGAGCAGAAAAGAATGGAGGAGTGCCTAGTTCTGGCAAATGATGCCCCAGGGCCCAGTTTTCCTCAGGTGAGGGACAGCTTTGGTTCAGAGAAAAGCACAATGTTGTTGTTGTTGTTTTTGCACAATGTTTCTCAGCATCAGCTACATACACTTTGAAAATTTGAGAAAATTCTCACAATGAAATTGTAAAGTACAACTTCTGTGTGTGTGTTTTTTTTTAAGATTTTATATATTTGACAGAGAGGGAACACAAGCAGGGGGTATTGGAGAGGGAGAAGCAGGCTCCCCGCAAAGCAGGAAGCCCCAATGTGGGGCTTGATCCCAGGACCCTGAGATCATGACCTGAGTAGAAGGCAGGCACTTAATGACTGAGCCACCCAGGCGCCCAACATCTGTGTTTTAATTAATGTTTTGACTCTAGGGTTGCCTGGGTAGTTCAGTTGGTTAAGCATCTGACTCCTGATTTCAGCTCAGGTCTTTTTTTTTTTTTTTTTTTTTTTTTTTAATGAGAGGGAGAGAAGGGTAGGAATGGCTGGAGGGAGAGGGAGAGAAAGAATCCCAAGCAGGCTCCATACCCAGTGTAGAGCCTGATATGGAGCCCAGCATGGAGGCTGCATCTTCCAATCCTGAGATCATGACCTGAACCAAGACCAAGAATTGGTCACCTAACTGACTGGGCCACCCAGGTGCCCCTTAGTTCAGGTCTTGATCTCAGAGTTCTGAGTTCAAACTCTGCATCAAGCTCCATGCTGGGCATGGAGCCTCCATTAAAAAACAAAACAGAAAAAAGTTTGACTCTAAAAGAAGCAACTTTGACAGAAGTCACAGATGGTTCAACATGTGTTTGGCCGCAGGCTGTAGGGAGAGCTTTGCTAATACAGCAGTCCCCCCTTGTCTGCAGGAGACACATTTCCAGGACCCCCAGTGGGTGCCTGCAACTGCACCTAGTACTGATCCCTTCATACACTACGTTTTTTTCCTATACAGACATATTTATGATAAAATTATTTATAAATTAAGCACAGTAAGAGATGAGCAACAATAGAGCAAGTGGAACAGTGTACTGTTAAGTGAATGTGGCCTCAGAGGATGTCAGCCTCCCATCCTACCCACTTCTTGTGATGATTTGAGATGATGCAACCCCTGCATGTAGATGCGAAGTCAGATGAATGACACAGGCACTCTGACGTAGTTAGGCTACTGTTGATCTTGTACGCTTAGGTCAGGAGGAGGAGCATCTGCTTCCTGCTCAGTGGGCTACGGGTGTCAGAGACTGCAGAGAGTGAATCCATGGGGAAAAGGGCCTGCCCTACGCCCATCCCCGAATCGCTGTGCAGTACAAGACTACACGAGCTGTGCTGGGATCTGTCATGGGTTATCCTAGTTAGGCTTGAGTGCCCTGCAGGTTCCTTTCCTCCCTTGCTTGCTCACCAGTAGTTTTATTACGTTTGTATTAACAGTTCTCATAATGGGGGGGGGGGCTGTTGATATATTTTGAAGTAGTTCCAGTGATTTTTAAGGACTGTCATACCTCATGGTCATCCAGATTTTAGCATTCTAGAGATTTCTAACCCAGTACCACCTTTTTTTTTCTCTTGGTATATGTTTTTCTATAAAATGATGCGAGAGTTAAACATATAATTACATACGATTGCTGTTTTTAGTTTAAAATTTAAATCCTGCATGATTGAATGGAATAAATTATTTGTGTTTTTTACAGGTAGCTGTAGGCTATCCCAGCTTGCCTCTGTGAGCACCACCCTCCCTATTAATTATTTAAAGGCTGAGAGAAGAAATAATTCAATGTTGAATGAAATAAAAATAATGAAAAACATTTCCTAAGAATTTCTAATTCTGTGATTTAATATTTTCCCCCCAGTCTTTAAGAAGAGTTTTTCTTTTGGGGGGAGGAGGTGGGTAAGTACTTACTGAACCACACTGAGAAGCTGTCTTTTTTCTTGAATCATGGTATTTTGAAATCTTTGGCATTTGAACCTGCGTTAAAGATTTATTTTAGAGAGTGTGGGGTGGGGGGAGCAGAGGGAGAGAATCCCAAGTAGACTCCCTACTGAGTGTGGGGCTCAACGTGGGGGCTCCATCCCACGACCCATGAGATCATGACCTGAGCTGAAACCAACAGTCTGCTTAACTGATTGAGCCACCCATGTGCCCAGGAAGAACATTGTTTTAAGTGTCATGAGGGTGGGTGGAGTAGTTGACCTCAACTAAAGGTGTGATCTTGATCTTGATACTAATCTTCAGCGTCTTCTCCAGTTCCAACAGTCACTGACTTACCTCTTCTTTATTCATGTTTGAAAAGGAAATGCCTCTTTTCTTGGCAGTCAAGTTGCATCTGAAAATTGTTGACAAAATTACATTAAGCTGAGAAGGATACAAGTTTTGGTTTTTCTTAAATTTTATTGAGGAATAATTGACACATATAATTAGGATACAAGTTTTGATTTTTTTTTTTAATATTTTATTTATTTGACAGAGAGATCACAAGTAGGCAGAGAGGCAGGCAGAGAGAGAGAGGGAAGCAGGCTCCCTTCCAAGCAGAGAGCCCAACGTGGGGCTCGATCCCAGGATCCCGGGATCATGACCCGAGCCGAAGGCAGAGGCTTTAACCCACTGAGCCACCCAGGTGCCCCAGTTTTGATGTTTTAAAACCCACAGTGGTATAGCTGGAGAGGACACTGTTGACCTCGCTGCTGAGAGGAGTGGAGATGCCATCCTGGAGCCGTTTCTTGATCTGTCACTGCAGCCCTGGCTCTTGGTAGCAGCCCTGGCATCTCTGCTGTTAGGGACCAGAAGCTCCTTGGGCTTGGTAGGGGATGCCCGAACTAGTCTCAGGTAGGACTTTGAGCTTTTTTCCAGAATTACTTTTGTGCAGAGGTGCAGAGGTTGATCTAGGAGATGTTACTTATTTAATTTTTTCTTTTTTAAGGTTTTATTTATTTGAGAAAGAGAAAGAGGGAGAGAGCATGAGTGGAGGGGGAGGGGCTGAGGGAGAGGGAAAAGCAGGCTCAGCAGGGAGCCTGACTCGGGGCTGGATCCCAGGACCCAGAGATCATGACCTGAGACCAAGGTGGATGCTTAACTGACTGAGCCACCCAGGCGCCCTTAGGAGATTTTACTTCTGAACATCTTCCTTCCCACTACTATTTTTAGTTTTTTGGGTTTTGTTTTGTTTTGCTCTGTGTTTTGGTTTTTTAACCTGAGTTACTGAGGGTCATATTTTCATTCTTTTTAGGTGGGAGTTTTCTGAACTTCCTTTACCTAAAGAGTGGAATGCAACTTAATATTTCCCCTTTTTTCTCATGTTTCTTCTCAGGGAAGGATAAATGTATTTATTATGACAATTTAGTATATTTTAGGCTCATGTCAAAAAATTGAGAAGCGCAGGAACTGTTGTATGTAGAAATAGTAACATTGGCCTGGAAAATGAAAGAAAGAGTGGGAAACAGTCAAATGTGGAGCCATCAACCTTTTTTCAGCATATCCTTCTAGTGTTAATACCTAGTTTAATAAAACTAATTTAAGTACTTGTACCTTTTATGACATTTCATTGAACTACTCTACTTTTAATCTACAGTGTGACAAAATTATGTCTCCATTATTGACGAAATGGGAGCAGACTTTTTTTTTTTTTTTTTGTATGTTGGTGTCTTTGTGGTATAGATCTGGGGAGAATGTCTTGTTTGGTGGCAAATTAACATTTTGGTTAACAGCTAGGTCACAAAATATGATTTAACCTGGGTATCTTTAAACCTGGACTCCACATCCCTGGTTGAAATCCTCCCAACGGATTTACCTTTGACCAAGTCACCCTCTTGTGTTGTGCCATGGGCCAAGGTTGAACAATGCTGCATCTGGTCCAGGTCTCTCTCAGATTAGATTGAAGGACTCCCGTCCAGTATGCTCTTGTAGCCTTCTTCTTTTCAAAGAATTGGAGCTCATGAAGAGGACAGTGTAGAGAGCTGCTGTGCCTTCCATGTCGCAACTGTGGGGGCCAATTGGCCTTCTGATTTTGGCGAATCCTGCTTTATCTAAGGCCCCCTGGCCTTTTCCACAGTTTGCGTGAGAGGTGGACACTGTGCTGTATACCCGCCATGGGCCGTGTTGTACTCCTGCTGTCCTGTCTGAGCATGCTGTAGCTCCTGTCGTTGCTCTAAGTTCAACTTTATCAATAAAGAGAATGTCTCACAACGGATGAAAGATGGCTGTATGGTACGGTTTGTGGGATGGGTTCTGATGTTCCCTTTTGTGTTCTGCACATGGAAATGTCTCATTTTCCCGGTTCTAAACGTGGCCAGCTGACTCTGTGGTCTGGCGGAAGCCCTCGGAGTTCCGCAGTGACTTCATAGAGGAGCTCCTTGGGACCCAGGGACAGCGCCGAGATGTCTCAGTTGAGATGGAAGTCAAAAACCGATTTACCTCTGTCAAACAAAGCCAGCAAAGTTACCTGGGAAGAACCTGGTTCAGGGTGAGTGAGGGTTTGGGGTTAAAGTTGTCTCCCAAAGATTGGACACGCGGGCCCTAAGGTGCATTTGCTTGCAACCAGAGGCTGAATAGGAGGGCAGCTTGTAGCTGTTTCCAGGACAGCCGTAACTACCTTTGGCTTTAAGTCATCTGCCGCTATGAATTCTTACACACTAATTCCACAAACCAATGATTCTCTTCCCATCCTAATATGCTCCCCTACTGGCCGTTTCTAGGTTTGTGGTATGCCCCACTCCGATGCGGCCCCAGAGCCGGGAAGTGTGAGGGAGTAGATGGAGGCCAGTGGGGATGGTTTCTCCTGATTTTAAAGTGTTCTCTAATTCTAGATAGACATTTAATTTTTTTTTTCTAAGATTTTATTTATTCATGAGAGACCACAAGCAAGGGGAGTGGAAGAGGGAGAAGCAGGCTCCCCACTGAGCAGGGAGCGCAAAGCAGGGCTTGATCCCAGGATGCTGGGATCATGACCTGAGCCAAAGGCAGATGCTTAACCATCTGAGCCACCCAGGAGCCCCTAGACTTCTCAGTTTTTTTCCTTCACTAGTAGAGGACTGGTGGTTCTCTCTGCTTCTTCTTATTACTCTTACCTTTTCTCTTGGATGTCTCTTGCCCTCAACCAATACTTTTCCACTTGTTTTGGTCCATGAACATACACAGGTGTGTTTTGGTGAGACACATCACTCATGAAAATTTTAGTAATTTGAAACAAAAATATTTAAATAGTTTTAAGAGTGGTGTAAAGAACTCCCATTTGTCCAGGTTGACTAATTGTGAAAATTTTGCTTTATCATTATATTTGTTTGTTGAATATTTGAGAATAAGTTACATTGTACCCTTTTGGCCTTAAACACTTTTGTGTATTTCCTAAGGACAAAGATTTTTTTTTTTTTAAGATTTTATTTATTATTTATTTGACAGACGGAGATCACAAGTAGGCAGAGAGGCAGGCAGAGAGAGAGGGGGAAGCAGGCTCCCCTCTGAGCAGAGAGCCCAACGTGGGGCTCGATCCCAGGACCCTGGGATCATGACCTGAGCCGAAGGCAGAGGCTTTAACCCATTGAGCCACCCAGGTGCCCCTAAGGACAAAGATTTTTTAAAGAGATTCTATTTATTTATTTGAGAGAGAGCACAAGTGGAGTGGAGGGGCAGAGGGAGAGGGAGAAGCAGACTCCCCACCAAGCAGGGAGCCTAGTGCGGGCCCTGATCCTAGGACCCTGGGCTGTAATCTGAGCCAAAGGCAGATACTTAATAGACTGAGCCACCCAGGCGCCCCAAGGACATTCTCTCTTATAACCACAGGAAACAACATTATTTTGATTGTTATGTAAGTGTCCATGTTCAAATTTCACCAGTCGTCCTACTAATGGCCCTTAGAGGCCCCCTCCCCCGACCCCCACAGCTCTAAATACTGGAGTCCCTGCCCAGAGTGCTTTGAATCTGATTCTTCGTGGGCCTGTTGTCCAGTGCATCATTTTTGAGGACAGCCCCCTAGGTGTGAGGTGGCCGGGGAGCAGTGAAGGTGAGGTGTGTCCTGCATGTGGGCTGAGGTGTCTGCTGACCTGCCCCCATCCGCAAGCCCCTTAACCAGGATAGGTGGAGTGTGGTGGGTTGGACAGAGGACTTGGAGGCTGGTTCTGTCCACACTGCCAAATTCTGGCACTTAGCTGAGGAGTTCTAGAATTGTAAATTTGAACCTGGTTTTCCAGGTTGTTAATGGAAAGTATTTGTCAAGGTAGGAGAATAGAATGTTTTATTTCATAGTATCTTAACTTGATTTCTAAGTACTTAAAACGACTCACTCTGTGGACCTGTATTTGTTCTCTTGTTCTTGGCCCCATAATTGTTAAGGGTAGTCCTGTTTATAAATGTGTGTATGTAGGTGTGTATGTACACTCATGTTCTTATATGTATAAATCATACCTGTTTGTCATTCTTGTATAAAAATTGGCATCTCTGCATTCTTTTTTGGATCTTTTCTTACTTATTAGGACCTCATGGAAATCCCTGCTGGTCACCTGCTATAGGCCACATTCATCCTTTTGCAGGCTTGGGGGCATGTTCTGAATGCAGGTGCATTGGTTCACCCCGCCGCTCCTCTTCTACAGCCACTTGCCTTAGTTGTTACCTCTGTGAGCGATGCTGTAGCGACCACTCCCAGCCAGTGGTCCTTCAAAGAAGAGTGATGTAGATCGCTACCCACCACCCAACCTGTGGCACTGGAAGAAGTCCTAAAGATGGGGCACCTGGGTGGCTCAGTGGGTTAAGCATCTGCCTTCGGCTCAGGTCATGATCCCGGGGTCCTGAGATCGAGCCCCATGTTGGGCTCCCTGCTCTTTGGGGACACTGCTTCTCCCTCTCCCCTCTGCAAATAAATAAAATATTTAAAAAGAAAAAAAAAATCCTAAAGATTGCCATGAATGTTTTTTGACCTAAAAATGAAGAACAGCATGATTTAGGCTGTAGACATCCTCCATAATATCACCTGGCAGAGAAAACCACCATTAAATTTGGAGTGTATTTTTCCTGGCTCTGTTTCTGTGCATGTGCCAACATATCCATACATAATATTCTTTCTTTTTTTCTTTAACAATTTGATCTATTCACCTGACAGCACAAGCAGGGGGAGTGGCAGGCAGAGAAGCAGGGTCCCTGCTGAACAGAGAGCCCAACACAGGGCTCGACCCCAGATCTGGGGATCATGACCTGAGCCAAAGGCAGACGCTCAACCGACTGAACCACCCAGGCGCCCCCATACATGATATTCTTAACAGAAGTGAACCTATTATTCCGGTCCCGTAGCTTTTTTCCTCAGTGACCTTTAATGGCTGTGTTCAGTGGTTGTGTCTTTTTTCTTCTCTCTCGGTCCACTCTGAGGCTCCCTTCCTCCTGTCTTTTGTGTGTCTCCCTTACTCTTTCTTTCCCTGAAAGGTACCCAGTCATCAGTTTCAGGCCCATATTTCCAGGTATTTGTTTGCATTTCTGATTGGACAGCCCAGCATCACATGCATGAAGCCACTTTCCTTCCTTACTGCCTTTTCCTGGAAACTTTCCTGGCATTTCCCTCAGTTACCCTGGTTCTTGGCTTCCAAATCCCCTTTCCTTTGGCTCTTTTCTCTCCTTTCGTTTTTACATCTGAGCTGCTGCTGAGACAGTTTGGGTCGGGACGCTGTTGGCTGGTCTTCAGTCTTCCCTCCACTCATGCTGATGAGTTTCCGTAATTGCCCTTCATCCTGCTCAGACTCCCCTGGCAAAATACTGGAGCTTCTACATTCTGCTTCTGTTTCTCTCTTCTCTCTTCTCTCCTATGATTCCTCCCCTCCCCGCACCCGCAGGAGCCCTTTGTCAAGCCAGGCTGGCTCATTGGCTCTCATTAGCTCTGTCCCCTGAGCCTATCTGGGGCTTGACTCCTGACCATTCCCCTACCCTCCTAAAAAGCTCTTTGGATTCTTTCTGGTGAGACAGACTGACACTCCCAATAATACTAATAAAGTGCGGTCTTTCATCTTAATGGAGAAGCCACTGACCCAGTAGAAACATGTCCTTTATATTCTCAGAGTAGAACTCTGTGGACCGGGCCTCTCCCATACTCACACGATCCCATGTTGCAGTAAGGAGGATTCTGTCCTCCTTCCGAAGAAGTCCTGCCTCTAGGCACATTGGAGGGCAGGGGGAGGAAGTAGAAAGTAGGGCCATCCTACCCCACCTCCGGACCATGTGTTTGACCCTTTGGACATGTGCCTGCCACTGGACATCATTTTCCTGGTGTGTGAATTATATAGTTGTTCTCCTAACTGCATGGCCTCCTAAGCCCCTTCCAATTCTATAGAAAGTGTGGCCTGATTTAGGAAGCCTCTGGCATTCACTTGAGAAGCCCCAGGACTTCAGTAGAACAACTCATTCCCATTGGGGGAAAGAAGGCTCACAAGGATAGGCTTGAGAAAAACTTCCTGCTGGAGGAGCTCCTAGGGGAAAAGGGATGCTCATTACATGTGTGCTGGGGTTGTCTGTGGGTACAGGGCAGCACCCCTCCACCCCCTGCTCTGACTTCTTTTCCAGTCTCTTGTGACCTAGCTAGGCCAGCCTCATCACACAGTCTTAGAAAGTTAGAGTAAAGTGACCATGATTCCCTATTCTAGGTCAAGACCAGTGTCTTCCGAGGACTTAAGAGAGAACCCTGAGTCTCAAAAGGTAAGAAAACCATTAGAGGTTGGTACAGGGGAGGGACATTCCCGAGCCACCCCAATGTCGCTTATCAGCTCAGAAGTCCGTCTGTTATCCATCTCTGCGCCAGGGTGGCAAACCCAGATACTCACAAGGCCAGGTAGGTAAGTTACCTGTGCATGGCAGCAGGCTGGTTTTCCCTTTGAAAGCACAATATTGGCCCAATGCAACGAATCTGAGGCTACCAATTTGCAGTCTGTACAGGGACCCTCCTTGATTTTGTCCAGCCATGTTGCGGCAGTGGTGGGATAGGCTGTACAAATTACCCTCAAGCCTAAGTATTTTGTGTCTGTTGTATGCTTGGGACTGGGGACTAGAGAGATCATTAGTATAAGTTAAATGAAGATTAAATTAAGATAAACTAAATATGCTCTTGCCTTTAGAGAGCTCACTAGGAGACAGGAGTACTGACAGGATCTATCATTCATTGTGTAACTAGTCTGCTGAGCCTGCCAGCATGTCCGGGGGCCATGTAGGTACTACTACAACCCTGCAAGGTGGATAAATTAGCTTGGAAGTAAGGAGCCAGGCAGAATTCTAGCCCAGAGCTCTGGGACTCCACAGCTGTGTGTTTCCCATCACGCCTCGCTATCCACTCGTATGGACATGCACAGTATCAGGCATGCATGGCAGATAGGAACAAAGAGTCTGGGAGCATGGATTTGGCAGGGATGACTGTCATCTGAAAGTCATAGAAAAGCTCCTGGGAGGAGGTGTCATTTGAGCCAGGCTTTAAAGAGTGGGTAGGAGTTTGCGTCTAGAGCAGATGGTCTGCACTGCATAGAGGGAACATGTGGTGAAAGTGGAACGCTTGCTGTGTTTGGAGATGGTGGAGAGCCAGTGCCCAGACTGTGGCATGTGCATTGAAACTAGAAAGACAGGTCCGGGCTACAGGGCCAAGGGCTTTGAATGCCACACTCAGGAGTGGGCCAGGGGGTGGTAGTAGTGGTAAGTAGCCTGGAAAATGTCTGAGCTGGGGTAAAGTTATCATTAGATTTGTCTTCCAGAAAGGTGACTGATCCCAATGTGGGGAGGTGGAGGGGAATGGAAGGCTAAAACTCTGGTCCCAGTGCGGGGACATCCTTGTACTTGTCCCCGCACAAGGCCAGTGTTTGGGGTGGGCCAGGGATGCAGGGGAGCAGGGGTTAGGTGTAGGAGAAGGATCACAGGAAGAATGAGCAGGAGGTATGGTAAGAATACATAGGAGGAAAAGGGAAGAGCCAAAGATGGTGCTGAGATGTCTGATCCGGGGCCCACGTGGCTGTGGGAATAGTAGCCAGCTCATCTGTTGGGCTCCAGGAAGGCTCGACTTCACTGTGCTCACTCTTGTGCCCACAGTGCCTGGTGCTCAAAAGATGTATATAGACCATGAGGGAATGAACAAAAGTTCACAGGAGGATGAGCACGTCTGCTCGTTTGATGGGGTTGGGGTGGGGAGAGAGAGCCATCCAACTTCCACCTTGTCTTCTGGCTTTTTGAATCAAAATCTTGAATGCCCAAGACCCAGGGCAGTGCATTTCAGTTAGCAACAAGCACTCGGTAGTTATCTCATGGTTCATTCCCGGCATCCTTTGAGGGAAGCAGCCTTTGATGACCTGAGCCTTTGGTGACCCGAAGCATTGTGCTAAGTGTGTGTAGGGGCTACAGAGAGGAGGTGTTCATTGTTGAGGGCCGGATAGGCAGGATAGGCTGTGTGGGGGCATGGGGAGACAATGGGAGGAGGAAGCGGAAAGCCTCTGTTAGGGGTGCGGGAGCTTTGGTGTGTGTGACGATCTGATCTGACCCTGACCCAGGCGGGGGTCTGGGAGGTTCAGGACCAAATCAAATTGGCTGGGGAAGATGGAGCTGGATTCCTTGGGGTCTTGAATTCTGAGCACCGAAGATTGAAACTGAACGGAAGCTCCTCATAAACTGGGGTCCGGGTCTGTGGGAGGTGAGACCTTGGCTGTGTCCACCAACCTCGCTGAACCTCAGTCATGGCATCTGCAAAAGGGGAACAGTTGTGAACTCCCCAAAGTCAGGAGAGACGGTCTAGTCTTTCTTGGCCTCTCTAAGTCCAAAAGTGGTTAAGATTTATTCATTTGCCTCATTGTAACCCTACATACCCTGTCCTCCCCTCAAAGAGTCTTTATTTCAGTAAGATGTGCTTAGAAATGTTGAGCTCAGGAAATCGACCCTCTCACTGCCCGGTTCTTACAGTCTTCTTCATCTTAGATCACCATCCCAGGTAGATTCCACAAGAACGAGGAGCTTTTTAGTTCCCCAGCATCATCCGTCACCCTCAGCCATCATGAGTCTCAACTGTTTACCCCGCTACACATGGCCAAGGTGAAGAAGATGTTTGAGGATGACGTTGACTCGGCGGGAGGTAAAGCCTCCTTGCGGCTGTGTTTCCAGTTTCCGCATAGGGTGGGAGCCATCCCTGGGTGTGTGCAGGGCTTAAGATATGACAAGCAGTTTCTCATCTTTAAACTTTCAAAACTTTTTCTGTCATTGTATAAATCTTGTAAGCCTATCGGAGGCTCTTTCATATCCAGAAAAACAATACTAATCCTAATCCAAGCCCCCAGATGTAACCTCTGTCAGCATTTCGATATATCTTCTTCCAAACAATGTCCTGCATGTGGTGTGACAATATTCTCGCACACTAAGTGGCTTAAACCACACCTTCATTGTCTCACAGTTTCCGTGGGCCTGGCGTTGGGCATGGTTTAGCTGGCTTCTCTGCTCAGGGTCTCGTTAGGCCGGGGCTGCGGTATCTCCTGGGGCTTGCCAGGGAAAGGGTCCACTTCCAAGTCCACTCAAGGTTGTTGGCAGGACTCAGTTCCTTGCCCCTGCAGGACTGAAGCCTTCCGTTTCCTCCTGGCTGTTGGCAGGTGACTGCTTTCAGCTCCTACAGCTGCCCACGGTTCCTGGCCACATGGGACTCCCCAACACAGTGGATTTCAAGGCTCAGGGTAGCCGGGGAGATCGCCACTCCAGCACAATGTGTGCTACAATCTTGTCAGCGTGCAGTCGTGTCCACATGACTCCATGTTCCTGTCTCCTCTGCCGTATTCTCTCGGTTAGAAGCAAGTCATGGGTTCTGTCCCATGTCCCACTATCCCTGTCCCAGGAGGGATAGTGGGAGGGCATGCACACGGGAGGCGGGCGTCCTGGGGCCACAGTCAGCTATGTGTGTTTTCGTGAGTCTGTAATTATATTACATATGTGATTTCAGACCCTTCTTTTCCTCTTGATGTATAACACCTTAAGGACTTTTACATATCATGTGTAGTCTTCCAAACCATCGTTACTCACGAATGCAAGTGTTCTAATGGTGGACTATGCCATTCCCCCATAGCTGGATATTTAGTTTTAGTTTTGTTTTTTTTTTTAAAGATTTTATTTATTTATTTGACAGACAGAGATCACAAGTAGGCAGAGAGGCAGGCAGAGAGAGGAGGAAACAGGTTCAATGCTGAGCAGAGAGCCTGATGTGGGGCTTGATCCCAGGACCCTGGGATCATGCCCTGAGCCAAAGACAGAGGCTTTAACCCACTGAGTCACCCAGGCGCCCCTGGATATTTAGGTTTTATTGAGTTTAAAGAACATTGTAAAGGACAGCCTTTGTACATCAAACTTTTTCTTTTTTTTTTTTTTTTAAGATTTTATTTATTTATTTGACAGATAGAGATCACAAGTAGGCAGAGAGGCAGGCAAAGAGAGGGGGAAGCAGGCTCCCTGCTGAGCAGAGAGCCCGATGCGGGACTCGATCCCAGGACCCTGAGATCATGACCTGAGCCGAAGGCAGCGGCTTAACCCACTGAGCCACCCAGGCGCCCTCAGAAGGTCTTTTAAAGAGGTGGATCATGGGGGCACATGGGTGGTGGAGTTGGTTAAACATGCAGCTCCTGATTTTGGCTCAGGTCGTGATCTCAGGGTCATGGGATCGAGCCCTGCATCAGGCTCCGTGTTCAGCCTGACATCCGCTTGAGATTCTCCCTCTCTGTCTGATCCCCCTGCTTGTGCTCTTTCTTGCTCTGTCTAAAATCAATCAATCAATCAATCAATCATGAATCTGGGCTCCATAGCATTTCTTGAAAACCCTGACCTGACCATCAGTGCCTGTCTCAGAGGGAGAAAGGGAGATGCCCGGGTTCTCCTGTCTGTTCTGCAAGTTCCCTTTCAGGGCCTTAGTTTCTTAATTTGTTGATTGGAGGTCTTTAAGAAGGGTCCATGGTTCTTTGTTGTTTTTTTTTGTTTTTTGTTTTTTTTTAAGATTTAATTTTTAAGTGATCTCCACACCCACCGCGGGGCTCCTACAACCCTGAAATCAAGCATGCTCCATTGGCTGAGCCAGCCAGGGGCCCTGAGGGTCTCTCTCTCTCTCTCTTTTTTAAAGATTTATTTGTTTATTTATTTATTTGCACGAGAGTAAGAGAATGCGGGGGCAGGGGCCGATGGAGAGGGAGATTGGGTCCGAAGCAGACTCTGTGCCAAGTGTGGAGTTGTACATGGGGCTTGATCTCCCAACACTGAGATCATTACCTGAGTTGAAACCAAGAGTTGGAAGTTCAACCAGCTATGCCATCCAGGTGCCCCTGGTCTGTGGTTCTTTTTGTTGTTGTTGTTGTTGTTGTTATTATTTAAAGATTGGTTGATTTATCAGAGAGAGAGAGAGAGCACTGTCAGAGGGAGCAGCAGGCAGAGGGAGAAGTGGGCTCCCCACCAAGGAAGGAGCCTGATACGGGACTCAATCCTAGGATGCTGGGATCATGACCTGAGCCAAAGGCAGACGCTTAACCGACTGAGCCACCGAGGCGCCCGGGTCTGTGGTTCTTAGTGGGGAGTGCCCATGTATCTCCTAGGAGGTCTTAAAAGTATCCACGTGCCCTTGGCCCCTGTCTCCGGGGCCTGCCTGGGAGCCCTTGCAGGCTTCTGGGGTAGAGATCAAGGGAGAAGCAGTGATCTGGGGGCCCTGCAGCCCCAAGCCTGCAAGCCAGTGTAGCACTGACCTTCCGCACAGGAGCTCCTGAGGGGATATGGGGGCGCACACGCCGAGTGTGCCCCCAGTTTCGCCAGCTGACATTTCGTCAAGCACTGCCGGGCAGGATAAGAGTCAGCGTAGGTATGGAGCTTCCTGGGCTACCAAGCCCTCTTTCAGATTTGATTCAGCTGTCACAGAGCCCTGTGGCTTTGTCACCTTACATAGGAGGGGCCAGGCACTAACTAACAACAGGCCCAAATGTAGTGGTCTGGGTGCCCTGACATGGACACCTGTGGGCACCCATACTGAGTGTAGCACTTCCGATCCAAAGTAAATGAAAAGAAGGCCCCTTCTGGGAGAGCCAAGGGTATAACCATGCAGTGCTCATACTTGGTGACTGTGCCCTAGGAAGGCAAGCACTGTGGGGCACACACATACCCTTCCACCCCCTCCCCCTACCAATGGCAGAGGGAAGGCTAGGAAACATTTTCTTCTTTTTTTTTTTTTAAGATTTTATTTATTTATTTGAGAGAGAGTGAAAATAAGAGAGATCAGAGAGAGAGATGAGTAGAGGGAGAAGCAGACTCCCCACTCAGCAGAGAGCCCAATGCAGGGCTCGATCCAGGACCCTGGGATCATGACCTGAGCCAAAGATAGACACTTAAGCGACTGAGCCACCCTGGTGTCCTGGAAAACATTTTCTTCTTATATATTTTAAATATTGCATTAATTTAAAAAATGTTTATAAGTATCTAAAAAAATAGAGGTAAATACTCCATAATCCTACATCTTAGCTTTACAAAGAAAGAGAAAGATGAAGTGGGAGTTTCCCAGGAGAAGGTGGGGAGGGCAGAGAATGGCAGAGGAGAGGTGCAGGGGTGTTGCTGTGCTGGGACAAGGCTGGGAGGGAGGCAACCACAGAGGATGTGGGTGTACCTGAGCCCCAGCAGCAGGTCTGACAGGGAGGTGACTATTTAGAGCTGCTGGAGAAAGTGTCTTGGCCAGAAGGGGATTGGCTTCTCACATGACTACTACACCAAGCATAGTAGACATTATAATGGAGACAAGGGAAAGCTTCTGGTTTCAAATCCTCCTGGTGCCATTGTGTGTTCTTGGGCAAACTCCGAACCTCCCTGGGCCTCTGTGTCCTCATCTGTAGAATGGAGAGAATGACAGTACCTATTTCTAGGACCAAAGTGTTCTTTTTTTTTTTTTAAGATTTTATTTATTTATTTATTTATTTGATACAGAGAGAGCATGCACAAGCAGGGGGAGTGTCAGGCAGAGGCAGAGGGAGAAGCAGGCTCCCTACTGAGCAGGGAGCTGGACATGGGGCTCGATCCCAGGACCCTGGTATGACCTGAGCTGAAGGCAGATGCTTAACTGTTTAACTGAATGAGCCACCCAGGTGCCCCTGGATCACAGGATTCTTTTTTTTTTTTTTTTTTTTTTGGTCTAATACTTTTTTTTTTTTTTTTTATAAACATATAATATATTTTTATCCCCAGGGGTACAGGTCTGTGAATCTCCAGGTTTACACACTTCACAGCACTCACCATAGCACATTCCCTCCCCTGGATCACAGGATTCTTGTGAGGTTTCAGGAGGGAGGGCACTGGAAAGCCCCCTCAGGTCTTCAGCCTGGTGGAGGTGACACCATTAGGAGAGATGCTGGACACAGGGAAAGCCAGCATCTAGTGGAATAAAGATAATAAACCGGATTTTAAGGATGCTGAGTTGAAGGGGCCAGGGGAACACTTGGGAACAGCCAGAGATATGGGAGACACATTCTCTCCTGAGACGCAGAGATGGGTGAATAGGTGAGGCCACTAAGGAGAGTGTCAGAAAAGCAAGGGACAGGGATGAGAAGAGCTGAGGCACATGTCTGCCGAATGACAGGGCAGGGCAGGCAGCAGAACCTGGAGGAGACCAGAGGGACCAGTGGGGTCGCTGCTTGAAGGCAGGAGACCCCGAAGGCAAGGAAGGGCACCATTGGGTGTGGTCCGAGGTCTCTGGTGGCTGAGGAGAGTGGTGTCAGGGAGTGGTGGGCAGAGGGATGTCCAGTGCTGGGGGCCGGAGGGAACGTACCAGCAGGGCGCAGGCAGAAGAGAGGAGGGTGGCCGTCAGGGCAGACCTTTGTTCCCTGAGGAAAGGGGCCGGGACCGCCCAGGCTGGGGAGGAGATGGCTGTCCTAACACTCCTCTAGTCTTCTGAGCCGGAGGGGGCGACAGTCAAGGTTCATGAGATTGGGCCCCACATTGGGCTCTGCGCTGGGTGTGGAGCCTGCTTAAGAACCTCTCTGCACACGCCCCTCTCCCGCTCCTGTTTGCTCTCTCTTAAAAAAAAAAAAAAAAAAAAAAAAAAGAGGTAGAACAGCTGGCTGAGTTCAGAGGCGCAGGGAAAGACGGTTAGAGAGTTCATCCTGAGAGCAATTCAGTAGCAAAATAATATGCATCTTTACACTGAGACATCATTTACCTCCCACAAAATGCACGGGTTTTGGGGTCCCGCTCAAGGAATCTTATCACATGCGTGCGCTCATGTAACTGCCCCCCAGATCAAGTTATAGAACCCTTCTTGCTCCCCAGAAGGCGTCCCCCTGCCTGATCCTGGTGGTGACCCCCTCCCTAAGGAAGTGATATTTCCACATGCAAGTTTTTTTTTTTTTTAAAAGATTTTATGTATTTATTTAACAGACAGAGATCACAAGTAGGCAGAGAGGCAGGCAGAGAGAGAGAGAGGAGGAATCAGGCTCCCTGCTGAGCAGAAAGCCCGATGCGGGGCTCGATCCCAGGACCCTGGGATCATGACCTGAGCCGAAGGCAGAGGCTTTAACACACTGAGCCACCCAGGTACCCCACATGCAAGTTTTTGAGTGATCAATTAACCATTTGGCTTGAGGCGGGTGAGAGCTGCTTTTTTGAGGGGCAAGGGGCCCTGCCTGGACGCCATAGTGTATGTTTCCTTTCCCAAATACCTTTGTGTCTATTCTCTTATTTCCAGAGAAGTCTTTGGCAAACTGTTGGTAAGGAGTGTATTGACACAGCATGCTGGTGAACAGTCTCTACGGCTTCTTAGACACCTGCGCAAAGAGCCAGGTGTTCCCTGTAGTGCTCTAGAGAGGGATTTGTTCACTCCTCTCATACATGGGTGGGCCAGATTGCCAGGGTCAGCCTTGGGCGCTACCCTGTGACCTTGAGCGCATGACCACACCTCTGTGCCCTGAAGTTTCCTCATGAGTCCCTCTCATTAAATGGCCAGTGTGAATAAACACGGAGAAGCACCCGATATCATCACGCCCACATCCTAGTGCCAATAGCACCACTTGGGGAACAAGCGTGTGCCGTGTGCCAAGGACCCAGTCACGGAGGGCAGGGGCTCACCCTGCACTTGCAGAGCTCACTGGCTAGAGTGGTGACGAGGAAGGTCAGGGGCAGCAGTGGAGCTGGCTGGTTGGGGTAGGGGGCCTTCCTAGATAGTCCTCGGGAAGGCTTCCCTGCGGAAGGGACCAGATGGTGCAAAGGTCTTGAGGAGGGAGTGTGCTTGGTGGTGTGAGAAACAGCGTGGGGACATTATGGCTGGAGCTGGGAATGAGGGGGATGGCGGTGGGAGGTGAGGTCTGAGCAGAGCCAGAAAACGCACAGCCTTTAGACTGTGGCAACGATTCCAGATATGTGGAGGGGGCTTTAGAAGCACTTTTTATAGACTGGGATTATAAAAAAAAAAAAAAATCTAGGTGGGGATATTGGCCCATTGGCAGACAGATTCCCTCATAGTCACGAACCCAGCTTGGGGAAAGTATTTTATCCCAACCTCTGCTCTTCTCCCCTCCCAACATTCCTTCCAGCCAAAGTTGACATTTTAATTGCCTTTATTTTTTAATTTTTTAAAAGATTTTATTTATTTATTTGAGAGAGACAGTGAGAGCAAGAGAGTGAGCCCAAATGGACAGAGGGAAAGGGAGAAGCAGACTCCCCCTGAACAGGGAACCTAACGTGAGGCTCGATCCCAGGACTCCAGGATTGTGACCTGACTGAAGGCAGTCGCTTAACTGACCGAACCACCCAAACCCTTCGCTGCCTTTAAAAGACACAAGTCACCTCTCTCTCTGTGTATTTGAATTAATCTCTGTCTCTCTGTTAAAATTATTAGCCTTCCCTTTCGTCTTCCCTCTTTCCCTCACTCCCTGCCTTCCTTCTTTTTTTTTTTTTTTGAGTTTTCATTAGTTTTCTTTGTCTCAGTGCCTGTTTTATTTGTTCAGAAATGGGCTCCGATCTTCCCCAGTATCCCCTCACTGTGGGGCCACCGCAGTGCTCCGGGCATGGAAGGTGTGTGGCAAGTACCTGTGGGCTGACTGAATGCCACACAGAGAGAGGAGATTCAAGGGACAACCCAGCCAACACGGTTCTCTGGGTGCCCTCCCTCAGCACCAAGACACCCAAGAATACCGTGGCTGCTGAACAGGGCCCAGTGAATTCCCATGACGTGAATGATGTTCTTTCTTCTCTTTTGAAGCCCTGGACATGAAGGCGTTCGTGAAGGCCATGAAGAAGATTCTGAGCAATATGTCAGATGAAATCCTAGAGGTGCTATTTCTGAAGGTGGACACAGACTGTAATGGCTCCATCACCTGGGTGAGGAGGGTGCCCTGCTGCCTCAGGAAGCTGGAGGGAGGCTGAGGGGTCCAGGTGTGGCTGATCGATAGAGTGTGGAAGGTTGAAGATGGGGAGGTGGTCAAGGCATCAGACAGCTTCTTGTGGATTCTGGGATGCTTACTGGGTAGAGAGAACCCTCCTGAGACTTCAGTAAGCAAGCTCATTGGAGCTCATTCTTCTCCTGGGGGATAGGAGAGTATATGACAAATGTCATATATGAGACCTCCCAGGGCGCAGCTGTGAGCCGTAAGGGCACCGCCCACCTGTCAGCTGACTCTCCTGCACACCAGGCCTCCCATTCAGTCCCAGCAGGTGCCACGACCATCTCATGGCCCTTTCTGGTCACTCAGCCAACAGACAGACCAGTGGCTATTCAATCAAAAAATGCTGGGGTTTTAGAGCAGATTATTTTTCCTGATTCTGTATGTTTTATGATGAGCAGACATACCATTTAAGAATATAGAATACAGAAGGACACAGAAAAGTACAAAAAAATAGTCTGATGTGTTGATGTAGCAATGCCAACAATGATAATAACTAGCCTTTAGCCAGGCATTGTGTTCTAAGCACTTTATGTACCATTTTACTTAAACTTCATAGGAATCCTACAGAGTAGGTGTTCTTATTTACTTTCATTTTACAGATTGGGAAACTGAGGCATGGAGAAGTTAAGAAACTTGCCCAGACTTACAGAGCTAGTTAGCAGCTGAGCTAGTCTTCAGACCTGGGGAGTTTGCCCCAGGAGCCCGTGTGTTAAAAGTACTCTGTCATTCCTCCCCTCGGCTTAGGCATATATTCTGTTTTGTTTTTTCTTTCATTTCTCCTAATATTCTACAATAAACATGTTTCCAGAATGCTCTGCTCTCTACACAGTGATCTTTTTTTTTTTTTTTTTTAAAGATTTTATGTATTTATTTGACAGAGATCACAAGTAGGCAGAGAGGCAGGCGGTGGGGGGCGGTGGGGAAGCAGGCTCCCCGCCAAGCAGAGAGCCCGATGTGGGGCTCGATCCAAGACCCTGGGATTATGACCTGAGCTAAAGTCAGAGGCTTTAACCCATTGAGCCACCCAGGCACCCCTCTACACAGTGATCTTAATAACTCCCACTATCTTTATAGGTTCATAGGGTGGCCTGTTTTGGCCTTCATGAGGCGTCAGTAGACTCTAGAGTTGCCCTCTGGCCGGGCTTCTGGGCCTTCCCCTGCTGTTAACTTGTTAGATGAGCTGGAACAACTCATCTCTACTTTTATGGGCCTCAGTCTTATTATCCATAAAGTGGGGGTGGATAAAGAGATTCGAACAAGATGTGGCGGTGATTCGGAGATGTACTTAGCATTACAGAAAGGCATGAAGGAGGGAGGTGATGCTATCTATTTGCTGGTAGGCCCTTTACACATCCCAGATGTGTAAAGGGGCGTGGCTGCTCCCCTGGGCTGGCCCCAGGACATAGCTTCCAGAGAGCCCCTTGGAAGGGGCTGGGAAAGATGGGGGAGGGCCTGGAAGCCAGGCGTGGGTTCCCCAAGCCCAGGGCTCTGACAGCTTGGCCAATGCTGTCCTGCCTGGCGTTTCTTCCCGAGGCAGCAGAAGTATGTGGATTACATGATGCGGGAGTTCCAGAGAAAGGAAAAGATGCAAACAAGCCAGTACCGCCTGCGCTTCCACCTTCCCATGAGGATCATCCCCCTGTAAGGAGCCTCACCCCAGCCGGAAGGGGGAGGTGTGTGAGCAAGGTGGGGCTGACCCTGGAGCGAGCGCCCCTCCTTAAGTCACTCCTTGTGGGGCCACCAGGACTGTAGGCGAGCCTGAGCATTAAGGGGGGGCGACGTGTCTCCACTCTATAGACAAGGAAACAGAGGTACAGAGAGGTCAAATGAGAGCGGTGGGGTTGCCCTGTTTTGACCCTCCCTGCCGCATGCGCTGCTCCTCCCGCTTCTTCCCACGGTGGGTGCTGAGTGGGCCTGGGGCACAGATCACAGGGCACAGATGGCTCACGTGGTGGGGAGTAACAGCCATTATGGGGAACTGCTCCTGGAGGCCCCACCAGGCCTCAGTCGCACATGGCTGCTGGTCATTCCTGGAGCATGTGGCTCTGTCCCTGCCTTGACTCCCTCCTGACTCTGCCTGTTTGCTGCTCCTCATGGTTCCTCCCCACCGTGCCCTCTGGACCTTCACCTCATCGTTCTGTGCCATGCTCTGTGTGCTCCCGCCCCTCTGAACTCCCTAAGAACCAGAAGCCCTCCAGGGGGTCCAGCCAATGGCCCAGGCCTCTTCCTGGAGTCCCTTTCCCGGAGGCCATATGGGGGTTTGTGCACCTCCTGCCCAGAGCAGAGAGCTCGTCTTGCCGTCCAGCGCTTGGTGGCTGGCATTTGTGGCGTGGTTAGGAGTGGCTATGGCTGGGTCTGTCCTCGGACCACCCCCAGAGCAGGCTATGGGGAAGACCATGAACCAGAAGTGGTCTCTGCCTTGGAGCATCTGGAGACTCAGAGAGATGGTGTAATGAAAACCAGGAAAGGGTTGGTCTAAAAGACTTTTGGTCAAGATTCAATTGAGGGATAGCCAGTAAATATGAACGATGAAGGATTTTATAACCATACATTATGATCTGAAAATTTTGCTTGATGTGGCCAAGCCTTCGCAGGTCTTTATTTCCTTGGGACATTTAGATTCCCAAGAGTGTTTCAAGGCCCAGAACCAAAAATGTCAAGAAGCCTGTCTCTATTTCCCCCTATTTGTTTGCTCAGCCTTCAAGTTCAGAGAGCATTTCCAGCTTGGCAGAGAAAGTAGCCATGTACTATTTAATTACCTTCATGAAAGGGTCATCTTATAAGTTGGCCCCCCTTTCCTGAACCTGGGCCGAGATCACTGAACTCCCCCTCCGGGGTGCCACGGTGGTCTTGGCAGGTGGAGGTGCTGTCCCTATGGGGTAACACCTCCAGAGGGCTCCTCTCACTTCCCCTGTCTCTCACCTGTCATGACAGGTGACAGGTGGCCCTGGGAGTGATGCTTGAGGGCAGACCAGGCAGCACTGTGGGCCGCAGGGGTGAGGGGCGGGTATGGTAGTGGTGGTGGGTGGGAGAGGAGCTGTGTCCAGACACACCTTCACTCTCTCTTCTGCTTGGGACTGCTTCGGTGGTGGAATTTCACAGCAGCGTGGGTTAGCCTTCAGCCACAGGTCACATGGCGTCCACAGGGACATTTGGAAAGGGCTCTGGCTAGAGTATGGATCGAGGTACCTAGGTTCTAGTTTGAGTTCTGCACAGAGTCAGGACAAAACTCCAGGCAAAATCTTATTCCCTGGGTCCCTTTGAGGTGAGGTAACATTATCTGCCTGCTGGGGCCTGGAGATGTGGGAACACCAGGTGGGTGAGTGCGTGCTGTGCTGTGTCCAGGGGTCAAAATGATGCTCCTGTCAGTAGCCAGCTAAGCCTGCCAGCTTAGCCAGCCTGGGGCAGGAAAGACGACATCCCTGTAGCCTGCTGGAGGGCTGCGTGGTGGCGTTCTGCAAGGCCAGGCCTGCCATGGGAGCCCTTTACTGGGCTCCGGTCCTGGCCTTGGAGAGGAGGAGTCAGGTACATGGGGTTCTGTGGAATACATTGTCCCTTGTCCACTTTTATCTCGTGCTTGGGCTATACTCCCTTCTCTATCTACCCCGAGTTGCCAGAACCTGTTATGATGAAAGTTTCAGGGGCAAGCTCCCCTCCACTCGCCTCCTGTAGACCATTTTTCTCAAAAAAGAAGGTTTGCAGAAGACCTCCATTCTTTGCCTCCCCTGATCCTGTCGCATCACGAGGAAGCTGACTGGCTGCGTGACAGGAGAAGCCCGCCGCTGGTGCAACCCTATCTCCTATCAGCAGCCTCATCGGGTCTCCTTGCCTTCCGGCCACCGCTGATAATGGCAAACGCCCGCCTGGAGGAGTCACGGGTTGGGTGTGCGCGCCCGTGAGGGGAGCTCCCTTGTTTGCTTTCTCCTTCCTCCTCTTCATTCTGTTTTTGTTTGAGTCCTTCTCTCTCCCTGTCACCTTCCACAGGAACCATGGATGTGAGATTGTGAAGGTGCAGTTTTTAATGCAGCGGTTCAAGAGGACAGGGCATCTTCTGACAGTCACCAAGGACGGGATCTTGCAGATCTGGTCTGAGGGCTTCTCGCTGCTTAACTCCTTTAGGGTGAGGAGGGCCCACCTGTGGAGCAGACAGGAGGTAGTCGGAGAGCCTTTGCCTTTGTACCCCGATAGGGAAGGTGACACGGACTCTGAATGCACTCAGGCGTGGGGTTCATGGTATAAGTGCCTGCAGTCACTGCTCCGGGGGCCAAGTTCTGGCTTCACTGTGGGACTGGGACCCTCACATTTGTCTTCTGTAAGCAGGACAACATCTGGGTGTCCATTCTACTTGGATATCCAACAGAAAACTTACACCCAATTTGTCCAAACAGAATGTCGCTCTAGACCTCCCCGGTCACCAGGCTTACTTCTCCTGGACCCCATCTCGGGGAGTGCTGTCATCACCCACTAAGGTTCCTGTGTTAGAGATCAGCCCCCTCTCCTTTCCCTGTCACAACCACTCCATCACCAGGTGCTGCTGATTCGAATCCTTCACCTGGACCAGGCAGGAAATCGCAGTGGTTGGGAGTCTGGGCTCTGGAGTCCTCCTTAGAATCCAACACTGCCACCTTCTAGATCTGTGACCTTGGACAGTTAGTATATAGCTCTCTGTGCCTCAGTTTCCTCGTCTGTCAAATGGGGTCATCGTAACCCCCTCAGGCTGCTGGGAGGATTTAATGGCATAATACCCGGATGGTACTCAGAGTAGGGCAAGGCTCACAGTGAGTGTCGGACAAATGTAAGCTGACATCATCATTGTCTGTGCTGTCAGCTCCGGGCCAAGTGCAGTAAGTGAGACAATACTCAGGAAAACGGGCTGTGCACTTCATGTCGCCAGGCCAGGCCAGAATCGTCCAGCAAATGAGGAAGGTGCAGCTCTCCAGGGAAGGAAGGCTTACTGAGAAGGCCGTCAGCAGCAGGAAGGCTTTCATAAGCCTGTGAAACAGCAGTGTTTCACAGATGTATCAGGGGGTGTCCTGTGGGGCTGGAGGGTTCTGTCTGGTCCCTTCTCAGTTGCCTAGGGAGGCAGCTCAGGTCTGTGGAGGTCCGGTGACTGACTCGGGTGTATTTGGTAGCCCAGAACCAAGGTTGACTAGCACCCAAGTTCCCGAGGCTAGGGTTTCTGGCACCTTCCGCTCTCTTTTTCTCATTGTGTCTGTTTTGGTGTGTGTGTTGGGGGGGTACATTACAGCCTGAGCTACATACTGTTGGTTATGGCTGCTACTTGGTCACCACAGCACCCCTCAGAGGCCACATCTGGGAGGGTTGAGAGGGGCAGAGGGAGGCTCCCCAGAAGGCCCGGCATTCCTCCTTGAGGGGCTGCTTGGGCAAGAAGATGTTGGCACGGGTGATCCAGCATGGGCCTTCCATGAACACCCACTGCATGCCACGGTCATGTGGATGGAAAACCCTGCGGTTTGCAAGGAGGGGAGCTGGGCTTCACTTCCCAGCTGTGCAACCTTAGACACATCACTGAAGCTCCCTAGGACCCGAGGCTTCAGGGAGGAACATGGAGGTGATGGGCATTCCCATCCCCTCTGCTGTGTGTCGGTGGCCGGGGGTCCTGGCCCATTGTCCTCACTGCCCAGCCACCAGCACCAGCCTCTGTGTTCTCAGTATGTCTGAGTTTTGATGCAACGGTCCCCTCCCTGCCCCTGCCTTTGCTGGCCCTTCAGCATACCCACCCAGAGAAGTGGCCTGAAGCCCCCCTTCCCTTCTGTTTCACATGGCGCTCCCCCTGCTTTCTTTAGTTCCCAGTCTATGGCCTCATTCCGGGAGTAAAATACAAGCTCCTTAGCTGGTCACCCCGAACTCCTCTCCCATCCTCTCTGCCCCTGGGCCCGTCGGGCTGGCCGCCTCTTTTCCCTGCTGACATGCCTTTGTGTGTGGGGTCCCCCACCTGGGATGCCCACTCAGATTCCATCTGCAGGGCTGTCACGCAATGCTGGCAGTGGAGTGTGGAAGGGAAGGGCACCACATGACCTGGCAGGATGATTTCTTGTTCATAAACCCCTTGAACCAGGTGACATCCGCAGATGGTAAACAAGATTCAGACAAAACAAGCAAAAACTAATATAATGTTCTAGGTCCATATATCTCAGTAAAACCGGCGTGAGGGAAAGAGTCAGAGAGGCAGAGGGACAGTCCATGCAAAGTCAGTATCCCTCTCCCAAACCCGGATTCTGTCATGGGAGGCAACTGCTATGACCAGTTTTGGGGTGGTCTTCTATGGTTAGATCGTATGCACATCCCCCACCCCTTTCTATTTAAATATACACATGGCTGCACATGATGGTGCTGCTTTCCTCCTTGCTTTTCCATTTCATAATCGATCCCAGGTGCACACTTCCCTCGTTTGTAGTTCCAGGGGGTGCCCTGTGCTGTGGATTTGTATCCACTGTCCTTTACAAGCAGTTATGGCCTGTTGCTGTCACGGGGCCTGCCCTCGTACACACTTCTCCATGAGCACGTGGGAACACATCCATTGCTGTGGCTTGGAAATAGATCCTGGGATTACAAACTATGCACATTTAAAACTTTGACCCGTGGGGCATCTGGGTGGCTCAGTCAGTTCAGTGTCTGACTTTAGTTCAAGTCATGATCTCAGGGCCCCCATGTCAGGGAGTCTGCTTCTCCCTCTGCAACCCCTCTCCTGCTAGTGCTCTCTCTCAAATAAATAAATAAAATCTTAAAAAAAAATACTTAAAACTTTGATGAGTGTGTCAAATGGCTCTAAAAAGGGGTGGTGAGGACGGGTGTTCTTTAAGCCCATTTTATAGATGTGGAAACTGAGACTCAAAATCAGGAAATTTCTTCAAGTTCCCATCAGTAGTTGGTGGGAGCACTGCGCTTCATGCCAGGTTTACGGCTGGCTCTGGGGCCTGGGGTGGCAGGAGAGGGTTCACAGGATCCGTGTATCTAGTGTGCCCCGCTGGGCAAGCCTCCCCAGCTTGGATCTCCTCTGCTCTTCCTCTGGCCAGCTTAACCAGATCCAGCAGCTCTATAACCTGGAGATGTGGGTCATCGACATGGTGTGTCTCTACAACTTGAACCTGATCGCGGTGGCATCTACTGATCAGAAGATAGGTGAGTCCCTGATGGCTCCCCAGGCCTGCTCTCGGCCATTGGAGGGGGCATGCATTTGCACTTGGAGAGGCCTGTCCCCAAGCTGACTGTGGGTATGGGGTGCTGCAGCTGGTAAGCCAATGCTGCATGTTGTCACTGAGACCCCCAAGGCTGGGGACTGGGGCTTGGGTTCCACGCATGCCTCCCCTTCTGTCTCTTCCCCAGAGTTCTTTGATATTAGCAACCATAGCTGTGTCCGGGCCTTCACCTTCGTTGATCTGGACAGCTGTGTCCTGGCCATGGACTACTGGTGAGTCTCAGGGGAGGCTGGTGCGCTGTCTTGGTGGCCGCATCACTCAGGAGGGTTGGGACTCCCAGAAGGGCTCTCTCAAAGCAGGCCTGGAAGGATTCCCACTCTGTGTGCCTGTGTCCTTTTCACCAAGCTGCCCCTCCTGAGGGGTCACTCAGTCATCAGCCCTCTTTCTCCCCATTCCCTGAACAAGTCAGCCATCGAATCCTAGCAGAGGTGTGTCCTGCCAAGGTCGAGGACTCTGGGAATGTCACGGTCCATCGGTAGGTGTGGGTTGATGATGAGCATCTGGAGGACCAGGGACTCATTCGTTTCGGTTTTAAAAGAAAATAATGACTCCTTTTGGACCTGGTTCACCGATGATCTGGGTCTGGGCTGCTGGGCCCATGTATGTCAGCTGTTGAGGGCAAGGCTGGAAAGTTGTGTGGGAACTGCTTTTGCTCCCAAGTGGAGGAAGGTCACTGGGAGGGTGGAGGGTTGCAGCTGGTGGGCCCAACCCAGTCTCTTCTGTCTCCACCTCCCCTCAGGTCTGACTATCACAGAGGTGTGTTCTGCTACGGGGACACCAAAGGCAACATCATCATCTTCACCTCTGACAATGTGACCCATGGGTTGTTCAACCCCCGAATCCTGCCCAGGACCTCCAAATGGGGTAGCTAAGATGCTGGGGAATTGGACGGGAGGTTGTGGGGGAGATGGCCCTGCCCTGCCCTGAGGAGCTCTTCTCTCTCCTGCTTCCCAGCTCAGGAGCCCCTGGCTTCTCTGAAGCTCAGATAGTAGTGTGGCCATGTGCTCAGCTCAAGGTGGCCTGTGGGACAGGGGTGATGAGGGGACAGCAGGAGCCAGAGGGGGCTGAGGGAGGAGACGGGCAATCTCTGAGAAGGCGGGAGGTTGCACAGGGGAGGGTAAGGGGAGTGGCTGCAGGACCCTTCTCATCCCAGCGAGACAGCCTGTGCCAACGGCGTGATGCTGGGGAGGCCGCTCACCCCTCTGGGTCTTGGGGTGACAGCATGACCTTTCTCTGTGGTGGGGAGGAGGGTTCTGCTCTCCTTGGCTGGGAGCAGCCTTTGTTTGGGGAGGTGGGGGGGGACAGAAAGTCCTGCGGGCTCCGGGTGGCTGTGAGCTGCCTGCTCTGGGTGCAGGGCCGCCTATTGTCCCCCTGCCCACTGCCAGCAGGGAACCGCTGCTGTTAGTCTGTTAAGGGAGGAGGAGGGGTGTTTTTGGGGTGAAGCACTTGCACAGGCCCACAGGGTAAGTGGCCTGAAGCAGGCAGTCTGCCCCAGCGTCTGAACCTTAACCTCTGGCTGGGCTGTACCCCAAAATGACCACTGCAGAGTGCTGTTCGGGGCTGCCCTGCCAAGGGCACTAGATCCCCGCTCTGGGCCTGGGGCCGTCGGGGACTCGGCTGGGCGGGACTCTGTCCAGGTTAGAGCCTTTGGTGCACAGTGTCAGGCCTCCCTTGCTTCACATCCATCTAGAGGAGGCCCTGGGCCATCAGGGGCTCTAGCCCACGGGGACACCTACTCCCCTTCCATCTAGGACACCAGAGCAGAGTTTCAGAGCAGGATGCTCTCCAAGGGCTCCCAGGCTCCACAGAGCAACACCCCCCCCACTGGCCGGATAGGAAATGGACCCTGCCTGGGATACAGCAGGGGGCTGGGCCAGCCCCACTCCTACCTCATTGGCAGCGCAGCCGCACCCCCTCCCTCTCCGGCCCGCCCCGTGCCCGCCCTGCCCTGCCTCAGCCAAGTGGGGGCAGGCTGTGCCGCCCTGGGGACTGGCGTGGCAGGTTGCGGTGGTCTTTGAGCTGCGTGTTGGGAGATCAGAGCAGGTACAGATGAAGCTGGAGTGTGGGAAGAAGTCCCTCCACACCCCATGCTGCCTAAAGGCTCCTCACACACAAAGGTGGGCCCCCCAGTGTGTTGACTTGGGAGGAGTTGGACAACCCAGCTCTGTGTGACCTGGAGCCAGTTGCTTAAGCCCTCTGTTATTAAACAGGATGAGCAGATCAGTTCATGGCTTTTCTGTAAGGTGGAAGGAGAGCAGGCAGTGGGAAGCCACAGTAAGGGCCCGGTGACTTCCTCCCCTGACCTCTCAGGGCCCTCCCAGCCTCACCGGCGAGGCAGACGGGCAGACATGCTTGCAGTGCAGCCGTGGCTAAGCTTCCTCCCTCCCATGCCCTCGCAGGGGCCCCCCCACCTTCAGCATCACTGCACCCCTGGGGACTCCCTTGCCAGACGGGGCTGGGGACTTTGCAGGAGTAAAATGCGTGGCGTAAGCCCCCAGGTCCCCCTCCCTTTTCTCCATTTTACCTGGGAGTTTCTCTCAGACTTGAGCTCAGATTGTCCCAGTCCTTCTGACCCACCTCCTTAAACCCTGCTCTGTGGGTAGACCCAGGCTTGCCCCTGTCACCGCTGGCTCCATCTCTCTGTGTCAGACCTTCCTGCTTGTGGCAGGGGAACCTTCCCTGGAGGATTCTAGCCTGGCCACTGGCCACGGGAGGTTTCAGAGGCTGGGAGACTTTTAACGCCTCAAGGGCCAGTCTGTGCTTAGGGCTCGGTCGCTCTGGCACACTTGCTGGATGCTTCTCCTTGGAACTTGTGTTTGCTGGACAAGGTGGAGCATGTTGTTTGAAGCATGATGGTAAACTTCCAAATGATCCTTTCCAGAAAGAGTAGAGCCTGTGGTCCCAAATGGTTCTCCAGTCCAGCAGAGCTGGAGCTCCCTGAATGAGAACCACCTTGTGTAGATAGCAGTGTGGAGAGGGAAGAGCCCGAGATGTGGGGCTGACTCTGGGCAGCCGTGTTTATCTGCCTGGGTCTGTGTTCTGGGTGCTGACTTCACCCCTCCGAACCCACCAGAACACGGGAAAGCTTGAAGGAGCATTTGGATGGAAAAGCCTTTGGAGACATACAGGAATTGCAAAACAACTCAAGGTGTCCTCTGGGGTTTTGCTGGTCTGGTGGAGGCAGGAGGCTGGTGACGTGGATCTCGGTTTTTCTCTCCTATCAGATCAATGGACCAAAGTTTCTGCACGGAAGCTCCTAAATGAAAAGTCCCCCTTGTACAGGAGTTACCAGCTGAAGGTATGTTGTATCTTTCCTTGGCCCATTACCATGGTAATTATTTGTACACACACACCACTCAAAAATCAATACAGAAAGTAGATTTTCTGCCTGGGTTCAGTCTTAGGCCTTGGGGCTTGGTCACTGGGAGCAGGTGGAGACAGCTATTGGATCCTGTGGCTTGTGGGCGGGACTTGTCCCTCTCATCACCTCTGTTGCTCAAGCCTGGCCCTGGCAGACAACATCTCTCTGTCTCCTGGGTGGCTGCAGTGGCTTCTAGATTGTCTGCACTTCCTTACCCCATGCACTGCTTCACGCCATTCGGCAGCCAGAGGAATTTGGAGCTAAAACAGCCATGTCATTCCTTTGTTCAAAATCCCTCCATAGTTTCTCATCGTGTTTGGACAAAATCTCAAGGGCTTACTGTGCCCATCAGGGCATGAGGTGACCTGGCCCCTGGCCTGTTCCCTATCTTGCCTGTCCTGTCTCCTCTTCTCATTTACTCTGCCGCAGAAACACAGGCAACCTTGCTGTTCACTGAACACCCCAAGCCTTTTCCCACTTCAGGGTCTTGTCACACTCTGTCCTCTTCCCTAGGTTCCTATATACCCCTTTCTCTGCTTCCTTCGGGGCCCTCACCAGCCAACCTGGACCAGCCCCATGACTGTCCCTGCCTCTATCCCTTCACACCGCAACACTTACAGGATTCTAACACCAGTGACAATGTGTTTTTCCCACACCGCCATGCAATTCTTGGACCTCAGCTGGGTGACCTACTGTTCAACTCAGTTCTGACACTATCTATCCGGAGAGAGCATCAGATCCTAGGCTAAAACCCACTCTGGCCTAGTGGGACCTGGAATAAAAGAAGATGTAGAACCATCTCCAAAGACTAAGTGCCACAGTTATCGGGCACAGAGGCTCAGTCCCACAAGACTGCCCCCAACCCTCGAGGCTGGTCACAAGTGCAGGTTGTCCCCTGTTCTTCTGACCCATCAGTTATAAATCTGAGCTTCCCATGACCCTGTCTTTGGGTTCGATTTATTTGCTAGAGTGGCTTGCAGAACTCAGAGAAACATTTTACTTACTAGATCACTAGTTTATTATAAAAGGATACAACTCAGGAACAGCCAGAGGGAAGAGTTGTATAGGGAAACGTATGGGGAAGGGGGAACAGAGCTTCCCTGCCCTCTCTGGGCAAGGCTCACCCCCCACCTTCACATGTTCACTAGCCCAGAGGCTCTCTGAACCCTGTCCTTTTGGGTTTTTATGGGGTTTCCTTACATAGATATGATTGATTACATCATTGGATATTGGCAGTCAATTCAACCTGTACTCCTGTCCTTTCCCCAGGGACCTGGGGTGGGGGAGGGGGTGGTGGGACTGAAAGTTCCAGTCCTCCAATCTCATGGTTGGTTCCCCTGGCCACGAGTCCCCATCCTTAGGGGCTTTCCAAAGTCACCCCATTAATGTAAACTCAGGTGTGGTTGAAAGAGCTTTGTTACAAATATTAAAGACACCTTAGTCTCATCACTTAGGAAATTCCCGGGGTTTTAGGAGCTTTGTGCCACAAATAGCCAGGAAGCCCAAATATACATTTCTTACTTCCAATCACACTGTCACAGTGTACCACCTCCCAACTTTGTGTCGTCCACTCATTGCTTTCTCATCCTGTCACTCTCATGGGATTGGCAGCTCCTAAGGACAGGCACTTAAGGTCTCCCTGGGATCCTCTCGGGGAGAGTCACTCACGAATACCTTCTTCTCCATCTTCTGTGGGATCTCATCTTGGGCTTGGTTTTCCACCCCAGTTGCTGAGTGTCCCATGTTCTGTCCTGTGCCTTCACTGTGAGACACACTCGGCGAGGCAGTGCCTGCAGAACCTTGCTCAAGGCCCGACAACCCTCTCCTCCTTGTCCTGAAGAGGAGAATCCCCGGATTGGGAGACCAAGCACGGGGCCAAACCATGGAACCGGAGCTCGAGAATTCGGGGCCTGTGCAGTCAGGCCGCCCCCAGGACTCCTGGGTCTCAGCTTCTTGTTGCTCAGATAACATTTGCACACACTCCTAGTCGTGCCCTGAAACGCAGAGGGCTGTGGTGGGGCAGGGCTCCCTGTGGAGAAGAGGGACTGCGGGGTGGGCCGCCTCCAATCCATGCTTTCTTCTGTGTGGGATGGGGTGACAGACTGTGCTGTCACATGGACCTGACCTCACCTGTCCTCTAGCTTATAATCAAGAGTTCCCATGGTAGCAGACATGGGAGCTTTTCACCTGTCTCACTGACAGGGAATGGCCCAGGACTAGGCTAGGATGGGGAGGATGGGGGTTGCGGGGACAGGGGGAGCCCTGTCGCCATGTCAGAGCTGCCATCATTAGAGAGCATTAGAGGTCCTGATCTCCTGGCCCTGCCAGCCCCTCCTGCTGTCATTCTCTTCCCAGGCTCTCCATCCCAACTGGTGCCAACAGGTCAAGTTCATCCCCCAGCTGAACATGGTGGCCTCCTGCTCGGCCATTGAGAAGTCCTCTCTGGTGCTGACTGTGTTGCCATCCAAAGCCCAAGAGAACCCCAAGTAAGGAGCACCTCTCCCCAGGCTGGAGTTGGGGTGGCCAGATGGGGGAGGATGTGACAGTGTGTGGGAAGGTCTAGCTTCCCCTCAGCTGCCCGTGGCCCTCCCTGCTGAGAATGGGCCTGCCCCCAGGACAGGAGCATCTGGTGGATCTCACTGGGTTATAAGAACTTTTATGGAGTGTGGTTTTAATCATACAACAAGCTTCTTTTATCCATCAATTGATATGTAAAACTCGGCACAGAAGCTGGCACATAGCGTAAGCAGTCAGAAGAGTTTTTTCTGAATGGAGGAATGAATGTGAGCTGCTTTACCTCTGTGCCCCTCATGCAGGGTCCTCGTCTGTAGAAGGTGGTGGCCGTGGGGCTTCTCTCCCTCACCCCAGGGCTGACTGCTCTTTGCGCTGTGTAGCCGTTAACTGGTGGCACTTAGTCTTTGGAGATGGTTCTAATCTCTTTCCTTTATTCCAGGTTCCACTAGCTCAGAGTGGATTTTAGATTTCTCGCTTCCCCCCTCCCTTCCTTCCTGATCAGTGATTACTCACCCTAGTAAGTCTACATACATAGGTTGACCCTGTAAAAAAGTAAAACATTATAAATAAAGCCTCAATCCTTCCCTCGCCCAATCCCCACTGTCTCACTCCATTCTCAAATGTCTCACTTCTATTGTTTTCTCTGTACCTTTTTAAAAATGATTTTTTAATTTTTATTTATTTAATTTTTTAGAGAGAGAGGGTAGGGAGGGGCAGAGGGAGTGGGAGACTCGTAAGCAGCCTCCACGCCAGACGCAGGGCTTGATCTTACGACCCCGAGATCATGACCTGAGCCGAAATCGAGAGTCTGACGCTCAACCAGCTGAGCCCCCCAGGCGCCCCTCATGTGTGTCTTTCACTGTGCATTTCACAGTAGGTATTTGCTCCTGAGGGATTTTTTTTTTCCCTCTTGCCTCTGCTGTTTTCCTCCTGCCGCAGGTCTTTATCCTGCAGACCCTTCAGATCTGTGACATTTTGTTCCTGGGCAGGTTGAACCATGAGCCACATCTTCTTCGGGGAGCCTATGTTGGGGGAGCAGCTGGGTGAGGCACAGCGGGGGAAGGCTGAGGGCCACTTAGGCCCCATCTCTGCCCGTCCCTTCCTGTCCTGGTTGTTTTCCAGAGGGAAATTTGATCCCGGGATGGGAGGGCTAATTCGGTCCAGCTCCTTATTTTACAGATTGGAAACCTGAGACGTTTGAGCAGGGGACATGCCTCAGGCCTCACTGTACCTCCAGTGTCTTGTTAGTCAGAGCCCCCTGTGCACATCCCCACCCCAGCCCTGAAACCAGCTGCTGGGTGGAGGAGGGGCCCCGGAGAAGGCCAGATACTGTGGGGAAGCTTCAGTTGTGACTTCTGGGCCTTGAGTGAGGTGCTATGGTGGGATTTTGCTTGGAGCTGATTTGTAACAGAGGCTCATCTCTCTGCTTTGGTGGTAGTATTACCTCGTGTCTGTGATACGTGTCTTATTCAGCTTATTTTATTTGCTTATTGGGTCTCAGTGGCAGGTGGACATTAAAGGGTCACCATGAGCGTTTCCGTGGTCTGTCCCTGCTGCCTTCCTACTCCAGCCCCCTTGTGGCCCCCTTGTGGTTCAGGCATGTTTCTGCCCCAGGGCCTTTGAATCACTCCTTTCTGCCTGGTATGCCCTTGTTTCTTCTTTGTTTTTATTTTTTAAAACATTTTCGTCACTGAAAATTTTAAACACACAGAAGATACTATAACACTTTAATATCACTAGTACCCAGTCCAAGTTAATCTCCCTCCGATCGTCTCTAACATATCTTTTTACAGTTATCTGGTAAGAGATATAAACAAGTGTTCAGGTTTTGAGCACAGGAACGGTGTGGTCTGATGTGTGGGAGCATTCTTCTGGCTGCTCTGTGGCAAGCGGTGTGGGCCGCTGTGGAGATGGGGACTCCAGGGATGAAACCATTGTAATAATTCAGGCCTGAAATCGGCCAGTGGAGATGAGGTGGAGGGATTTGAGATGGACTTTGGGGGCAGGTTGGAGACTGTATTCACCCACATGAGAGTGCCCAGACCCTTTGCGCTGTCTTCATGCAGTCTACCGGCTCGCTGGCAGGTGGCACCATTGCCTGCTTGCTGGTCTTCAGTTCCCTGCAAGGACCTCTTAGGGCATGGCCTCCACAGGTGGGGTCTGGCGTTGACACCCCCAAACTCTGCCTCCAGAGTCAGCCTCAGCCTTCGAGGCGCTGTGGGCCTGAGAGCTGGGCTCCCTGGCAGCCAGCCGGAGCTGGATTCTTCAGGGGCTTGCCGCCAGCAGTGCATCTGGGCGGAGGACCCTGGTTGGAGTTGGAAGGAGCCTGTGCTGGGTGTGTGGACTGACCCACAGTGTCTCCCCTGCCTTCCCCCTCTTCTCTCACTTCGGTTCCCACCACTGAGTCAAAGCCATCTGAACGGCTGCCATAGCCTTCTTCCCTGTGTCCCCTCTGAACTTCTGGTCCCTTCTCTGCACAGCAGCCTTCTGCAGATGGGTCTCCTTCAGCTACCCTGTCAAAGCCACCTGTTTATTTCCCTGTGGGACCTGTCACAGTGTGCAAATGTCCCTCTCTTTTGTCCCTCTGTTCATTTGCTTGCTCCTGCTGTTTCCCTCCGGAAGGAAAACTCCATGAAGGCAGGTGGGGGGGCATCTTAGGTATGCCCCTGCTAATCCCAGAAGGTAGAGATGCCAGTAAATCTTTGTTGCATGAGTGAATCAGCCTGAAATAATTTCTAGTGACATTTTGGTGACTATCCTTCCAGAAGATTTCTCTGTGCCTATATGCACGGAGGGAGACATATCTGGTTTGACAATAAATGAAATACATGTATTTGATATTCTCTTCTTGAAGTTTCAGTTTTTTGAGGAGTCCTTCTGGCAGTGGAAGGGAGAGTAGATTCAGTGGAGAACATGCTGCATTAGAGGGCCGGGGTCCCTGGCAATGGGGGCCTCTGAGTAGAGTTGGGAAGGGGGAGTTTGAGTAGAAGGAGCTGGCAAGGCAGGATGTGTGGGTAAAGAGAGAACAGCACAGGCCAAGGCACGGAGGTTCCAGTACTCTTGGGCCTGACCTTCCTGAGACCCCTGCCTGGGTCACCCTGGCCGTCCTGGCCCCCATCCACCCGGCTGCACCTGTTCCTTTCCCGGAGCACTGGTCACTGAGCCTCCTGCCTCTTCTTGCCATGCCCACCCTGGGTCTGAATCCTGACGCCCCCATCCTGCCAGCCTTGTGGCTTTGGGACAACCCTTAGTTTCTGCTTCCTATGTCCTCCCTGTGGCACTGGACTGATGATACTCTCTAGGGTTATGTGGGGCGTCTCGGTGATGCACAAGATAGCCCCCAGCCCAGGAAGCAGCACAAAGCAGGCAGGGGCACAGCACCTGGGAGCTCCCCTTCCCCTGGCCCTTGGAATCCCCTTCTTTTTAAATATTTGTGTCACGAGTGGGGGGACACCTGTCTCAGTATGGTTGAAGTGAGGGTCAGGTTAAGTTAACTGGATCCAGGCTGTAAGGAGTTGTTCCTGCTTTGGTGGGTTGGGTGACTCCTCCATGAGCTGCTGCTTTGGGGCTGAGACCCATGGCAGCTGCCCTGCCTGTGGGGCTTGGCCCCAACTTGGCTGCAGGGTGAACCCCAAACAGGATTGCTGGGGCTGCCCCTCTCCTTGGGTGGAGAGTGATGGCTTCTCCCTGGCCGCCTGCGGCTGTCGCTCCCACCCTGCCGCCTCCCCCCTTCGCTGTTGTAGGTTTTCAGTGCTGAGCTTGAGAAAAGGGATTCTTTGCTTTGATTACTGCCCAGACAAGAACTTAATGGGTAAGTCATCTCCATGTCCCCCCAGAAGCCCCAGGCCTGATGGAACTGGGGTGAAGGCCGCTGGGGACATGGGGATTATCAAAGCTGAGGGGGAGGACTGCAGGGTCCGGCCTCCATCCGGGCTCTTCTCCTGGCACCCTGGTCCCTGCCTGTGGGCACCTGGGTGGTGACACGCTCTGCTTGGCATGATGGAGGAGGTCGGGGGGAAGGGGCGGCAAAGGGGCAGATGAGAACCTCAGCCCCCCATCTGCTGCGCCTGCTGGGTTGGGGGTCAAGGCTTGGTCTCAGGAGACGGTCCCCTCGTAGGCCCCCGTGGCTGACACCCATTCTTCCGACCCCAGTGACCGGTGGCTATGACCCCCTCATCCGCCTGTGGAACCCCTTCTTCTTAAAAAAGCCTGTGTGGATGATGAGGGGACATCAGACTTCCGTGACGCACATCCTCGTGAACAGCAAGAACAGCAACATCCTCCTCAGCGTCTCCAAGGACAAGGTGCTGGCCTCGGGGAGCACAGCTCTTCCGCTCACACCGGTGCCCGTCCCCCCGCAGAGACACTGGCCCTGGGAAAACCATCTAGCTTGGCCAGGTGGGGCGCCAGCAGTTGGCGGCAGCCTGAGGCCCAGGGAGACAGTGTGGCTGGCCTGCCTGTGGTTCCACACTTGGTCTAGGGCACAGACAGGGCTGTCCCAGGTGGAGTCACCATGAGGGGGCCAGGGGTCTCTGTCAGCCCCTGGTAGAGGCCCGCACCCCACTCTGAGCCATCCATCAGAGCTGGGCTCCCATGCAGCCCAGCCTGGCTTCTTACTTGGCAGTCCTGGGCAAGGCCCTTTCCTTTCCTGAGCCTCAGTCCCCTCATCCACAGGATGGGTTGTTGAGAGGGTTAGAGCAGGGCGGGCGGTGAAGCGGCCATGGGGCGGCTGGCATGTAGTGGGCGTACAACACTTGTGAGCCACTCCCCTGCCCTCCTTTCCTCCAGGACCCAAACTTGCTCCTCAGCTCTCCTAGGGACCTCTTCTCAGCTGTGCTGGCTCTCAGGGCCTGACTGGAGCTTCTCCAGCACCTGGGACTCCCTGGTTCCAGGCCTATCACTTTGCATCTCTGCGTGGATTGCATTCAGGGTCCTGCCCCACCTGCTTGGCGGTGGCGGTTTGGCTGATGTGGGGCAGCAGCCACTGCCTCCAGGTGTCCTTCAGGGCACACGTTTGTGTCTTCTGGGAATCAGTAGATTGAGAGTTGGCAGGACCCTTGGGTCACCCAGGCCAATCTCCCCAACGCAGCCCATGCTGGCTATTATCTGGAATTCTCCCAGTGGCCCCAACACTTGGGTGTCACGGCCTCTGCTGAAGGATCTGAGGCTGGAGGGTCGGGGGACCGGGACATGCTGGCACAAATCCTCACGGCGGTGACGGGCAGAGGCAAGGTATGGATTGGAGTCATGCTCTTTCCTGCTTACTGTTGGTGACTCCAAGCAGTGGGCATCCAGAGGGACTTCTGTGGGGCCTCACCTTGGGATGAACTTGAGGAGGCTGCTGTGGGGACAGGTGGGCTTTTTTGGCGACCGTGTGGGTAGCCACTGTGTGTGGTGCCTGGCTTTAGCTGAGGGAGGCTGGTGGGAGAGTTTCTGGGGGTCTGCAGGGGCTTGTGCTGTCTTGCTCAGTCCTCATCCTCACCACTGAGGGGCAGCCGCTCCAGCAAGGTGGAGGCCCTGGGGAAAGGCTCTGGGTCGTGGGGGGCGGGGTGAGCCTCAGTTTCCTCATCTGAGCATAAGATGGCATCTCGGTGGTACCGTTGGTGTCTGTGCAGTAAGTGGTGTGGGAAGTGCTTCCGCTGTGAGCTGCGGGCCCTCCTCATGCCCCAAGGCTTCAGGTACCCACTGCCTCCCCAAGGGCCCCCTGCAGCATCTCTCTCCCCCTCCAGAACATCCGCGTGTGGGACATGCTAGAATACATATGCCTCCAGTCCTTCTGCGGGAAGCTTTTTGCCCTGGGGAACTGTCCCATCACCAGCATCTACTTCCACAAGAATGAAGACAGTCTCATCTGTAGCACCTATTCGGTGAGTGCAGGAGGGAGTGAACCCCCGCTGCTGGGCAGGTGCCGGGAATGCACTCCTTAGACCAGCCCCATCCCTCAGCCAACTGAGGAGGTAGAAGGAGAACAGAGAATGTCAGTAGAAAATGCTCAGTGTTGGCATGGAGATGCATGCCAGGTGCTCCTTGGAGCACAGAGAAAGGATCCTTAGCCTGGAGTGGTCAGGGAAGGCTCCCTGGAGGAGGGGACAGCAGATGGAGGTTTTAAGCTTCCCAGGAGTTATGAGGGACATTAGACTCCGGAGGAGAAGATGTGAGAGAGATATCAGCCAGCGGGCTGAGGAGCCAAGGGGCCTCACTGGGCTCAGGTCTGTGTGCAGTCAGGATGTTTGGTGCTGCGATTTATTGGAAGGTTCTCGCTGGGGCCAGTCACTGAGGCAGAGCCCTTCTGACGGCCCAGCTGCCTGCCCCCTCCTCACCTACAGATTGGGATCCTCAAAGGGTACTTAGAGACTGAGAGGCCTGGAAAAGCAGGGGAGAAGAGCACGACCTACAGCTTACCCCTGTGCGCCGTCCTCTACAGCAAGATTTTTAAGCAGGTGAGTGGGCTGGAGCCAGGCATTGCTTGGGCTGGCAGGAGAGCCAGGGGCCCTCAGGCAGGACCCAGACCCCCCTGATGTGTCCAGGGCTGTATCCAAGGAGCAGTCAGCACAGTGGCTGGTGGTATGTGGCCCATGGATGGGAAGCAGCCCTGAGGTGGGGGCCGGTGGCCTGAGGTGGGGATGGGAGGCCCACCGCTTGGTGGGAGGATCGCCTCACTCCTCTGAGCAGAGGAAAGCCCTGGATACCCATCTTTGCCGCAGCGCCAGCCCCAGTCATGACAGGCAGGGGCCACCCCCAGGAGTGGGGGCGCTGTCCTATCCGGGAGCCCCAGCTCTGTGCTCGCCCGCAGGTGGTGAGCGGCTGCCTGAGCAGCCTGGTGAGTGTGTGGGAGGTGGCGACAGGCCGGCGGACCATGCAGTTCTCCGCGACGGGCGACCAGCAGATGGAGATGACCACCATGTGCCTGGACGAGTCTGAACGCTGCCTGCTCACAGGTTTGCGTGATGGAACCATAAAGATGTGGAACTACACCATTGGTGAATGCCTGCTGGTCTTCCCCAACCCGGACCATCTGGAGGTCAGTCTGCTCTGTCAATCAGGGCCAGGGGTGCTACGGGAGCCACAAAGCACAGTGCTCCCGACCCTGGGGTGCCCTGGGTTTAAGCCCCCCTTTAAGGCTGTGCCCATCGATGGCCCACCTTCACGCCTCCCTGAGCCTGTGGGTCCTGGCCTGCCAAGTGAAACTGGGTAAGACTGCCTGTCCTTCCTGAACACTCTGCGAGTGCCAGCTACTCTCGGGTTTGTGAGCGCGCCTTACCCGAGTCTGGATCGGAGAGCTCCGCACGGCACTTCTAGCAAGAGGGCTGGTGAGTCCCAGGCTCACTCCGACTCCGGAAATATCTGCCGGCATTCTAGAGAGAGCGTGTGGGTGTGGCACAGAGCAAAGCCGGCAGTCCCACTTGGGGACCTGAGCCCATGACTCCCTCTTAGGAAAGTCCTAGAACCAGCTCAGCGGGAACCCTTGGCTGAGTAGCCAGGGATCTGGTCCAGAGCCTATCACTCCATTATGTGACCCTCCCAAGTATCCCTCTGTTGAGTGGACGTGGATCCCAGCCCTCTCTACCTGCTCCAAGTCTATCAAATGGGCTAATGTGATGTAAGAGCATTCTGAAAAATATACGGTCGTACTTCCTCTAGGGGACGCTTATCGTCATGGAGAGCTTTGTCTCCTTGCTTGGCCCAGGGTCACTCTCTCTGAGGCGCCTTAGAGCTCTGTTTACTTTCCTCTTCCACAGATTAGTGGGATTGTCCACATGAACAGAGCGTTCTACGTGACCGGGTGGAGTAAGAGAATCACTTGTTTCATGTGAGTAGCAAGGGTGTGTGGGAGCTGCTAAAGGCCGCTGACTGTTCTCTCTACTTAGGCTGGGTTCCCCCCTTCCTAGCTCCACTAGTGGTTGGAAGACCAGCCAGAAATTCGTGGTGGGTAATGTCCAGTGCTTCCTCTGCTTATCCGCCCATTTGTGCTACGAGCTTGCGATGGGTATAACCAAGAATGATGGTGTCTCCGCCCTCCTAGCGGGAGGCAAATGCTAATCAAAGAACTTCATGTGTAATGATAAAATCTGTTGAGGGCTGTGAAGAAAAAAAGTAGAGGTTTCTGTGGAGAGGGGATGGAACTCTGATTTAGTCTCAGGGGCGGTCAGGAAAGGCCCACGTGAGGATGTTGTGAGTGGAGTGGGATCTACTCAGTGAAGACGCAAAGGGCTTGGGGTGGGAGGAACATTCCAGGCAGAGGGAACAGAATGTGCAAGGCCTCTTCCTTTCCAGAGGGCCTTTCTAAGGGCCATGGCTTCCCTTCTTTAATCCTCACTCAGATGTCCGAAGGGGGTAGTTTGTCAGCTGCATTTCTGTAAAGCCCCGAGGACAGGGCCTTGGTAGTAGGTACGTAGTAGGTGCTTGGTAAATGAGGTCGGCGGGGCAGAGCTTCAACCTGAGTGCCCTCTTCCGAGTTGCCTCCCGGACTCTCAAGGCCCCGGTGTTTCCCACCCATGTGGAGCAGTAAGGCCGAGCTGTCCGCCCTCCCGCCTCCGGCCCTGTGCGCAGGCCCCACAAGACCAAGCCGGCGCTCACGTGCTACCGCTGGCAGAACTTCCACAAGGAGGACGTTCTGAGCATGGCCAAGTACCAGAACCAGTTCCTGGGGACCTCTTCCTACAACGGAGACATCCTCTTCTGGAACGTCAACCTGTTCAAGCCCATCCTCAATTTCAACGCCTCTCTGAGTCCCTTGCCTCTGCTGCCCAAGAAGGTATTGTTGACAGGAACACCCCCCATCCCCCCGCCTCTCTCTTGGCAGTGGGTTAGAATCAGCTGGAGGGCCGGGGCTGGGGGTGGGGTAGGAAGCACCCCTGGGAAGGACAGGGGATGTGACGACTTCTTTTGGAGGAGGTTGAGAGCTAGGTAGGTGGGTGCTAGTTTCTAGAATTTTTCTCATTTGACAGACAAGGAAACTGAGGCACAGGGAGGTTAAGCATCTTTCCTGAGGTTGCACAGCCCAGAAGTGATCGGTGCAGGCCCAGGTGGTCTGACTGCAGAGCCTGTGGCTCTGGTCCTTTTCCATCTAGTGGATGACTCTCCCCTGGAAGGCATCTCCCATCTCACTCCTCACCGTTATGTGTTCCCAGTCCAGGCTCACCGGGCTCGTGGAACAGACCTCGGAGACCCACCCTGTCTCTGAATTAACACTATCTTTGCAGACGGAAGCTGGAAGGGGCCTTCAGGATCCCCTCACCCAGTCATTTCCCAAACATGTTGGGGAGAGAAGCTCAGAGGTTATTGCAGTGGCTTCTCCTAGAGCAGTTTTTATCTGTTTTATACTCTGGAACTTCCCTTAAGATTAAAACCAACCTCACAAATATTTGGAAAACATTGTCCATTTCACTGATAGGGAGACTGAGTCCCTCAAGGGAGCAGCGCCCCGCCTGCAGGAACTCAGGGCATTCCTGGTTGGCTCCGGGATGTTTCTAAGGGTACTCAGTTTCTATGGAGTAAGGCCTGGGGCACCTGGATGGCCCTTGGGTATTGGCCTCAGGCCAAGGAGGCCCTGCATGTCCCTCTGGGGCACTGCAGTGTCAGCAGGGTGGGTGTCTCCCCAGCACAGGTGCAAGAGGTGGACAACTTCCTGGCCGAGGACCTCCAGTCCAGCATGTCCTGCATGGAGCACCAGCAGTGGGCATACAAGCCACCAGCAGGGCCCCCAGGCCCCAGAGCCAGGGCCACAACCAGTACCAACCTGCAGCGGAACCTCATGTCGGCCCCCCCAGTGATGAAGCGCCCCAGAGACAAGCAGCCAGAGAGGCCCATGCCCCCACAGGTGGGAGTGGGAGCTGAGCCCTGGTGGCTGCCCTCACTCCCTGGCCCCCCAGGGGCCTGTCGTGCGTTTGTGTTCTCATGTGAGCCCCTTTTTCCAGAGCACCTTTACGTCCATCAGCTCCCCTCCCTGGTTAGATTCACCTGATTCCACCCCCCACTCCCCACCACTCTGCTTCTGCCAGTCTGGGCAGGCTCCCTTCCTACAGTCTACAAACTTGGGGCGGAGAGTGGACCCAGAGGGAAAACAACCCAGAGAACCTAGACGCCCAGGCTAGTTCCCCGGGCTACTTTCTCAGTCTTCCAGTGAGTGTAACTTGGCAGAGATGAGCCACTGGGGCTCATCTCCTCACCTCCCTGGAGATCAGGCTAGTTCCCTGCTCCCCTGAGCCCTCATCTCTGCCCCAGGATTAACCCTTCCAGCCTTGACTGATGGTCTCATGTTGAGGGGAGGAGGGAGCTGGAGTGGGGGGCTTGGCCTCCTACTTCCCGCAGTGAAGACAATATCTTGTGTGGGGCCAGGGGAGCCCAGCAGATGACTTCAGCAATTGAAGCCTGATTCCTGTTCCTGGGAATTGAGGCTCGAAAGAGAAACCCCACCTTGTGCAAGCACATGACACTTGTTGGGCACAGGCAATGCAGACTGGGTCCCTCATGGCTGCTCGGATGGGATCAGGTGTAAGATGCGCACACTGCGCCTTATTACAGGACACTCAGACCACCTCTGGGGTAGCCGGCGGCATCACTGCGTTCTCATCTTCTGGAGCAATGGCTGTACATGCCCTAGTCCTCACCTTTGGCCTGGGGTCTCTTCCAGGACAAAGTGACGGAGGGGGGGTTTCCCCAAAGGCAAACTCAAGTCTCTGTCCTGAGAGCAGAAGCTACTGGTTTAAAATAGAGACTCCCCAGCGCTGGAATGCCTTTACTGCAGGATCCCTCCAACACCCGGCTGTCCCTTTCACAGGGCTGTGGATTGACAGAGGGGGTCTAGGCAGGTCATACTTTCGGCATCTGCCTCTGGTCTCTGTTTCCGCACTGGGTAGGGTGACCCTCCCATGATGAGCTGGGGGGCCCATTGTTCTTTCCAGAAACCTGTCCACTCTGGAAGCCCCAAGATGTTAAGAATACCCCACAGCAAACAGTCAATCGTCAGAGATGCTCAAAGGGGGGAATTCCAGAAGAAGATACTGCTGCAATCCAACGCATCGGTGGAGAAGGTGGGCCACGCTTGGGCAGGGTCTGGGCTGTGAGCTGGTACGAACAGTGGGGATGGGCTGGAAAGGACACGGCCCACGAGCCTAGGGGGCCAGCCTGGCTCTCCCCAGGACCTGGAGAGACGTGGTGCAGGTGAAGTTACCACTCAGGATTCTGGCCTCAGGGCTACTGAAGGGGGGAAGCTACTTGGGTGTGCATGGGGTGTTGTTGGGGGGCCCCTTCTGGTTGATGGGCTGGACTGGGAGGTAGGAGAAGCAGCATTGCCAGAACCTACTGTTAAAATGCCCTTCTGTGCTCTGGTAGGGTATTTTGTACAACAGGGGAGTAGGGATTGGGTCGTCTCTGTTACTCTCCCTTCCTTTTGCACCTCTCCCCTTTCTGACCCTGGATGCCCTTCGCTGTATTGTCACCACTAGATGAAGTGGCTCTCAGGCCCCTTCTAGCTTCGATCTGCAAAGATAGGGTAATTCAGAGACTGGGTTCCCTAAGTCCCTACCAGGGGCCCAGTGAATCCACACCGCAGTTGTGTGAGGGTGTGGCGGGACTGGCCCCTTCCCCAGCTCCAGGGCACCAAGGATTTAGGAATCGGGGAGCAGCACCCTGTGGAGCTGGGTCCAGCCTGGGGGTGGAGGAGTCGTGGAGAGCTTCGAGCGGCTGGGCAGTCTCTCCTCCAGGTTCTGAATGTGCTTTCCTCTCTTTTAGAAAAATGGCTTAGGGGCTCCTGTCTGGATCAGTAGGTAGAGCATGTAACTCTTGATCTTGGGTTGTTAGTTCAAGTCCCATGTTGGGTGTAGAGATTACTTTAAAGAAAAAAGCCTTTAAGTGGCGCCTGGGTGGCTCAGTGGGTTAAGCCGCTGCCTTCAGCTCAGGTTATGATCTCAGGGTCCTGGGATCGAGTCCCGCATCGGGCTCTCTGTTCCGCAGGGAGCCTGCTTCTTCCTCTCTCTCTGCCTGCCTCTCTGCCTACTTGTGATCTCTGTCTGTCAAATAAATAAATAAAATCTTTTAAAAAAAAAAAAAGCCTTTAAAAAACTTTTAAAAGTTGGGCGCCTGGGTGGCTCAGTGGGTTAAGCCGCTGCCTTCGGCTCAGGTCATGATCTCAGGGTCCTGGGATCGAGCCCCGCATCGGGCTCTCTGCTCAGCAGGGAGCCTGCTTCTTCCTCTCTCTCTGCCTGCCTCTCTGCCTGCTTGTGATCTCTCTGTCAAATAAATAAATAAAATCTTAAAAAAAAAAACTTTTAAAAGTCGTCATGCTAGCTGGTTAAAAAAGGAAAAAGAGAAGTGTGTGTAAAGCAAAATATAAAGGCCCCTTGTGTCTTACTCCCTCCACCCCACCCAGTAGTAGAAGCCACAGGCACTGCTAGAGAATTAGTGGAATGGGTTAGCCTTTATCTTTCTTATTTGTAGACCAATGGTGTCAAATCATAGCTATGTCCTACCATTTACTTTTTAAAAATTTAACTATATGGCATGGGTACGTTTTCATATCAGTAATTTAGAGAAATCTTATTCTTTTGTTAACTCATCCGATTCTTTGGAATAATTGCATAGCGTCCCACAGTTCAGAGGGATCACAAACGATTAAGCCAGTCTTCTCTTAATAGACATGCACTGAACGTCCCTGCACCTGTGCTTCTGGGCGCCTGTGTAAGTTCACTGAAAGGATGGATTCCTGGAAGCAGTTGCCCCAGAGAGCCCATCCCTTTCAGCCTCTGAGTCTGACCCAAGTAGATGACTCAAAGCCTGACCTTTGACTGTGACGGAAATCGTGAGAGGCTGCTTGACCAACTGAGCCTTGAACGTCTTCTTCAACACACTTCACTGATCATGTACCATGTGTCAGGCACCATTGTAGTTGCCGAGGATAAAACAGTGGTTAAAAAAAAAAAAAAAAAAAAAAAAAGACCCAAACGCCCTGCGCACACGGAGCTCACCGGGCACCGAAGTGTTCCTCGTGGCCAGCTAGGCGGCAGTGGTAGACGGTCACTGTTCTGGCTGGGCACCTGGGAAACTGGGCGGGGCAGAGAGGGGGCGGAGACTTGCCCAAGAGCCTCAGCACCACGTGACTGTGGCCGGGGTGAGTCCCAGCACCGCTGAGGGGGCCCGCCTGTCTCGCACAGATCATCTTCCTGCAGACCAGGCCTCGGCAGCCCCACATAGCCGCCCTGCTGAGCAGCTGTATTGATGGTCTCATCTATGCCTGGTCCACGCATGGGGCCGGCGGCCTGCTGGGGAAGTTCCCCGTGGACTGCCTGAGCCAGGGGGATGTGGTTGTGGGTGCCATGGCCACGGACGAGAAGGACTGGATCCTTGTCACAGGGGACTGCACAGGATACATCAAGGTGAGGAAGGGCTGGCTGGGCAAACTCCAGCCACCTCTTTGCCGTGTGTGGCGCTCGCCAGGTCTCTCCTCCCTCTGGGTACTGGTTTCGTTTGTAAAACAGTGGGCAGGAGAAGCCCTCTTCTGCTCTGGTGCACCCAGGAAGTGAGTGAGGATGTGGCTCCAATGAGCCCTCCACGAAACCTCCCCCAGTGGGTCCCTTCTGTCCCCCCATTGGTTCTTCCTGCCACTCCCTCACCCCCAGCTGTGCAGCTGTCTGTGATCCCCTGTCTCAGAAGCTAATTTCATGTTTTGTGGTGAGACGTGAGGTCAGAGTGGCTTGTCCTGGGGCCTGTCATACCCTCTCTGCATGCCAGCTAAGGGGTCTGGCCTAGAAGATCCCTAGGGCTCCTTCTGACCCTGAGGGTCTGGGTATCTCAGAGGGCTAAGTGCTCACACTTCAGAGTGAAGAGAAGACGTCTGGGAGGGCTTCACAGGGTAAGTTGGTGTTGGTGTCAGTGGGTGCTGGGCTGCTAACCCACATTTTGTGCCTAGATCTGGGACATCAAGGATTACTGCATGTTCACTGATAAGTGGTCACCTCAACCCAGCGGAACAAACAAGTTCCAGTTCTTAATTCCTGAACAGGTCCGGGTCAACCTCCCACACTACATCCTCTTGGAGGAGAAGGAGGTAGGAAGATTACTGGGGTATTTGAACCACACTAATGAGCTGGGGCTACGGTTCTCTTACTGAGATTCTGAGTCTTTCATATTTCTTGTTCAAGGTAGTCTGGTTGACGTAGAAAATATTTGTTAGCTAGGAATCACCATTACCCAGTAAAACCCAAGTCTACACACACCAAATATACCCACAGGCACACAGGCACATGAGTGCATATGCGTGCGTGCGCGCACACACACACACACCCCTTCCATGGGCTTTAATCTTTGCAATGAGGGCCCTGGGGTCATGAATTCTTTTTAAAATAATGAAAATACTTGGGGGCAGCTGGCTGGCTCAGTCAGGAGAGCATGTAACTCTTGATCTCAGGGTTGTAAGTTTGAGCCCAATGTTAGGCACAGAGATTACTTAAAAATAAAATCTTTTAAAAAAATAATGAAAATATCTATGTATTTTCTTGAGTAGGTAATATATTTACATAGTTCAAAAATCACTTGATATTAGCCTAATGACTAATGAAGTTGAGCACCTTTTCCTTAGTTATCGGGAAAATGCAAATTAAAACCACCATGTGATCCCACTACACATCCACCAGAATGACTAAAATGAAATGTTTAGCAATACCAAATGTTGGCAAGGATGTAGGTCAACTAAAATTTCTATTGCTCGCAGGAATGTAGGTTGGTATAATCACTTTGGGGAACCATTTGGCAGTAATTACTAGAACTGAATATATGTCTACACTATGATCCAGCAATTCCACTCCTAGGTTTATACCCAAGAGAAGCCTATGCTCTAAAAGATAATGAATAAAAACATGGATAGGATTACCATTTGTATTAACTCTACATATGAAACAAACCAAATGTCAATCAACCTAGACCGGAAAAATAAATTGCACTATACACACCATACAGAATAATATCGGGCATTAGAAATGAATGGTTTTCAACTATTTATGACAAAGTGGGTAATTGTTTGAACAATGTAAGTGAAAGAAGTTAGACACTAAGAGAGTATATATATTATAAGTATTATAGTTCCATCTATAAAAGTATAAAAACAGACAAAGCAAATGTATCCTATTATAAGTGATTATCTTTATGCGGGGCATGGAGTGGCTGGAAGGAGTCATGAGGGGGCTTTGGAGGCTGCTCTGTTTCATGATTTGGGTCTGGCCATGCAGTTGTGGTCAGCTTGTAAAAATGGATACAGTGGCACATTTATGACATGTACACTTTTCTATATGTATGTTATACATCAATGAAGATTTAAAAACTCAGGGAGTGGTTCTTAGTGAGGATTCTTAGTCCTACTCCTGTTCTACCCCCGCCAAAACCAGTTTTTCTTGTTTCACTTTTATTGATTTTTGGTGATTCTTCCAGGATTTATTTATTCAAACACAAAAGTGTAAAGTTCTTTTCTCATTATTTTTACGTGAAGGTAGCATGCCATACACACTGGTGTTGACCTTGCTTTTTCTTTTTCTTTTTTTTTTTTTAAGAGATTTTATTTATTTATTTGGCAGAGAGAGACACAGAGAGGGAACACAAGCAGGGGGAGTGGGAGAGGGAGAAGAAGGCTTCCTGATAAGCAGGGAGTCCAATGTGGGGCTCAATCCCAGGATCCCGGGATCCTGACTTGAGCTGAAGGCAGATGCTAATGACTGAGCCACCCAGGCACCCCTCACCTTGCTTTTCTTATTCCATTATATATCTTGGAGATCTTGTATATGAATACATTATTCTTTATAGCTGAGCAGTAAGCTATAGGATATATTAATGACATAATTCCCTTTGAAGGGAAATTGAGGTTGTTTTCTATCTTTTGTTCTTAAGCAAAAGTGAATAGTGAATGTTGTTTCATATTTATGAAAAATGTGTCTGAAGGATAAATTCCTGGAAGTGGGATTTCTAGGTCAAGGGGTTGTATGCATTTGCGGTTCTGATAGCCATCTTGCAGTCATAGGTACCTTTTGCATCTCTGCACAAAAATATTAGGTCTAGTCTAGTTTTAGTAAGAAGACAATTTCACTGCATTCAAATCTGTTGGGAATCAGCCACCCATGGGTTCAACAGATGAGGAATCTGTAATGTTAATCATTATAATAACAACAATAAATGCCATTTTAAAAAAAGATTTTATTTTTTTTTTGACAGAGAGAACACAAGAAGGGGGAGTGGCAGGCAGAGGGATAGGGAGAAACAGGCTCCCCATGGAGCAAGGACCCCGATATGAGGCTCAATTCCAGGACCCTGGGATCATAACCTGAGCTGAAGGCAGATGCTTAACTGACTGAGCCACCCAGGTGCCCCAAGTCTCATTAATTTTTTAGAAAGGATTTTATTTATTTTAGAGAGAAAGAGGATGAGCAGAGGGGAAGGAAAGGGCAGAGGAAGAAGGAGAAGCAAACTTGCCACTAAGCAGGGAGGCCAACACGGGGCTTGATCCCAGGACCCCGAGATCATGACCTGAGCCGAAGGCAGCCACTTAACTGACTGAGCCACCCAGGTGCCCCCATAAGTGTCATTTATTTACTGCTTACCGTGTTTCAAGAACTGTGATAAGTGCTTTTATGCATTCTCTCGTTGACTCTCTATGATAGCTCTGTGAGGGAGATGTTATTTTTAGATGAGGAAGATAAAACTGAAGATCTGGAGGGACCTGTCTTTTAAGTTCACACAACTGCCAATGTTGGATCTGGCAGTAAACCCAAGTCTGTCTAACTCCAGAACCTGTGTTCCTGACCATGTTATAATCATATATTTTAAACAAATTGGGATTATATTGCATGTAACTAGAATTTCCTATATTATCAAACATTCTTAAAGATCAGACTTTCTAATGATTAAGTCATATTTGCTTTATAGAGGTACAATCATTTATTTAACTTATTGTCAGACAGTAGATAGGTTTTTTTAATTTTTCAGTATCAAAAAAGTGAAAGAAAATGGATAAACTCTTAGATATGAGCTACCAGAGTGGGTTCAAAAAGAAATAGGAAGTCTAAAGAAATAGAAAACTTGAATATCACAAGTAAGGAGATTGAATTAGCAGTAAAACTTCCCACAAAGAAAAGCCCAGGTACAGATGACTTTACTGGTGAATTCTACTAAATAATTAAAGAGGAATTAATGTCAGTTCTTTAAGAATTCTTGCCAAAGAGTTTGCTATGCAGCCAACATTACCTTGATACTATAAGGACATCCTAAGAAAATACAAGTACATCTCTTGTGAATATAGATGCAAACATCATCTAAAATATAATATTGAATCTGGAAACTTATGAAAAGGATTACATATCATGACCAAGTGAGACTTCCCAAGAATGCAAGGTTGGTTTAATATCCAAAATCAATTAATGTAATATACCATATTACATGAATAAGAACAAAAGGCACATAATCATCTCAATAGATGCAGAAACAGCATTTGAGAAAATCCAACACCCTTTCCTGATAAATATGCCAATCAACAAGGAGTAGAAGGGAACTTCCTCAACCTGATAAAGTCCATTTGCAAAAAACAGGTACTATCATATTTAATGGTGAAAGATTAAACTTTTCCTCCTAAGATCAGGAAGAAGATGAGGATGTCTGCTCTTACCACTTTTACTAATGTTGTACCAGAAGGGCAAGTAGGCAAGAAAATGAAATAAAAGGCATCCAGCTTATAATAGCATGAATAAAGTATTTAAAGAATTTAAAGAATAAAGTATTTAAGAATGAATTTACAAAAGTAGTATAAAACTTGTATTATGAAAACCTCAAAACACTGTTGAAAAAAATTGAAGACAACCTAAATAAATGGAAAAATCTCCCATGTTCATGGATTGAAAAATTTAATCTTATTAATATAACAGTATTTGCCAAATTAATTCAATGTAATCTATTAAAATCCAAGCTTTTTATTTTACAAAAATTTACAAACTGACTCTAAGATGGGGGGTGCCTGGATGGCTCAGTGGGTTAAGCCTCTGCCTTTGGCTCAGGTCATGATCTCAGGGTCCTGGGCTCAAGCCCTGCATTGGTCTCTCTGCTCAGCAGGGAGCCTCCTTCCCCCTCTCTCTCTGCCTGCTTCTCTGCCTACTTGTGATTTCTCTTTCTGTCAAATAAATAAATAAAATCTTTAAAAGTGAATGAATGAATGAATAAATAAATAAAATTCAGATGGAAATACAAGTGACCTAGAATAGTTCAAAAATCTTGAGAATGAACAGAGTTGGAAAAGTCACACTTCGCAACTTCAAAACTTACTCTGAAGCTGCAGTGAAAATAGTGTGGTACTAGCATTAGGGTAGACATATATGCCAATGAAATAGAATTAAAAGGGAAAAATAAACTCATAGTCAATGGATTTTTGGCAAAGTTGCCAAAATGATCAAATGGAGGAAAGAATAGTCTTTTTAAACAAATGGTGCTGGGAAGACTGGATATCCACATCAGAAGAATGAACATCTAACAGAGAAGAACATACTTCACAACGTACGGAAAAATTAACTTCAGTGGTCATGGACCTAAATGGAAGAGTTAAAGTTATAAGACTCTTAGAAGAAAGCATGGAGAGAAATCTGCATGACTCTGGGTTAGACAATATTTCTTAAATATGACACAAAATCACAAGCAACAAAAGGAACAAATAAAGTGAATCTTGTCAAATTTAAAAACTTTCAGCCTGCAAAAGACACCATTAAGAAAGGGAAAAGGTGACATATAGAATAGAAGAAAAATATTTGCAAATCATCTATATGATAAGAAACTAGTATCCAGACTATTCAAAGAATTCCTTCACATTGACAATAAAAAGACAATTAACCCAATTAAAAATGGACAAAGGATCTACATAGACATTTCTTCAAGGAGATACAAATCACCATTAAGTTTATGAAATGATGCTGAGCATCATTAGGAAGTAGGGAAATTCCTATCAAAACAATAACGCGATCCCACTTCCCACTCATTAGGATGGCTGTGGATAAGAAGAGTTGGGTGTAGATAATAGTATAGATAATAAAAGGTAAATTGGAACTCCCAAACATTGCTGGTAAGAACATAAGGTGGTACAGCCACTTTGGAAAACAGTTTAACAGTTTCTCAGAAAGTTAAACGTGGGGTTACCATAGGACCCAGCAATACACCCAAGAGAAATGAAGTCGTTTCTGCACAAAATCTTATATATGGGTGTTTATAGCAGCATTAGTTGTAATAGCCAAGAAGTGAAAACAGCCCACATGTCCACAATGGATGAATGCATAAGTAAAGTAATGAAGTACTGATACACACTATAATACCATGTGACTTGAAAACATGCTAAGTGAAAGAAGCTAGTCACAAAAGACCACATACTGTCTGATTCCACTTACATCAAGTGTGGGACGATGAAATGACCTAAAATTGATCATAACGGTGGTTGCAAACTCTGTGAATATACTAAAAACCACCAAAGCAAGCCCTTTAAATGGGTAAATTGTATGTGAATTATATTTCACTAAGGCTTTATTTAAAAGCTATAAAAATGATTGAGCAATTTTTCTTTTTCACAAATCTTTTTGTTGTTCATAGGTGTTTACCTGCACATCTGGTGGTTTATCTCATGGAAATAGTATCTAAAACAACATAAATCTTTCCAAAGCCTTTGCTATGTACTGCAAACTGCACTCCAGAAAGTTTTTTTTTTTTTTTTTTAATTTATACAGAAAGAGCGATCACAAGTAGGCAGAGAGGGCAGGCAGAGAGAGAGGGGGAAGCAGGCTCCCCGCTGAGCAGAGAGCCCAATGCGGGGCTTGATCCCAGGACCCTGAGATCATGTCCTGAGCCAAAGGCAGAGGCTCAACCCACTGAGCCACCCAGGTGCCCCCGGAAAGTTTATAGAGTTTTGTACTTCTAATATTTTGCTTTATCCTTGCCAGCATGAAGTATTTATTATTAGCAGTATTCATCTGAGTGAGGATTCCTTGGGTCGATAGAGTGCCTTGCTTATAGAAGGCATTAAATAAATAAATGTTTGAAGTGAAAAAAAAAAACACTTTTGGCTGATTTTTAGATGTAAATGGTTTCCTTTGATTTTATTTATTTATTTTTTATTTTTATTTATTTTTTAAAAAATTTTGTTTATTTATTTGACAGAGAGATACAGAGAGAGAGAAAGCACAAGTAGGCAGAGCAGCAGGCAGAGGAAGAGGGAGAAGCAGGCTCTCCACTGAGCAGGGAGCCGTATTTGGGACTTGATCCCAGGACCGTGGGATCATGACCTGAGCCAAAGGCAGCCGCTTAATTGACTGAGCCACCCAAGCACCCATTTCCTTTGATTTTAATGAAGATATCTTTTTTTTTTAAAGATTATTTATTTATTTATTTATTTGACAGACAGAGATCACAAGTAGGCAGAGAGGCAGGCAGGGAGAGAGGGGTAGAAGCAGGCTCCCTGCCGAGCAGAGAACCCGATGCGGGGTTCGATCCCAGGACCCTGAGACCATGACGTGGGCTAAAGGCAGAGGCCCAACCCACTGAGCCACCCAGGAGCCCCTAATGAAGATATCTTTGCTTATTAGTGATGTTGACATCTTATTTTATTGACCATGTGTAGTTTTGTGAATTTCCTCTTCATGCCCTCTGTCCATTCTTCTATTGTGGTAATTTTTGTAAATGATCTTTAATCATTTTTTTCTATAATCATTTTTAAACTTACTAAAATATTAACTTATTATCTGTCATATGTATTGCCAGTATTTTCCCCCCGATTGGTCATTTATCTTTTAATTTTATTTATGACAATTTTAAGATGACAATTTATGGAGACTCAGGTCAGTTGTTTTTTTTTT